>NW_024528933.1:246836-661589 GCF_017590135.1 Pyrgilauda ruficollis | reverse complement strand
TTTTTTTTTTGTCTGTGTGTGTGTGTGTATGTGTAGTAACCATGGATGTTACTAATTTTAATAAAACACCTCCCCACCACCCACGGCTTGTCTTGGGAAAGGATTTTGTGCAATGTTCTTGCTCATGAGCACCTTCATCCTTGATTTTTCCAAATACTTTAATACTGGAGTCCATTTTGGTTTTTACTAAAATAGTATGCTATTCCTAGCAAAGAATGGTTTGCAGACAAAAATTGGCATATTTCATTGGATGGATGAAGGTAGCTGAGGAAGAATAGGAACTACAGAGAAGTTCCTTGGCACATAGACATTGCTCAAAGTGCCCATCTTGATAAATCAGATACAACATGATCCTTCTACTTAGAAATATAATTCTGAATGCACAATCATAGCAGTTGTCAATTAATTCAGCTATATAAACTTCCCTCAATAGCGCTTGGACTGTCTCTGACTGTGTCATTTCTTTGGTGCTTATCTTATAGGAAATTTTGTTTAGAGCTCTCATTTCCATACTACTATACTGGCACATAATTTGTGTTTTATTTATATGCACGCTCAAATTTTTTCTGAGCATCTGACCAGCACTTACCTTACAGCATTCTGGAGAATCAGGAAAGTATTCTCCTAATCACAGAAGTAAAGACGTTGAGATAAAGGGTGCGTCCTAAGTCACCAAATAAAACCATGGCAAAGCCAAAAACAAAACATGTAGTCTCCTGGCTGGCCCTGCAGTGCCTACGGACATGTTATTAAGGCTGCTTTGCAATCAAAGGTATGACTGCAGCAGGGATAGAAACACTAGATGGACTTGTTTTAATGTGGTTAAGAGATCTAGGAACACTAGCATGAACTTCGCTGAGGCTGAAGTCAGCTATAGGCTGTGAGTGGTGATTTATGCTGCTAGCTTGCACTGATGTCGCTAGTGCTGTACAATCAATGCTGCCCATAGAAAACTAAGCAAAGCTCGGCTTGTATGAATTTGTCCTTCTGACTGCAGTTATAAATAGCTGCAGTCCACTGTCACATATTTGATGTGAACCTTACAAACTGAGTTTGAGTTCAACTCCCCATCAAGACTAATAACCTTTTCCATCCACCTCTCACAGGAAGAGGAATTAATCCATCAAGTAACTTCTTCAAATCCTGTTGTTTTTCAAGCACTGCTGTTCCTGTCACCTCCTAATCAGCATTGTAACAACCAACCAGATCATTATGGATTAGCTGTAAATGGATGTTACTCAGTATCAGAGGGAGTCCACTGGCAAATCCGCTTAGGGAACATGTCATACAGGATGAGAATGTGCCAACTGTTTGCAGTTTCTCTTGGTAGCATTGCATGTAAAAGTAGTTATAAAGAACTACTTGAAAGGACCAAGTCAGATATTTTCTGACTTGGAGAGAGAGCCCTAGACAGGACAGAAAGTCACACTCAGTAGTTGAAAGCAGGAAAGAGTCAGAGTGACCAGAACAGAATGCATTGGCCTTGCTCTCCTCCTTTACAGTGTTCCTTCAGATTTTCACCACTCATCTTCTCATCATGGTTTCTCTGGAGTTCTGGAGCCAGAAACACATTCTAGGCAAGAGGCTGCAGGCTTCCTTCTGTCAGCATTGAAAGCACCATTGACAACATAATTTAGGTTACAGCACACATCCCTCTGTTTCTTGCGCTTCACTTTTCATCAGGAAGCATAAACCAAGAAAGGGGATGGGTGTTAGCTGTATTTTCCTTTCATATTGCCCTCATCTACAATATCAAACCCTTTAATGGATAGCTACTCAGAGCTGGGTGGCTTTGCCTTTGAACTGCTGTCATGCCAAAGGATTTGTTAGATGTTCAGGTGATTTAGAGCCTTTCTGGAGACTGCACGTGCAGCTCCTAACTGGAATACTGGAATAGAAACATTTGACCTCTGTGGCTTCTCAGGTGTCCTTGGTATATAGAGATGGGAACAAAAAAAAAAAAAAAAAAAAAAAAAAAAAAAAAAAAAAAAAAAAAAAAATGTGCTAGTGTCAGAATGAGGCTGAGATCAACAGTCAAGCAACTTTTCATTAGTATGTAGAATCAAAAAGAAACCCTTAAGTCAAATCAGGCTTGCTAATGTAAACAAAACTGTGGCTAAGTGACTTCAGGACAGAGGAAAATATTCTAAAAAGCAGTTTCTTCTGGATTTCAGAGCTTTGAACCAAAGGCAGCTGCCACTCTACCTCCCAACACCTTCATGTAGCACTCTCAGCTACAACTTAGGCAGGTACAGAAAACACAGTATGAGCATTCAGGTTCCTATAGCAGGAGTAAGCCAGAGGCAGCCACCCTACAGTTAGTGCCAATTTACTTATAGATAAGAATTTCATCCATGAGACATGGAGCATAAATCATAAACCACAGAACAATAGAAACATGGAATGGTTTGTGCTGGAAGACACCATAAAGATCACCTAGTTCCAACCTCCTTGCCACAGACAGGGAAACCTTCCACTAGACCAGGTAGCTCAGAGCCCTATCCAGCCTGGTCTTGAACACTTCCCTTCTGGGAAAGGACAGCAGAAAGAACAGGGTAGAACATACTGTTTCTTACCAGAATACTTTGCTCCATGTTTATTTTGTTATTATTCCTTATCTAGTGTAGAATTACAGATGCACTTTGCAATTGCATATCAGTTGCAAATGTGCAATTCGAGCCTCCCATCTCCCAGGGAGAATTTTAAGTATAATTTGTGAATGTGCTGATGGCTTTATGATATTATGTACCAATATTCAAAATATCATTAAACTCACAGTCACAGAGACTTGTGAAGAAAAAATAGTAATCTTCTCCAAAAGGTGGTAATTGTGACTGTTACTTTAGTAATTATTAATTTAGGAGCAAATTGCTATGCACTAAGGCGTCAAAAAATTTGATGCTCACTAATTTGAACTTGACTGAGAACATTGAGTAGTTCAGACTATCATTATGCCCACTTTAGGAGGGTTTTTTTTTGTACATGACAAGGTTGTATTCCTTAAGGAGAGTGACATCACTCAAATATTTGATGTGATATAGAGGTAATTTCCTTTCTTTCTCAGTTACCTTTTAATTCTCTTGGAATAAATCTCCATTTCTTGTTCTTGATAATGAGCAAAGGCATCTAATAACCCTTCTGATAGAAATGATGATGGGAAGCAAGACCTCAGCTTTATCAAAATGTCAAGATCATATGGAAGCATCTTTCATGGTGTATTGGTTCCCAAACCTGTATAAATGGCACTGCCAAGTTCCACAATGGATGACCCCAGGTCCTGATGTGGTAATTGTTCATTTCATCACAGAGATGACACTAGAGTCTAGTTCACCAGACAGCAGAGAGATTTTGTGACCAGGATTGTGTGATTGTTGGCAGCCCCAGTCTGCTAGAAGATATGCTGGGCTGCAGACCAAGTGCACACAAGGCTGGCACTTATGCTCAGATTGTTGAGATCTTTAAGTGAGATCTTCATTCAGATGTCTCCCTGTTGAGATCTTTAAGTGAGATCTTCATTCAGACGTCTCCCTTTGGCTAGGGAGATATGCTCATGTCTGCTACTCTTTCAGCAGAGTTTTTCTCATAAAGGGGAAGAGGAAAGAGAAACATTTTCTGTCCAGAAGCAATGCTCTAGCCATCAGCCTTCCATCTCATCCCTACACCCCCATGAGAGGGGAAGGGCAAGAGCAGGAAAAGCAATTGCATAAGCTTCAGTATCACATTCAGCCAAGACAGGTCGTGCCAATCCCTGATGTAGGCCATGCCTGCTTCTCCACTACCTTGTCATTCTTTCCTGTCAATCTCAGCCCACCCTCTAAGTCTTTATGGCCTTCCTTAGACAAAAGAAGTGGTCTTTTCCCTCTCATTTCTAAGATTTACCAACAAAGTTGTCTGCCTGCACAACCAGAGAATCAGCTGAGCTGCCTGCCCCTACTAGTGTTTGTCTTCCCCACCTCTTCTTCACATTCTTCCTTGGAGTGCAAACTCCTTGCGTAGCTTGGAGCCTGCCCACACTGTTTGAAAGATGTTTCTTACTACACAGCATTAAGAACAGCCAAAGCAACTAGACTGAGGGAAAGATGGACTTACTATCCTTTTTATCTCTGCTTATTTTTACTTTATTTCTATTTATTTATTATTCATTTCCACTGGAATTTTATAGCTGCAGCTGGCCCCCAGATCATCCTTGGGGATTTCCAGTCGCACCTCTCTGAGCATGTATCCCACATTCCTGTACTTCAGGAAATTTCTGAACATGGTTTGTTTCAGTGCATAGACCACAGATAGACTCAGGGAGGCACACGGCTAACAAGTCTCTCTCTCCCAAAACCCTTAGTAACAGATCTGGGTTAGTTCCAAATAGTAGCTTAACTTTGTGTTAATACTTTTAAGGCCTCTGCCTTCATATGCAGCTGTGAATATTGTAGCCTCCTTCATGGAGGCAACCTGACTGGCAAGTGAGTATCACCTTGCTATTTCTGTGCAAATAGATATAATTTTATTATTATAATTTATCATTAATAAAAGTCCTCAGAAGAAAAGCCTGATACTTTCTTAAACTTCACTCCAGCAGCAAAACTGCTCTTCTAAGCCTAAACTAGAGACAATAGGAATTTCCCATGTCTAAGCTGTGCAAGAATTTTACAAGTGGAGAGTTACACGATTCAGCACCCATCAACAGTGCAATAAGATAGGTTTGAAGTATGGTTCTGACTAAGTAACATTAGACATCATTTTTTGTCAAAAAATTGAGACTGGAAATTCAATCAGTTTCCCACTGAAGCTGATCACAGAAAACACACTCAAAAGTTATTAGGACAATTTTGTCAGGAATGCACAGTTTAAATTGTCACACATACTCTGCATTCAACAGTGAGACTATAAGGTGTCTTGGTAGGAGTTATGCTGTATAAAAGATCTATATAAAGAGCTGTATAAGATGCTGCCATCTTCATTGGTAGAATATATATAGATAATCTGAGTTCAATTTATGATTTTGAATGCTTGGCAGAGTTCATGAAAACCCAGATGCTTTAACTATTCCAGGTTGTGTTTAGGCATTAAGAAAAAGAAAAATGAACTGACTTTTAAACGTGCTGCACAAAGAAACTCCAACTGCCGTCAATTAGTGGCACATATAATTTAAAAGCACATCCTGACCACACACGAACATAAAAATTGCAGTTGGCCAGATTGCAAGCTATCACATAGGCTTTATGACAGTTGAGAGCCCACCCTGATATTTAAAGAGATTTTGCAGCAATGATTTTCCTCAGGTGGATCTCAAGTCCATCATCCAAAGAAGCTGCTTGTCCGTTTTTCAGCTGTGGCTTTGTTTGTAGGCAGTTTAAATGTTTCAGATATTCAACAACTGTGAATACAAACTGATAGAAGTGTTTTCATGCACATAGTATGGGTGTTGTTATTCAGTGGGTTGAAAAGAATATCATCAAGAAGAAAAATAAAGTATTTTTAGCCTGATCTAAAAACACTATGGCATGCACATAACCTTCACTGGGAATTTCAGAAACACAGGCAAATATGACTCTTTCAAGAAATTAGTACACCAGAGAAACAGAAACATCAGAGAAACAGAAACAGAAACACCACAGATGTCACCCTAAAACAAATATGTGTGTGTGTACATACCATTTTGTTGTTTATCTGGAGATCAGAGACATGGATAAAATTTACAGATGATATTTCAGTAGTCGCCTTTGGAAAATAGTTTCTAAAACAAAGTCAGATATAAAGTTCTGAAAACACATTTGAATATGGATAGTCTAGGTGGACAACTTCTGCTTTTTTTCCTCTTCAGTAAAAGCTTCTGAGAAAGAAAAGCCTCTACTACCAAGATCAGGTTTTAAAAGTCATATCTATATTTCCAAGTAATTTTCAGCTAAATGGACAGGATATGGGAGAGAGGATCTATCACTATCAGTGCTTCTCCATCTTCATGTAGACATTCACCTGTACCATATCAACCAAAGAAGGCATAGAGAATGTCTGTCTACCCTGCAGAGACTCTTAGAGGAAAACTCCTAGCAGGCTTTCTCTCATAATACTCTAATAAAAAATCAGAAGGAATGGGCACTATGTATCTCACAATACCATCTTTTCTTCAAATTCCAAACATAAACCATATGTGGCTTGTGTTGCTTCCTCTTCCTTTGCATTTTTTACAGATGTTGCATTTCTAGAAATACTTCTCTCTAAATAGTCCCTCAGTTTTGATTTTTTTTTTTTAGAAATGTGTTCTTAATTTTTATCTCATGTTTACTGGAGTTTAATGGGAAGCATTAAAGATGATCTAACATAATGTCTGTGTGTTTTGTAAACATACAAAGAGAAATTTTTAAGTATTGGCAAATAACAGTGAAGGCTAAAACACAAATAAAAGTAAAAAAATATAGTTACCAGCTTAACAGAAAATCAGTCAGGTTTAAACACAAATTCTCTTCAAAGATTGTAAACTTCTTTAGTTTTATCATAGTACTATCCTCCTACTGATATCCTCCATATGTACAGCAGCAGTATATTTCCAAACATTTTCAGTATATTAAATGATCTGACTCCTAAAGTAAGGTGAAAGTTGAAGGAAATGGGATTATTGGAAAAGATGTGGAAATGGTCCTATAACTTAATTTGAATCTGGATTATGGTGAAGGACAGGGACTGTCTTAGGAAGCAGGCCTCCCATTAAAGAATATGAAGACAGGCTCAGTGGGAAAGACACTGTATTAGGAATGTGTTAGAGAATGAGAATTTTGATCTGTGTAGGTCATCGTGTTCTGAAAACTATTATTTTTAATTGACCCAAAATTAAAGTTTTCATAAGCCTTTCTGAAATGCAGTGGTAAAGAAAGATGCATTCTCAAATAGAAAACGTCAAGTGTTTAATTTAGATCCTTTGCCTCTTTTTCTCTCATTACAAAGTAGTGATAAGACTGGCACTTCAAAAATCTTTCTGTTGAACATTTGATCATAAATGAGGGGTATAAATAATGGTGCTTTGAAAAAGAAATCAGCTTTTTTGGAAAAGAGTAATATCCTGTTGAGAATACAGTCTGCAATCCATTTATGGAATGGAAGCAAGGAACAGAAAAGGTAAGTGGCTGCTCAAGGTCACAGAGAATGTTTTTTGAATTCAGAACTCCAAACAATACAGTTACAAGAACAAACATCCTCCCACTGTACCCAAAACTAATGAAGGAGCTGGAAGCAGAAAGCACACATAATTTATCTCAAAAGCTGCCAACTAATATAAGAATTATCACTTGCTATTAAAGTGTTTCAGATCTCTCTTTAAGATATGTATTACTTATGCTCCACAAGAGAATTTATTGCTAACAAGGTCAGCACTAAAACCACACACCATCAAAATGCCTTTGTGAGTGTGAGGAGAAATTCCATCATATATATTTCTTGAGGGTACAATGACACAAAGGTAGAACTTGACCTCAGCAATGATAATAGATGAGAAACTTGAAACAGAAATGTTTTCTTACCAGGCTTTCCAATGCCTTGCTGAGATGGTCTGATCTTAAAATATGCTGACTTCTTAAGATGAAAAGTACAAAGTGTTCCAGATACAGATATCTTTAACTCATCACCTGTCCAAATCTTAAGGCAAAGGCTAGTAAGACTTTTCCTGACAAGAATAAGAAGGAGCTTTTCAGCCAGCTCAGCTGAAGTAAGAAACAATTTTCTTCTGTCTCACATGAACATGGTGGACTTCACACAGTACAAGGTACTGAAAGCAAACCCCCAGCTAAGGACTGCCCCTTGCTTCTGTGCTGGCTGCACTGTGATTTTCCTCTCTGGAATATGCACAAGGGACTTGCCAAACAGCCACCCTTACAGGTGAGCCTGCACTGTAGGAGGTGTAAAGTCAAAGCAGCCATCTGGGGGCAGAATGTGCAAAACCCAGGACCCTAGGTCATACCCATAGCACCACACCAGCTGTTTCAGAGTTACTGAGCAGTCTGGACCAGGGCTCACACTCAGACCAGGGATTTGTTAATTGACTTCCCAAACTGAACAATATCCCCACACTCCCAGTATTGGTCCTCTCCTCTCTGCCCCCTGGCCATGGAGTCCTTTCTCCTTTATCCATTTCAAAACATGCATATTTAGTTACTGCTAGTTTTCAAAGGCAAAGGAGAAACATTGCTAACCAAACTTCATTCTTAGAAGTTTGTCTGCCAAGTGGCAAAGACTCCTTCCTCATCCCCAAAAGAGCATCTTTTTTTCAGAGGGTGAAAAAGATGTACCCTGCTCATCCACAGGAGACATGAAGTCCTGTCAGCATGGATTAGAGCAATAGTATTGACATATTGAAAGCGCATCAGTCCCTAGGACTGCCACTGAATCCTCTGTTTTACATTTTATCCATGTATTTGGTCAACTTGAGGTAAAGTACCACTTTGTCAGTTTTACGTGTACTATATTACAATAATTTTAATAGCCTACCAGATGCAAGAGATCTAACTATATCTACTCTTTGTAGATCTTTCAACATCCTGTAAATAATGCTATATTCACAAACCCCACTGAGGGTTTGTGAAAAAACATACGATTCACTGTAACAGTCCTATCCTCTAGGGTTTTTTCCCCAGCCAGATCATCATGAGAGTAGTCCACAACTGTTTTCTTCACTTCTGGAAGTCGACGTTCATCCCAAATCTTGCAGTTCAAACTCAGTCAAATCTCCCACTGAAATCCAAACTCAGTCTAATCTCCCAGTGAAATCATGGTCTAAAATGTTAAAGAGTTTGGTCAAAATTTTAAAAAATCATTAATAGTTTATATCTGAATTACATATATTAATTAATAAGGATGTGGGAGCACATTTTAGGTTGCCCCTTATGTTACATCTCCTCCGAAGTGTCTACCTGTTTGAAACACATGTGGTTTTTATGTTTCTGTGTACTAAAAGATCTGTTCCGCAGCTGGGATTGTGAAACTGGGTTAATGCAATCAGCTACAAAAAAAGATGCTGAACTCATTGTGGAAACTTATTTTAGATTAAAAGAAAAGGAATGGCCTTTAAAAGGCCATTCAGAGGGGCATGGAGGAGGAAAGCAGAAGACTCTTTTTTGTGTGCAGGAAAACCTGATTCTGTTTTCTTTAATTTCCAGGAACAACACATCATTTAAGTTTTTTATCTCTTGTCAGCTCTGTGGAAGAGCAGAGCTAAGAAAGAAATCTAGGCCAGCAGGCAGAACATAATTTTGATTGCACAAATCTGATTAAAAGCAGAAAAATTAAAAGGTTCTAAAAGCAGAGAGAACTGCAAAGATTAAAACAGAAGAGAAAATCATTTTGCCAAGTCTTTACAGTGAATAAAGTTGAGATTCTTAGTTCAGGATCAGCAGACAGCCAAGGTCTTAAAAGTGGAAAACATTACAGAATTTGATATTTGTTGGAGATAAGGAGATATACAGAAAGACAAGAAACCATGTGAAAACTGGACAGACATGCATTTCTGTCATGAGAAAGTGGTACAAAACAACAAATATGTTGTGAGATTGCATGAGGTTTTGCACTGAAATAACAGAACAACTGCTGTTTTATACTGATGTTTACCGGTTTGACAATCTGAAAATCTGAGCAAGCAGGGCTCAGACAGCGATGTGGGAGGTGGGATTCTCTCTTTCTCAGCTCAAAGCTTCAAGAGCGTCAGAGGCTGCCAGACAGCTGCAGCCCTGGCAGATCAGGGGCAGTTGGAGACTTCATTTTTAAGCCTTTCTTGCCTTCCTTGCTCCAATGACACTTGCTACTTATTACCAATTCATACAGTCTCGTGTTTATGGCTGTGAACAGTGCATCACAAGCTTTCCTAGATTAGAAAGAAATGGCTGAGTTGAAGCAATGGCTTGCTCTCATGGTGATACCAGAGAGACACTGTCAGCCCCACAAGTGCTTTGCAAAATAAAGCATTGTGTTAGAAAAATCATGTTACTACAAGCGTTCTTATTAATTTCAGCCATGAAGCTAAAGTCACTGTAAGGCACAGATTCTCACCATTCTACCAGCATCCCAGAGAAACACTGAGCAAAAAAGCAAAGCCATATGTGCTTCCACCCATAAAGGCAGAGTGATTTGAGTTGTCCTCTGAAATTCGCAATGAAAATCAGCAATTTTGCAAGCCAAAATTTGTCAAAATTGCAAAGGAGGCACTCCACTCCAGTCGCCAGAGAGGGATGGAGGGGTTTTTACTGGGTTTTTTTGTTGTTTTTCTTTGGTTGGTTGGTTGGCTGATTTTGTGTGTGTGTGTGTGTGTGTGTGTGTGTGTGTGTGTGTGTGTGTGTCTAAGTGACACTCACATGTGTAGAGTAGAGGATGGCTGGCTTGGTGCCACCATATGCTGTTTACCTGTACAAGGTATAGCCCCTGTACTAGACAATAGGCAGGCGAAAAGGAAAAAATGTCTTTCTAAAAAACTAAATATATTGGTGAAGCTGAGCAGACACACATAACAGATTTCAATAACTATGATAGCCAAGTTCATAATGCTGAGTTATCAGCTCTTCCGAATTTATCCTCCCTTGGCCTTAGCCAGAAGAAGAAAACAGGTATTTCTCAATTCATGCTCATTAAAACAATTGCTTCAATATTCAAGGAAGCCTGTATGACTAAGTTGTTGTTGCAATAGCACTGCTTCCTCCCTAGGTCCCCAGTGCTATGATGCTAAAATTACTCTGAACCTCTATACATGTAGCAGACATTGACATTAATGCAAGCTTGGAGTTTGCTGGTTTGCTTCTGAGTAGTGACTAGCTGTGCTGATGCACAACACCAGTACTGAAGTTTGAAAAGACTGGGATAAGGCAAGGGACAACCTTACAGCTCTGACACTCACATGCCCGCTAACAAGTCATGGATTCAGCTTCTTTGATGTCAGCAAAGGTTTGATAGAGCCCAACTTAGCTGGTCAGACAAAGAGCCACCATCTGTATACAAGATAAATTGTTCATTTGTAAAATTCTGAGTAAGCTTTCCTGAAGAAAAGAAACCCAATTGTTTTTGTTTTCCCCTCAAATAAATATTACAGTGTGTCTGCAATATTATAAATAAATATTACAGTGTGTGCTTAGCAATACAATATTAATATTGAATTACACTTTTCTTCATGTATCAGATTAAATGAATCCTGACATAAGGTTTTTGCAGAGAAGTTTCCTATTTCATAGTTATTTGTCATGGGTTGGTGCTGGCGCGGTGCCAGTGCACCCATGAAAAAATATTTTTCTCAAATGGTTGATGTGAGATGTGACCAGAAACAGAGCAGAGCAGGCTCAAGCTTAGAAATAAAGAAAGAAACTTTATTAACCTATGCTATGACACCAGATGTCAGTATTCAAATCTGACCACTGATTGGGTTGACTATAATTTCCCGAGAAAACTCACTTCCATGTCAATATATGACACACTAAAATGCATTTCACAAGTTTTAGATTTTCCCCCCACTACTCACAAGTAGTGAAGTGGGTTGTGTTTTTTCACACTACTTGCATATAATAAAAGAGAGACAAATGTGATCTCACAGGACACTGTAAATACCCAGTTAACATAAACACCTACTCCCTTGAAATGCCTGTTTCTCAGTAGAAAGGCTCTACTGTCTTTGCTGAGTGTTATGCCAATACAGATAATCTGGAATGCTTCCAAGAAGGAGTCTAGAAGAGACAGTCTAACGTACAGGAACTCACACTAGGATAATTTTCCCACATTTGACAAAATCAAGAGAGCCCAGTAACCGAAACCTGTAGTGGATGGTGACTGACATACTTTGACTAGGGAAACAATTCTAGGTTTTGATGACAACTGTTGTTTACTCAGACATTGCACTTACTCAGACATTGCATCTCTAGCCCTGAAGGGCTGATTTTAAGGTTGGAGGGATCATGGCTGCCTCCAGTAAAATCCGTTGTAAATCTCACGTATCATAGGCATACTCTGTATCAAGGTACCCATCTTTAGACAGGACCTTAATCCACTGAGCTTTTATGATGGATAGGCAGCCTCATCTGATGCTGTTACAACTGAGCAAAGGACAGTTTGTCATGCATGACATGCAGCTAGAATGGCGTCTTGTTCATGTAACAAATGTTTTAAGGCCAGATTTTGCCAGTCACACGGAAAATGACAAATGCTCATTCAGAAGCCTGAAATAAATTTTAAAATTGTTATTGCTTGCCAATATGTTTAAAAGAGATGACTATACTAGTATGGCAAAGGAAAAAAACTGAGGTGAAGTTTCCTGAAGCTGATTGTTAATTAATTAAAATTGCCTGGACTCATGGGTGCCCTAAAGTATTCATACCACTTGTTCTGATATCCAGAAAATGGTGAAGTGCAATCAATCTATATTTATCGTTTTAATTTTATTTCAGATTTGATACAATTTACACTTTAACACTGTGGCAGATAGATATGTAGGGCTCTGGTTGTACTCTTTCTTTCCAGTGAGATAACATCAAGCAAAGATTTTCTGTGCCAAAACACATCAAAATTATAACCACCTCTCTTTAAATTATTTTCATTAGAGATTACTTTCCATTTCACACCTAAGCTTAAATGTTTACCTGGTAATATGTAACAGATGTTCATACTGACAATTTGTTGGATACTTCAGTTTAAATGGCTCATAAAGTTGAAAGAGTAACACAACTTTCCCTACCATTTAAAGGATAAAATTGTCCCACCTACTGAAGCTGATCTAGGCTAATACCTAGGTCTGCATTTATTTGCAAATAAATACTGGCTTTATTAAGGAAAGATCAGCCATAAAAATATGGATACTCATGATTAGAATCAGGACACTGATGTCATTTATTCATATTACACCACAGAATGAGCTCCAATATTTTGGAGTTATTCTGTGTTCCATGTTTTCCTCCCATTCACATTTTATAGCTTTTCAAGGCAGCTATAAAATAGAAGCCATTTTCCCCTAAGCTGTCATTCTTCTAATTAAACTGGGCCATAAGGGAGGAGAAAAAAGAAAAGGTAGAAAAATATTCTTTCTTGGTGTTCCTGCCTGCAAGGTACAACATGTTTTCAGAATATAGAGAACAGATCATTTTTCATTCAACTTCTCTTCTAAGGTCTTTAATTTCATATTTCTGTTACAGCTTCCACATCTTATTCTCCACAGCTCTCACTTCTTTGCACTCTGCTATAAAAAGAAGCATTCTTCCTTCTTCAGAGCTGAGAAGCTGTATTCAGAACTTGAGTATGACTAATGGAAAGCAATGTTTTCTAATATAACTGAACGAAGAAAGGTTTGGAAAAGATTTTCCGTAGGTATCTTTACATTTTTTTAATGTAACTCCATGTGATTCATAGGCAATGTTTGGTTAATTCTGAAGAAAAGTAAAAATTTATTTTCTGTAGCATTCTCTTTACTAAGAATAAAAAAAAAAAAAAGGAGTTTACTTAGATCAAAATATTTGCTTATCACAACAACTAACAGCAAGTGTGAAAAAGAAAAATTACTTGGCAGATCTACAAAAAACAGGGGAGTTAAGACAGACTGAGGTGATATTAGCCTACCTCTAAGTAAGAGGATTTGTTTTTAAAAACAGGTAGCAGGACTGGAAATAAAACTACTTTTGTTCCATCTTTTCTGGTATATAAAATTTTAAAAAGTACACCTCATCACTTTGATGGTTACTTTATCTCATATGCCAGGAGATAAAGTAACCTTTCTCTTTCTCTTCATTGCTCTTGTCCTGGCAATCAGAGAGGTATGTGGACTATAAGAGGACATAGATTTACAGAGGAAGGAACATTAGATGGGGAGTTGAGATCAGTTAATATAGTTGAGAGAATAAAAGGACCGTTACAATCAGTACCACGGCACTTCATATTTCTTAGCAGCAAGTGCAGCTCTCTGTACTCAGGCACCTTTCACTGGACGTTAACCAGGTTTTCAACATGGAGCTAGAACAAAGTGCAGCACACATATTATAACTTACACTGCATGATCTCTAGAATTCTCATATGCACTGTTAAACAGCAACTTGTAAAGGAACAGCCCAACCCAACTCATTTTTCTCTATTGCCTGAATTTAAATTGCCTGGCATTAAATTTAAATAATTTAAAGAACCCCATATAAATAATACTGGGAATCTTCAGTGCCAGTGAACAGGCCAAGAGTGCTCTAGGACAGAGGAATGCTGAAGGCCCATTTCTGTTGATGGGCAACTTTAAAAGTTATTCTGAAAATGTATGTATATATTAAAATAAATTAATCAAGGTAATGATCAGTTATTTTCTGAAGTGTTGCTAAAAATAAAGGATGAGAGGGGGAATGTTGTGGACTTTCACTAAACAATAGCAGAAAGAAATTAAAACTGAATTTTAGTAGATTTAGCAAACCCCTGAGGAATGGTTTAAAATGTTTTGGGCCTGTTAAGGAATGAATAGTACAGCTCTTCACAGGCCATTAAGTTAACATAAGCCATAAAGTCAAGAAGCTTACCGCAGTTTCATAACAATGACCAGACATTGCTTGTATTAAGCCGTGCTTGTATTATTGCCTATTAATAGTCAATTAGTTACAGCATAATGTGACAAGTATGCTTTTACTCCAGATCAAGCTGCCAGCTTCTTTCATTTTATTTTCCTCATTACAATTGATGAAGAAATAAGAGAAGAATTACAATGCGAAAGGACAAGCTAGGTACAATTGCCATGTCTGCTCCATGCTGGGCTGAAATTCCTCAGTGGACTGTCTTGCATCATATAAGGTATTTGCATGCCCCTGGAGTGTCATTTATTCTTTATTCCTTTATGTAAATTGATGCAGTTATTTTCTTTGTGAGCAGCATGGTGTTAGTTTTTACAACTGATTGCAGAGTTAAAGAGTGTTTTGTTTAGAAATGCGTTATCTCAACAGAAATATTCTGTAGATATGTCCTCAGCTAAAATACTTATATGAAGAAGAAGGGACCTGGAAAAGCCAGCCCTTTATGACAATGTGTAGGGCAGAGTCAATTTGTTGTAGAAAAGATCCTAGCTGGGGCTATTTATATTAGCATTCAGTTTTTGTTGAACACCTCCCTCATAAAATTGGCCTATCTCTGCATATTAATAAAGCTTTTTGTTTCTCTGTGCTCCTCATTAAGAGAGAAGCAACTGATTATGCCCTTGAGTGGTATTACTGCTATTCAGCTCCCACCTCTCCTATTAAGTATTCCCAAGCCACTATGCCTGTGGTTAAGCAACATTACCATAAATTTTCCAGGGGAAAGACTACGGCACAAACAGACTCCTGGAGGGAAAAAATAGCTAATGCCTAGGCTTACACACAGTGTCCTGCAGCTCTTTCCATATTCAGGGGACGTCACCAGCTGCAGAAAACATTTTTGTCTTGGTGCCTGAAAAGAATCTGCAAAGCAAGTGCCATGGCACCTTTTGGAATAGGTTGTGCTGGGAAACAATGTAAGACTAACATACATCAATTGATTTGACTGAACAGAACTGGTAAAAAAATTACAACTACCTACTCAGGTATTTGTGAACCTGCTGATGGAACTGAATCTAAAAATGCTCGTAGAATGCATTTAACAGCTCAGTCTATCTTGTCTGCTTCCTACATAATAACCAGATTTTGCTTCAGTGTGGCTTCTTTCTCAGTCACAAAATAAGACATTAACTTTTCCTATATGTGTTTTCACAGTGACTTTCCATATACCACCTATATGCAGTTTTGAACACACAGTGTCCATGGTAGGGACCAGGCAAAACCCCACATTAATTCAGTTTTTATTGTCTTGAGACTGAGACAAACATCTCTCAGTTCCCTTAGAGCCTTGCTGAACTCTGCTGCACTGAGGAGTACATAGATGTCCTCTGTGGACAAGCTTCATGTCACCTATGTGTCGTAAGCAATTGGTGGGTGAGGCGGCAGAAGGAGGTTTCACCTTTTGTGCCCCCAAGAAATTGAGAACCCTTAAAATCTTTGATGTCTTACAAGATTACAGTAAATAATTGCAAACACATGCCAATGAGGCAATGTTTTCTAGTTGTAGAAAGTATTGGGAAAGCAATGTGAAAATGAAAGTATGCATTTGTACCGAACATTATAAAAATGATAAGTAGTATTTTTTCTATATTTATAAAAATTATTTTTAAAAGTTATGGCTATCCAGTCTACCAAGCAATAGGCAAAAATATGCAATTAATGTGATCAGTAAAAGATAAAGCCTTTCCCCATCCTCTTCATTCAAGGGTAATAATTCTTTAAATAATTTTCAGAAAATGTTGAAGATCTCTTGTGAGGGGCGAGGAGAGAACAATGTGAGAAGCAGTTATTTCCTTTCTCTAAACATATTGCCATGCAAAGTACTGAGCTCCAAAATTTCCTGATGGGTTTTCCCTGTGATTGAAAGAGTCTGTTTGTGTTTGACATTCCTCCTGAGTCAGCTCACCAGTAAGGCAGTCGTTTGCAGGGCAGGGTATAGGAGCAGCTGCTTCTGCTACAGTGGCACCCAGGACAGTGAATGAACTCTTGTAAAATTTCTGTGGTGGAGAGTCCTTAATTTTCTTGAGACAACACACAGTTTTGCAGCATAAGTGTAGATATATGTAGATATATATATGCCTGTAGATATATGTCTCTTTCTATAGTCATCTACTTAACACAATTGAAGCTTAAGACTCCCTAAATTTCAGCTTATCAATGCATCAAATGCATGATTTTATTAAACAGTGACAAATTCTGTTTATCTGTGATTGCCCTTGTCCCCTGTCACACTACTGACTTCATAATGGGAAACTACTATATTATAAAAATATTAAAAGGAAAGGAAAAATGTCAAAGCCACCACACTGGATGAATCCCAATGTACAGACTTATACACATGCAAAACCAGTTTATTCAGAATTTTTTTCCTCTCAGTGTGGAGGCCCCATGGCGCTGATGAGATCTCTGTGCAGTTGCATACGCTGTACTTCACGGACTGAGATTTTCTGTGTCTATGTTATTAACGGTAAGTAGTTGTTAAATGTTTAAATCATGGAGATAATACAGAACAGTACTCTCTGTGGTATTATAAATCTCTAGAACTGATTCTTAAACTAGCTAAGATGTAGTCTAGCGTTGCTTATCAGGCTTAATTTGACTTATCAGCTATGATACAATTTGTATTTGAAGAGGAACAGCTGCATTTTCAGCTACTAAAGCTGACTTGGGGACTTTATATAAAAGACCAGTTGAATCAACACAGATACAGTCTCTTTCATATTCATTAACTGTCCCATGTGAAAAATGTTCCAAAGGAAATAAATGAAGCAAAACCAAGCAATAATAGAAGTATAACGTGTCAGTGAATGGAAAATTTTCTGTTTCTGAAACTAGTGAGACCCTTCCCCACCCAAATGACAGAAAATTTTTATCCTGTCACGCAAGTGACTAATGGGCTCCTAAAGGTCTTCTAAAGAACAACACTACTCCCTGTGTCTTAAAGTTACATACCACTACCCCTCAGAGAGGGAAATAAAAATCCAGGCCAAGAAGAGGCATTTTTTTCTGCTGCTGTTTTGATTTTTTGCCCACTGGAAACTGGGAACCACCAAGCTAGAGTCTCATATATGCCAGAGTCAAACCACTCCGCTTACTCACTACTGGGGACCATGAATCCCAGAGGATGATTTGCAGGATCTCGTGCAGAACTGCATCTGAGTGAGACAAAAAGGGAGTGGAATTTTTATGTTCCAGAGGCTGGTAGTATACCCACCCTGGATATTTGAAGAGCTTTTTTTTCCAAGCAAGAGACTTGTCACAAGCTTAAATTAAGATCAATTAAAGTTATTGTTGTCTACAGCCTAATGCATTGTCTACAGCATTAGCAAAAACTAATCATGATATCAAAATGAGAAGTGCAAAATTATGCCTGGGCACATGCTTAGAAATCACACCGTTATCTACCAAGAGAAATGCAGGCACTTGGAAAGTGCTGCGGAAAGAAATCCTCTTTATTACTGTATTTCAACCTCATTATTACTAGTTTTGCCTGTGCTGAAGGGAGATGAGGGAGACAAGTAGCCTTGGAGCAGCAGAGGTCCCTGTGCAAAGCACTGCATGTAGCCAGCCAACAGCTTCTCAAATCTTTATTTGTGGCACTGACATCAGGCAAAAGCAACCTGAATCCATCTTCCCATAAAACATGCTGAAATAATGCAAACCTTCCACAGGCCTTTTCCAAACCTGGACAATGTTTTGGTAGTGCCATTTTCATCAGTCCCCCTCACCACAGGACAGAATCCAAACAATGTGGCTGAGGAACACTTCAGTTTTCCTTCTAAATACACATTTCGTCAAACACTGAACACAATAGACAGGCTGTCAAATCTGCTTCCTACAAACAGCTTTAGAGAATAAACACATCCAGTTCCCAAAGGAATTTAAATTTCAGTAATATTTTTGTATATATTTTTATGTAGAACAGAAATCCTACATAGGATGGCAGGATGGTGCCCCAAAGAGCAGGTGTGTTGGCAGGTTGGAGACCTGTGTAGCTTTCCCTTCCACACACGACCCAACAGGAATTATAGGAAACTTACTAGCAAAGCCAAATGATGTCTTTACTGAGCATTTTAATTCAGTATTCTCATTTTAATGAGGCACAGGAGACAAACCTGACATTATTCAGTTTACAATGCAAGATAAAATAGAAGATAGATACTTAGCCTTTAAACTCAGATAAGCAGTAGAGAAAAGCCTGTCAATAGCTGGAAAGCCAAGATTTCTAAGAAAGAAAAATAAAGTCATTCTACATATATTGTACCTGTTTCACACAATACACAAAGCATTATAAAGGAAAATGGAATAATCAATTTTACCTTTGTTTATACAAGCGATGTGAGACAGAAATCTACTTTCCATTTTGACATTCCAATTGTGTAAGCTGGCTTGTGAGCTATTGAGAATCTTGTGGGATGTTAAGTCAGGTAGAAACTGTTTTCCAGTAACATCTGTGGCATTTCCTAAATAGAAAATAAACAGAGGTGAATTTAAGCATGCAGGTAATTGGGAGAAAAGCAATGCTTACAATAACCAGATTTGAACTGAATAGGAATGCTTCTCATCTTTTGACTAAAGCATTTTTAAATCTCTGTTGCTATGTAATTACAGAGCAAGCATAATGAAGCCTAATAAAGAGAAATTCCAATGGCTTACTGCACAACTTTTCTCTTTTCTACTAACTTCTGGAACAACAGAAGTGACATCTCACTTCACTGCTGTCAGACCTGAGATGACACAAGTCATCAGCTCAGGAGGGAATTCATTATGGGCTGTTGAGGACTCCAGCTACCTAAAAAACCAGTATAATATGTTGGTCCCTTCAGTAATGAGACAATCTGCTCTGGGTAAAAGGGTGTGGATAGGAAGAAAATATAAATGTAAAGAAAAGACTGCAAGAAAATTATTTTGTGCTGTGGCACTTAGTGTCACCATGACAAGAAACAGCTTCTCAGGTTAAACCTTGATGTTCTAGGGACACCAATGTCCATAGGAGTCAGTATATGAGATAGAACAGCAACGACTACCAAAATGATGTTGATGTAGAAGGACACACAGGGTTCTCCCTTGTCTGTTGATACACAAAGGATGTTCCTTCATCACTATTTGATCACCTGTCAGAAAGTTATCATCAATGAATTCCAGAGACTTCATGGATTGCTTGTGTCCTATTGGGCTGTTTCTCCAGCATTTACCAGGGTGGCTGAAGTCCTCCAGCAGGACCAGGACCTGTGAGTTTGAGGCTTCTTGCAGGTGTTTCTGAAGGCCTCATCTACTTAGGCTTCCTGATTAGCTGATCTGCAGCAGACACGCATCACAACACAGCTCCTATGCTGGTGCTCACTAACCTTCAATCACAATCTCTCAACTGGCTCAGTGCCCACATGCTGCCCAGATGCCAAGGCAGACCTCCATTCTTTCCTGCCACTCTCTCACAGAAGGGGCTTAAACAAACTCCTTATGGTCATCTTCCTGGTTTGTCCCTCAAAAAGCCTGTATTCCTCCATGGCAATAATCTTGTCATGTGGACTGTGCCACCACATCTTTGTGATTCCTGTAAAACCATAAGCCTGCCGAGGCAGATAGACCTCTAATCCCACTGTGTCCCCCAGCCTGTGGAGGGACAGACACTCCCGACAAGCAGTCCTACAAAGGATGTGGTGGCTTTGCCTTGCCATGGTGTTTAGTCTGAATATGGTGCTATGCTGTTAAGACTGAAAACCTTAACATGCAAAGGCCTTGCTAACACAACACAGGCTGTACAGAGTCATTCAAATCAGATTATTCACATTTTCCATTTCAGTAATGGAATATTACCATGGACCTCTCTAGCAAACTGAAGTATATATGCACACACCTATAAAAACAAAAAAAAAAAAAAAAAATCACACACTAGCAAGAAATGCCAATTCATAATAATGACAGGCAGCACACACAAAGAGCTAAGTTAGCTGCTTTAGTAAGATTCAGTATGTCTGCCTGAACAATAAATTACTGCTGCTTTAGTGGGTGTTTGTGAGAAATGCAATGCCATTTACTCCCCACATGTAATAATTTTGGGTATTTGTTATGGTTTCACGTTATGAGAATGGCTGCTCTGAAATAACCAACTGATGTATTTTACAAATCCCCAATGAAACGAATGGTGCACACAAGAAATAAATCTCCTTTTATTTATATGGGGAATAATTTAATTTGGTTTGTTCTTTTGCTTTCTTCTGAAAGGCTGAACACCTGTGTGCCTACAGAAACTAGTGAAAGAATTCCCTATTTTTTGCTTTGCTTACACATGCAGCCTCTGCTTTATGAAAAAGATTCTCTTTTTCTCAATCCAGGAGCTTTCCCAGTTCCCCCTTTTCAATTCTCTTCCCCGTTAAATGGCAGAGGAGGAAGCAAATTGTTGTATGGGGCTCAGCTCTCTGCTGGAGTTAGGAGAGACAAACATAACAAGCATGACAGAATCATTCTCTGAAATGGGTAGATCACTCCCCTGATCCAGCAGGAGCTGATATATATGAACACAGTTAAGGTAACGTGGTCATTAAATTGCCTGACTCCACCTTCAATTCAGGTACATTGATGTCTTGAGCCTGGTGATGCAATTGCTTTGCACCTGCACCTATTTTCTTTGGCAACTTGCCAGCACACACCAGAAAAGATAACAATTCAGCTACTAAAATTTGTCTCTATAATAAATAAAACAATTAGAGAAGGGTCACAAAAGATGGAATGATAAGAGTGAAATGGGGTGATATCAGGCAGGTATTTAGCCACCAGTGGGTTTCCATAGGGTTCCATCCTTGGCCCAGTTCTCTTCAACATCTTCATAAATGACTTGGATACAGGACTCGAAGGAATACTAAGTACATTTGTCAGCAACACTAAATTGGGAGGAACTGTTGACTCCCTTGAGAGCAGGGAGGCCCTTAAGACAGACCTCAACAAATTAGAGGTAGGGCAATCACCAACTGTATAAAGTTTAATGAGGGAAAGTGACAGATTCTGCATCTGGGATGGGGCAACCCTGGATGTACAGACAGACTGGGGAATGAGATGCTGGGCTCGGGGATCTTGGTTGATGGCAAGTTGAACATGGGTCAGCAGTGTCCTTGCAGCCAGGAGGGCCAACCCTGCCTTGGGGGGCGTCAGGCACAGCATCACCAGCCGGGCAAGGGAGGGGATTGTCCTGCTCTGCTCTGAGCTGGGGCAGCCTCACCTCGAGTGCTGGGGGTGGTTTTTGAGTGTCACAATATAAGAAAGGCATTAAACTATTGGAGGGCATCCAGAGGAGGGCAACAAGGATGGTGAAGGGCCTTGAGGGAAGCTGTGTGAGGAGCAGCTGAGCTCACTTGGTCTGTTCAACCTGGAGAACAGTAGACTGAGGACAGACCTTATTGCAGTCTACAACTTCCTCATGAGGGGCAGAGGAGTGGCAGGGACTGATTTCTTAACTTTCATGACCAGTGACACGACCCAAGGCAATGGCCTGAAGTTGTGTCAGGGGAGGTTTAGATTGGATATCAGCAAAAGGTTCTTCACTTGGAGAGAGATTGGGCACTGGAACAGCTCCCTAGAGAAGTGGTTACAGCACCAGCCTGACAGAGTTCAAGAAGTGTTCAAGAGTGTCAGTCATGGTGTGATTGTTGGGGCAGTCCTGTGCTGAACCAGGAGCTGGACTTTGATGATCCTGATGGGCCACTTCCAACTCAGCAAACTCCATGATATGGTGATTCTATGACTCTATGACTATTTCTGTTGTATCTCCACCACGTGAGGAGCAGATTTTCACTAATTTCACTAGTCATCAACACTAACTTCGAAAAGTAGAAACAGAAAAATCCAGACTTGTAAATTGCAGTTTTGCTCAGGAAGGGTTTATCTTTGGTTTTCCAGGACCATCACCAAATGAGACTAGCTACACTTAGCTAATGCAAGGACCATTTGTCCCTGAAATAACACAGTAGGCAAGATGTAGACAAAAAACCTGGGTTGGCAGTGCCCATATCCTTGTGCAGAGGGACTGGGGAGGGGATGAAACTCAAACTGGGCTGGTGGTGCCCACATCTCTGTGCGGAGGTATTGGGGAGGGGATGAACCCCAAACTGGGCTGGTGGTGCCCACATCCCTGTGTAGAGGGACTGGGGAGGGGATGAACCCCAGCCTGGGCTGGCAGTGCCCACTCAGTGATATCCTAGATGAAAATCAAAATAAATAATACGATATCAGATACTAATAATCATTTGATCTGCTCATGCAGAAAAACAAGGAGCTTTCCTGGGTGATAACAGCAATGTAACTGTGCTAACACAGAGCAGAGATCTGGTCAGAGCAGTGATGTCATATCATATCACAAGCTGTCTGTCACATGGGAGTTTGGCACACTGACACTGTCGGCATTGCAGATTTCCTACTCCCTTACACATTTTACACTTTCTACTTGCATATTGCAGAATATGAACCAAATCTTTGAGTTCTAAGAAAAGCTTATACTGCACAGAGAAGCAAAAATATCTCTGAGATCTGTTATTACCCTAATAATAGAGATGTTTGCTTACACACACCAGAATCTGCAGTAACCTATATTCAGAATTTTGAGCAGCCTATCATTGGGGTGATATTGTGATGTACAGTTTCATATGGATTTGCTGGACAAAAATTCAAAAACATAATAATTAAAAAGTAAAATTGTCTTCAGTTACGTTTTTCAAGTTATCAATAATTTCATTGTGGGGGTACCTTTAGAAGACAAGAACCTCAGGCTGGCACATTAGGCTGACCTTTTTTGCCTTTATCTGAAATTTATGGCCCGTAGTTACATAAATAAATGAGAAAGAGAGACAGACAGAAAGAGTAGAAAAGAAAATGTATGGGTTTCAAAAATTATACCTATTGATAAACCTTCAAAGATTCAAGAATACTTGAGAGATATGATGAGAGAGAAAAATCTGAATATTTTATCCTTTACATTCTTAAACTAGAAGATTTCATAATGCATAGCCCAATTATTCTAAACTTTAAGGTTAGTTCTTTTTTAAAATAGCAGTGTTATTTGGGGCTTGCTTATCCTTTTCAATGTAATCTTTGTAGTCTCAGACTCTGTTTATTCTGTGAAGGCCAAAACTCCCATATCAACAATGAAGATGTCATCTATTGTAATGAAGTAAATCAGCAGTTTCAGACTTCTGAATCTTGACAACAAGGCTAATCAGTCATAGCAATCCAAGGGAAAATAATCCAAGGGCAAAAATGTTTGAAAAAATAGCACTTTCAATGAAAAAAAAAATAAAAATACAAAAGTCATTGCCCTCCCACGAGAACTTCAAAACCTTTCAGTAGTGTTGTTTTATGGGAAAGCCTTAAAAAGCAATGTTAGATCTATCTCTACCATGAAATTAATTTGACATTATGAATCTTACAGATTGTTTGAGCTACCCATTTTGAAAGATCTCATCAAAAGAAAAGCTTTTGAAGGCTTTACATTTACCATAGATGGTACTTCCTTTGGATAGCTAACAATGAGCTTGACCAGAATGCTGGGGTTTGAATACTTCATATTCTCCTTTGCATCTAAAGCTAAACCCTCTTTTATCTTTCCAAGTAAAGCTGCTACACAATTCAGCTTTTCATGCAAGTGACATACTCTTAAAAACTCCTCTTCATTTTTCAATGCAAGTGCCTGTACTCGGTTTACCCCTAAATTTGTGCCCCAAGAAGAACTGATTGAACAAGAAAAGAAGAAAGTCCCAGCTGTCAAATACTAATGTCCTACTCAGTGGAGTCTCTGTGGATCTAGAGGGTTGAAGTCAGAAGAGCAATGGTTTAGAATTAGTGCTGCAAAAGGAGAACTGTGAAACTCTCTGGGGAGAATTACAGCTTAATCATAGCCCCTGCTGTGCAGCAGTGCTACAGGTGAGTTCATTTCATGGCCACACAGCTTCCTGTGACAGCTGATGTCTCACAGCTGCACTACACCACAGTATATCCAGCACCAGATCTCATGCAGGGAATGAAATTAAATTATGTGTCTGTCACTAGTCAGGACTATATGCACATCATCTCACACCATTTCAATTCTGATTTTCAAGTGTGATTACTCCACTTAAAGGAAATCAGAATCATACCTCACCTTTCTCAGAATCAGTCTCATCCACATGCAGGAATATTATCAGAGGAATGGAGCACCTGTCTTACAAAGAGAGACTTGGGATTGTGCAGCTTGGAAAAGAGATTTCAGGGTGACTTCATTGCAGCTTTTCAGTACCTAAAAAGAACCCACAAGAAAGGTGGAGGAAGACTATTTACAAGAGCATGCAGTGACAGGACAAGGGAGAATGGCTTTAAGCTGAGAGAGGATAGGTTTAGATTATATATTAGGAAGAAATTCTTTACTGTGAGGGTGGTGAGGCACTGGAACAGGTTCCCCAGAGAAGCTGTGGATGGCATATCCCTGGCAATGTTCAAGGCCAGGATGGATGCAACCTGGTCTAGTGGAAGGTGTCCCTGTCCAGGGCATGGACTCTGGAACAAGATTTTCTTTAAGTTCCCTTCCAACTCAAGCCATTCTTTGATTCTATGATAACATGCAGGAGCATGTTATCATAGAATCAAGCAAGACTAGGAGGAACTCCTAGAACCACTTCTCTTGAATCATAGACTGGTGGCCACAGTGCAAGAAAGCAGTCATTTAGTTTAGAAAAACTTATGGAAAGTCCTATGCTATCACTTCTTGTGCATGGTATTGACCAAAACTTTTCATCAGCCTAATGATACCATTCAGAGATCACACACAGAAGCACTACATGGTGCTCATAAATAGTTTCCCTCACCCTTGTTTTCTGAACTTGTGTGCCTTATAAGGTCTACATGTGTTGTAACAAGGTTGTACAGCCAGAGAGAGAAGGGCTGAAATACACTTTTGCTGCTCTAGAAGAATCACCATACAACCAATCTCCAAGCAGAGTATATACTTGACAATGCTGGTGCAGAGAGACAGCACAAACTACAGTGTCGAAATGCAGTGGGCCACCATCCGCTGCCTCCCGAGCCTGCTGAGCATCTCCTTTGAAGGTAGAAATACTGGTAACATAAAACAACCAAAAATCTTGCAGAAAGATGAAAAAAAAAAACTTTTACTGGTGTTTCCTGATAAACAGAAGAATAAATTTTAAAAAACCCTAAGAAACACGGCAATGAATAATAGCCAGATAGGAACTCAAAGATATTTTCAGAAATAAAATGCTGTTTGTTATCTTGTGATTTAGGGATTTTGTGTGAGACTACACTCAACAACTACATTGCCTACTAGACTCTGTTTTGCTGTGAAAAAAAATTACACTTCAGTAAAGACAATCTAGCACACAAGTCAGCCCTAAAATTGTGGGCTTGGCACACAAATTCACATGAGATACATTAATATTTATAAATAGTTTTGTTTCAAGATATTGTCCATATCAAGACAGCATCATACCCCTTGAGGAAAGAAGCTTTTGAGCAAATCAGAATAATTATTTTCATATTTTTTCCTAAAGTGTTCTTGCAATTCAAAAGCTGGGTTCTTGAAATAGACTCTATTATATATACACTTATCTAACTTCTCTTTGCTGGCCTTTCTTCTTGGCAGGGTTTGTATTCAGAGCATATATTTGCCATATAGTTGATTAACACTATTTTCTCTGTTAGGTTGGTATAACATACAACAAATTTCTGAGAGAGTCCAGTAAAAATTTTGCTGAGGAAATAACACTGAGGTTCACATCAGAAATTTCTATTCAATTTTAGAAAAGAAAATTAAGTCTATATCCTGTTTCATATAAGGAAAAACCCCAAGACCTGGGTTTCTTACTTCCACTCTCATCTTAGATCACAAATAACTCACTCACAGCTGTCTCGGTTTGTGATAAGGCAAGCATTTGCAAGTGGTCTTTGTATCTCATCTGCTCCTCCCGGAAAACACAGAGTATATACAGTGTATGATACATATTTCTCATACTAAATCTAAAATCGTAGCTGGAAATCTACAGACACACCAGAAAGCATGTTCTTTGCAACAACGCTGTGAGTAGAAATGAAATTTCAGCAGAGGTACTGTAGGCAAGTATGAATATTAACACAGAAATAATTCCTATCATTCTTGATAAATGTTAGCATGTCTGACTGATTTCACATTTTAAACACAAGTCTCTACACTAAGCACACAATTCTAGAGAAGCTAGCCATTTTCACCTAAAAAAGATTTAAACTGAGCTCTTAGCCCTCTTCCTCTTTCACGAGGCCAGGACGGTGTTTTGGCAAAGCTTGAGGGCAAATGTCAAGTATCAGTAGTCTAAATTTCACAACACCATTGCACACTTTCCCGAGGTGTACTGTATGTGTAGCAGCAAAATCATGGAACTTGCATTTGTAAATTAGAAACAGATCACACCCACAGATTATTTGTGTTTGTGTATGAATTTCTGACACTGCAAAGAGATACACACATCATAATTAGATGTAGCAACTGTAACCTTACCCTTGCTTCTAATACATCTAGAAAATTATAGAAATCTAAGACAAAGCAGGAAAATTTTCTATGGAAATTGCTATTCATTTAAACACTTCCAAGGTCAGTTATGTTCTGCTGAATTCAACTCAAATATTATACATAGCTATCTCTCATTGTGACCAACATCTCAACATTTTATATATATAATTCATAAGCACTTGGAAAACAGATAATGATGCTCCTAACATTGAGATTTTTTTTAATTTTTTTTTTATGAGGCACCAACTTTTTTTCCTGATAACTGTAGTAACTAAAAATGGGTGAGATTAAGATACATTTATTCTAGAGTTAAACTTTTGGCTTTTGGGCCTTCAGCTGCATTCATGAATTCCCTTCATTTCCCAGCCTGAATGATTTGGATCTATGTGTGGAGAGCAGGAAATCGTTTCTTATACAACACAAAGTCAGTGAAGTCTGTTGATGTCCAAGTTCAGGACTGTGAGAAAAAATGCCACCCAGAAAGTCCTGTGCTCATATTTCAGTTTCACTCTTTGTGAGCAGAGATAGCAGTAAAGATTCTGGGTTGAGCCCATTCTTGTTTCTGCTTTTTTTTTTCTAGGTTGTTTCCGCTTTTTTTTCTAGTTTTTTTTCAAGATATAGGAAATTATATAGAAGAAAATCTTCCATGAGCAAATCTTAATGTGACCATTTTCAATCATTCTCCATCCAGCATTTGAAACAAATTCCATCCCCCCAAATGGAAGGCCCCTTTCTCCACTTATATTGACAGATTTTTGGATATTAAGGAGGCACAAAGTTATCAGGTATTCCGCCTTCACTTTACTGTTTATCTCACTTATTTTTAGTACTGATTTTTCATTCACCTGAAATGCATGAAATACAGATCTTTGTAAAGACAGGAACAGGGAAGTAAGGTGGCATTCATAGCTAAATACACTAACCAATGTGATAATAGTTAAAAGCTCATTTACAAAGAGACTTCCAAAAGCTTAACTTCCCTGGAAGGTGGCAGCACATGTACCAAAACAAATGGAGAGAAAAAGCAAGTTGTGTTTTTCATTCCTAAGCTTCTTCCACAGCTTTGTGTGGCTTTTTATCCACTTCTGTATTTTCAGGTCAATTTCTACTCCTCCACTTCTTAGTGTCTGTCTCAGCTGTGAGCTTATCATCTGCTTATCACAAGGGGTGTTTTCCCAGAACTGTCTAAATCTCCTCAATTCCTCAAATCCTGGCACCAAATCCGTTCTCACATACTATAAAACAAAGCATCTAGCAGGTAGATGTCACAGTATGCTTTCTAGCTGCATGTTAACAAGACACAAAACACAAGCAGCTTTTAAGTTTGCCACATGGCTTCTCACTTTTCCTCTCTTGTTCCTCTTTCTTGTCTTGCAGTAAAGTTTGATTCAGCAAAGAACCAAAATTTGCCATTGACTTTAAGATGTTATAATCTTCACCCAAGTAGACTCCTCCCCACCACAAACGCATGTGTGTGAGCACACAGCAAAACACATTTTGCTGAATTGGAACCTTGCATTTTAAGTTTCCTGAGGAGGCACCACTCCTTCCATGCATTTGCAAAGTACTTGGCACCAAGACACCTGAAGGTGCTCTCAGTGAACAACAATCACAGTGATGGCAGCCACCAAACTTCATCGTTTGGCAGCCACATAGAACTAAGTGAGAATCCAATGACGTCTCTATACATCAAAGAGATTTGCTGGGAAGTCATAAAGAATAATATTACACATTTAAATGTATATTGCTATATGGTAGAGAGAAGGTCTCCTGAAGTCCACCGTGCTTCCAGTACCAGAGATGCTATAGTCCCAGCTCATTCCAAGCATCTGGAACTTCATGTCTAGGGAATAAGAGACATTGCAACCTGGAGTACATTATTGGATTTGAAAATTTGCCTCCGAAGAAAGCCAAGGGTCACATTTTCAAGGTGAACAACATCTTGTAAATTGCTTGAAGATATCTACATTCACTATCAAGAGCCCAGACTGTTGTGTAGAGAAAGATAGATGAGTCCAGTAGAGATGGTGGTTTTACCTCACAAATTGACAGACCCCGTATCATTGTGACTGTCTGCAGAGACTACACAAGTACATAAAACTGACATGGTCACAGCTAGCTGTCAGTAAAATTTGCCTACTGAGGCAAGAGTTCCTGAAGTATCTGTGTCAATCTGTGTCTTCTTAGTTCCCTCTAAGCTAATGGATTTGTATGGACTTGCAACTGTGAGCAAAAGCTAAGGTTTGTTTTTTAAGGCAGTTGTTACATATTTTCGAGGCAGCATGGTCCACATGTTTCCCATCCTAGGTACAAATACATAGATGGTACCAGATGTTGTCCATTGGACAGAAACAAGCTAAGCTCCAAGCTGACAGCTGTAGCTGATGAGGTCATCAATACAGTTTAGAGATGGAAAGAGTTCAGTGGAAAAATACATGTCACTTTTTCTTTTTCTCTTGTTTGAAGTCACTGAGCTTCAGGGTTCAGGGGAATTGTTGCTTTGACTTTATTCTTCTGTAGACGGGTGGCTGCCTGCCAGTGGCAGCTGCATATGGGATCATTTGCATTGCATGAGGAGTCTCTTGTTTAAAGGGAAGCTCTTCCTTCCCTTAGATCATCTGCTTCTTTAGAGTCAGGGCCACTGTTTCACACAGATTGTATTCTTCCTTTAATCTTTTCTCTTTACTTACTCTGTACTCGTTAACAAGTATCCAAAGCCAGGTTTAGCAGACTCATCTGGGATAGCTGAAAAAGGCAGTCAATGCACAAAGAGGGAATTATTTGATATTCCTGTGGTTGCATACTTCTATGGGAGGATTTTTGCAGTGGACATATGCTCTCTTACATCACCATGTTACAAGCAGAAGTCTGAAAAACTTTTATTTTTTGCACACAGAATGGATATTTAACCTGTCTTGGGAACAGTGTTCTGTGTTTGCACCTCATGTAGACAGTGGGGTACCCCTCCCAGAGCCCCACATCAAACAACTGAGTGCCTTTCATCTCCTGGAGCAATGCAACTCATTTCTTTTGCACCTGACAAGTCAGGGACAATCAACTATTTTAATGGGTTTTGTGGGGGAAGTAAAGAGTGAGGGGTAGAGAAAAAAGTTCCCCTAGAATGATATTATAAAAGCTGTGACTAACATATTAGCAATTTGGCTTCATACCCTGCACACAGGAGAGTGCCTAAAAGTAAAATAAGATTAAGTGACTGTGATATAGCTCAGGCGCTCAAGTCCAAACTTGCTGGATGGTTGCCTTTTCAGATCTAAGTCGTACACTGTAAACAATCCTTACCATATTTCAGGATATACATTGTCTTTTTGTTCCCTTTTGCTTCCTCCTCTTAATTCCCTCCCAGAACTTTCAGTATGTAAGAGTAGGTGCATTCCTGTTGTCTGATACAGGTTCAAGATTTGCTGTTCATAGCCTCTTTGGTTAAAGACAGACAGCAAGACCCACCCACAAGTAAGGGCTGTCTCTGAATTCCAGTCCAGTAAAGTAATTTTGCCTTCAAAAGGTAAGAATCTTATAAACTATAATAAAACCTCCAAGTGGACAGACCTAATTAAAGTGGCAATAGCATTTTAATACATGCCATCCCATAATGGAGGGCAGATATTATTTTAATAAGATCTTTCTTAAAGTAATCAGCTAAGCTGATAAGAAAAAAAAGGGGGGAAATAGACTTTTTAAAAGTCTTGCTAGCCTCCTCTCTGTTTTGAAAATCTTTTGCACTGTCTCAAAAGAAGGTAAGAAAAAGAAACAAGGAGAACAAGCATAAGACATGCTAGACAGTTTGTGAGTTCACTGTGTCTTTGCTAGATATACACACATCAGTGACTGACTAGAAAGGGGAAAGGGGAAAAAAAAAGGCACAAAAACCAAAAACAGCAAGAGGAAGCATGTCCAGGCACCTAATCTTTGGGAAGCTAGCCAGATTTCATCTATAGCCAGCCAAGTCAGATTTGCCAGCTGAGCCTCTCTCTGTGTCTGTAGACTGGTGCAGACATGGTGAGTCAGGGAGTCACAGTGAATTACTGTGGAATACCAGGAAGAACAAAGTGCTGTTAGCAATAGTTACAATCCGAACATCAAAGATCAATCAAAAATCTACTTTTTGATTGTAATTTGTTCAGAAGCAGATCAAGCAATTCCTAAGTATCATATAAAGAAAGGCGGGTCTGATTATTGTTTGTCTTGTAGTTTTTTTTTTTTTTTTTTTTTTTTTTTTTTTGTTAACATGTAGTCTGTTAAACCCCTAGTGCATAGTAACTACAGATCCCACTTGGCTCATTCCCTTTGAAGTCAGTTTGCTTTTGTTCTTTACCTAACTTGATGCAATTTTCTACAAGCTAATTTGTATGCAGCCCTGGTCAGAACCTGCCACCCAGAATTCTGTATGTGAATTTACCATCAGGGAGAATGAATTTACTGTAGGAATAGAGATGGATTTTGTGGTAGGAAAGTTGGGGATGGAAGGAAGGAAGGAAGGAAGGAAGGAAGGAAGGAAGGAAGGAAAGAAAGAAAGAAAGAAAGAAAGAAAGAAAGAAAGAAAGAAAGAAAGAAAGAAAGAAAGAAAGAAAGAAAGAAAGAAAGAAAGAAAGAAAGAAAGAAAGAAAGGAGAAATGTTATTCCAAGCACAAATAACAAATATGGGAAAGCAGAAAATATTTGGGGAAAGCCATATAACCTCTAATATGGTGGCAGACCAGAGGGAGGGGTAAAGCTACAAAGAACAACTAAAAATCCTGCTTTCTTAAAATGTTTCTTGTTCTTAAATGTCCTGTTCTTAAAATGTCTGCATTTTTCCAACTATGCTATGCTTTTCACATTATGATAACCACCAACTGAAAACTAAAATATTCTGCAATAGCCTGAAATACTCAGGGACCCAGAAAAGCAGAATAAAAAAAATATAGGCTATGTCTAGTGAGTAGGAAAAAAAAAGTGACCTAGAAGTCTGTCTGCATTACAGAGCTAGTGAGATTTGGGCTCTTTCTGTTTTGTTGTCACTTTTTTTCTATTATCTACCATTTATAATTTGGATTCAAAATTAATTTAATAAATTAAATATTAGGAAAAAAAATTGTATGTACTAGCTACTGCTCCTATACCAAGGCCACTTAATGGTTTTTTGCCAAAGTCTTGCAAAAAAAAAAAAAAATCTGCAAATTACTTCTAGGATGAACACTGTGAATTTTGTTTTGAAATCACCTAGAAGAATCATATTGGGCCTTAAAAAAAAGGCTGAACTTTTATAAAGAACTACTAACAACAGCAAGAGTTACAATCAGTAGAAAATATTTTGGAAGTGCTATTAAAACTCATATTTTAGGGCTCAAGCCAATATTTATTATGGGCCAAAGTGAGACTTAATACAGTGTCAGAGAAGGAACAAGGCAGCTTAATCCACATCAGCTTGCTGTTATTTTCCACCACAGTCTTTGAATGGTCTCATCAATCTGAGACAGAGGAGTCTGGAACAGGCAGATCTGAAGTCTGATCTATTCAGACAATGCCTGTGTTTTATTAGGTTTATTTTGTTTAGCAGCAGCACTGTTTCTGGCATTGCGCTGTTCCCAAATACAGAGAGCCCTGACTAAGCTGAATCATCATGAGATTGAACTGATGCTGATGGGAAAGCGCAGCACTCTGCAAAGCTCATCATTTCTCATGAAACTGTGCCATGAAAGCTTCTGCCCTCAGCTAGCCTAGTGCTCAGTATTCATATGGACTTCTCACAGCTCCTCTGAGTGAGAAGCGTCTTACCTGAGACTGGCCTTGAGAACACACCACCCCTTCTTGCTGGACTTTGCATTTCATCCCTGCCAGCAGAGGTGTTATGCAATTTCTGTGTTGGTTGCTGCATTCCCCCATCCTTTGGTTAAGAACCTCCCAAGGGTTCAAACTGTGGTAAGGTTTCTGCTGTCTAGTATGACCGTGCAGAGACCTTCCCCACAAGTCACACCTTTCCCCAACATCTCAAGCTCAGTGACCTGCCTGGCTCAGTGAACGGCCCAACCGACCAGCTGGCTCTGCTCAGCCTGCACCACCCATGGTGGCTGTGCTCCATATGCAGCCACAGCTCATGTCCAGCCTTACCAAGACTTCCATACGTGTTACAATCAGCCCATTGCACCTGCTGCTCATATCTGGAAAATATGGCTGAAAATGAAAGCACAAACTGAGAAGCAGCTTCACTGCATCTGAGCCTTGAACCAGCCAAAACTGGACACTGTGTAGAAGCAGTGCTCTCCAAGGATACCGTCTCCTGGTGGGCATCAGTCCCCAGAAATTCACCCAGAAATTGGAGACCTGCTTGGAGCTAAGTTCTTGGACTTCAGGATGAGATGTGTTTGCTGAGAGGGTGAGTTTCTCCCCTCTTCTGATATGCTGGTTAGGGAGTCAACCATGCCTTTCAAATTCACAGGCGCTAGGTGGTCATGGTGTTCCTCCTGCTTGGCCTTGGTGTTCTCTGTTTAAGGCCTGGCCTGAGGCCTGGTTTTGGCTTAATTCTCTGTGCTCTAACCACAGTGACAGTGACAGAGAGATTTCCTTCAAGTTGTGAAAATGGTAGATGAAAATGATGTTTTCAACGGTTATGTTTATCTTATCATGGAATCATGGCATCATTTAGATTGGAAAAGACCTTCAAGATGATCAGGTGTAACTGCTAACGTAGCACTGCCAGTCCTGTCTAGCTGCCCAGGGGCCAGAAGCCTTCTCCATTTTCCCTTTACTAAATGATTTCACTGAAGCCATGAGTGTCAGGTGTCATGCTTTGCTGGAAATTTGGTGCTTCCTTCTAGCTTCACACAGTGAATTTGAATACTCTTACTGGAGGGAGCAACCTGTTTATCACTCATGAAAGAGAATATTTGCTTAATCACAGTTTTTAAACACTTCTCATCTGACCGACCTGCTACTGTTACACAGGCTACCATACAAACATCAGCCTCCTTGGTCAAAATGAAATGTAAGAACCAATGTGTAAGCAGTCTTAAACCTAAACCAGAAAATATCAGCAAATTTTTTTCTTTTTTTTCCATTAAAGAACTGATTTTCTCATTTCATACTTTATCTAATAGAAGTGGCTTGCTTTACAGGCTGGACTCTGCTAACTCAAGAGATTTAGCTTTTAATTTGTTTCAATTGAGATTGTCATAAGTGTTACTTGAGCCCCAAAACCTTGATAGTGTTTCAGAAGTTCTCATTCAGCAACTGAGTAACAAGTAGTTCTGCTAATGAACAAATTTGTTTTACCTAGGTCTACAATTTTTTTTTTTTACTATTTTGTTTATTTAAGTATCATTCAAAGCGTTAAGGGCACAAGTGAGAACAGATTTTTTTCTGCATCTGTCTTCATTTCTTTACATTCCAGGAATCACAAGATACACATAAAAAAATTTCTTGTTGAACCCTTTTATTTGTCAGATATTGCAAGACTCAGTATAGCTAGCCTAACAAGCTCCCAACAGTGCTTTTTCAAAAGCACTGTTGATAGTGCTTTTCAGGCCTGAGTGAGAGGAAGAACTATTTTAAAACAGAATTTGTTGTTGTCACAGTGTGACACTGGCCAAACACCAGGCACCCATGAAAGTTGCTCGTTCACTTTGCCCTGCCACAGCTGGGCACAGGAAAGAAAAAAATTATCAAAGGATTAATGAGTTGAGATAAGGACTGGGAGAAAACACTCCAAGGGCAAGACAAGCTCGAGTGAAAGGTAAAATGTGAATTTACTATTAACAGATTTAGGGGAGATAATGAGAAGTAAATTAAGCCCTTAAAAAGCCCCTGTCTTACACCAGCCCCTCCCTCCTTCCCACCAATAGTGCAGGGAGACAGGACATGAGGATTTGCTCAGTTTGTCACCCAGGATCTTCCACTGCTGAGGGAGAGGAGTCCTTCCCCTGCTGCACCATGGGATCCCTCCCACAGGGGAATGTTCTCCATTAACTTCTCCAACGTGGCTCCAATCTCACGAGCAGCAGCCCTATCAAAGCTGCTGCAATGTGAATCCCTCCCACAGGCACACAGTCCTCCCAAAACTGCTGTGGTGTGCACCCTCCATGGGTGAAGTCCTCCAAGGACAGGCTGCTCCAGCCTGGAAGCAGGGCCGTCTCTCTCCACTGGTCTCCCACTGGATCACAGCCTCCTCCAGACATCCACCCGCTCCAGCGTGGGCACCTCCCCCGTGAGCTGTGGGTGGATCTCTGTATCCCCAAGGATCACCTTGGGCTGCAGGGGCACAGCTGCTTCACCCTGGTCTCACCACGGCCTGCAGAGGAATCTCGGCTCTGGTGCCTGGAGCACCTCCTGCCCTCCTTCTGCACTGACCTTGGTGCTGCCGTGTTGTTTCCCGCACATGTTCTCATCCTCTCCTCTTCTCTGGCTAGTTAAAAAAACTGCACCCACTTTGTTTTAATTTTCTTCTTAAATGTGTTATCACAGAGGTGTTACCAATCTCTTTCATTAGCCTAGGTTTAGCCAGCAGCATGACCATCTTCAGTGCCATCAGGGATTGGCTCTTCTGGACATGGTGGAAGCTTCCAGAAGCTTCCTACAGAAGCCATCTCTGCAGCCACCCCACTACAAAACTGGGCTGTGCAAAACCAACACAGTTGTCCAGGTCAGTCAGCACCTTGGGCTATGCTACATGTTCAAAGTCTCTCATTATATGTGCTGCATTTCTGGTAGCATACTGGTAGAATTCATGGGCCCCCTCTATCTACACAATTTTTTTTTTGTAAGTGGCATTTTGACAATATTTGTGACAATCTCTAAAAAGATGCTACAAAGTACAACTGTTTAAGATTCAGCCACTGTTGGAACCTCAAACCAGGGTCCAATCAACATTGACAGCACAAAACTTGGTAAGAGTTAGTTAGTTAGTTAGTTAGTTAGTTAGTTAGTTAGTGTTTTGTGTTTAGGTCAGGTTTTCCTCCTGTTCTGGTTTTGTCTGGGATGGTGTTAACGGTTTAGATTTGTGCTGGAGATAGTATTGATAACTCAAGAATGTTTTCATTATTGCTGAGAAGTGTCAGGGCCTTTTCTAGGCCTCATACCACCCCATCAGAGCGAGACGAGGGTACACCAGGAGTTGGGAGGGGACACAGATGACCCCAGCTGACATAAGGGATATCCCAGATCACATGGCACTGTGCTTAGCATATAAACAGTTGGGAAGAAGGACGAGGGTTGTCTTCCCCAGTTACACATGATAGAGCCCTGCTTTCCTGGGGACTGCTGGACATCTGCCTGCCCATCAGAAGTGACAACTGAATTCCTTGTTTTGCTTTGCTTGCATGAGCATCTTTTGCTTTGCCTATTAAATTGTTTGTAACTCATAAGGGTTTTTTTACTTCTACCCTTCTGATTCTTTTCCCCATTCCACCAGGGAGGAGTAAGCCTGTGCCTGTGTGGTGTTTAGTTGCTATCTAGGGTTAAACCATGACACCTCCAAATAAAATGCTGCACACTGACTCAGTGCAGCAGGAGAGGGCAGGGAAGTGTTTGCTTGCACTGCACTTCAGGTGGTCTTTCTACCCTTATGTAAGGCTTCAGAAAGGTTGCTGATATGCTGATACATGAAGCTGACAGACAGGGCATGTGGAAATATCACTATGAGTCGTCTCTTCAATATCTGTAAAAATGATAAAATTACTCTTGTTGCCCATAGTATTTATTAAAAGTGTGTTATGTAGCTTACATAAACAAGGTTATTCACTGTCCAGTATTTAGGAAATGAACTGGAGTTCTCTCATATTGGCAGCATGAAGGCTAAAGAGTCGTTTTGAGAGTTATTTCAACATTGCCTCCATGTGTGTCATGCCACATGCTTCTATTTCTGGCACTACATGTATTTACAATAAAATGAAATTATTAACACATAACAATATTCATTCAGTCTCTCCCTGTTTTGAACTTTTATCTATAAGACAACAGTTTCCCCATTGAATTTGGTATGTGAAGTTGTTTCATAAACTTACACTTATTTATGTGCAAATAAAAGGAGCTTTAAATTGCAGTCTATTTGCAAGAGTTTTGTTTCACACATTTAAAGACTTTTTTGAGCCTGGACCTGCAGACCATTTGACCATACAATATACAATACAGTGTAAGCAAAGCAGCTCTTGATATCACATACAGAAAGTGGTTTACATGGTTGAATTCAGCAGAATGGACTGTCTTGGTGGTGAGTCCAGCCACTTGCCACATGCATCAGACCTTAAAGGGTGGTCCTGCAGCAGTGCATGTCCTGACAAGATGATTTCAGATGGAAGACTGAAAGGATATGCCTGAATTTGTTAGCAGTTTCTTCACCTGGTTCATCAGCAGAGAAGTAGCATCACTCAACTGGTTTGCACATTGTCTCCTATCATTAGCAAGCCCATGCTGAACAGCTCAGCTTGGGATACACCACAGACCCACTACAGTAGCACAGGCATGGCAGCAGTTGTGCTCGTGGTTGAAACTCTCATTTGTACTTCCTCCTGCCCTAGCAGCATCCTTGCAGAGATACATTTGTAGGTAAATCCATATCAGTAAAGTGGATCAGGAAGGGATGGTTTGCAATAAAACCTTAACCAATTTTTTTTTAATTTCAAATCCAGCACAGGTGCATTTTTGCACTGGTAGAGCCTGAAGGCACAGTCACTAGAAGGAGGGAGGAAATATTTATGTTAATATCACCCCTTTCTATGATCAAACAACTGTGCTCTTTCCCTGGAGAGCATGCAGATATCCAGTAATGTGCAGGGCACCAGTGTTTGGGCAAGTCCTGAGCACACCCATAATATTTGGAGAACTTTACTGCTCACTGATGACTGGTCAGAAAACCACAAAAGGTCAAAGCTGGAAGAAATTGTGTCTTGGAATCAATTCAGCCTGTTTATATACACCTTCTAAATGCATCCCTGATGTGCTCTTTCAGAGACCACTGCTACTATCAAGCATTAGAGGACAATAGAGTAGTGAAAGATTGTCTGGAATATTTATTTAATCTCCTTCATCTTTTATTCTTCTATATCCAGGATAAAGCTAGAGGTAGCTCACAGCGGTAGCTGATGGATTATCTGACAAATTGTTCAAGACATTTGGAAGGGGTTTATTAGTCCAAAGCCAGTGTACACTAGAACTAGACAAATGATCCAATAGTCTTATTCCTTTCCAAAAGCCAATGAGTTTGTTATGGAGGTGAGCCGAGAACTAACCTGAGCAGTGCCAAATACTTTCCAGAGTCAGGAACTACAGAGAAGAAAGCTCCTTTTTACTGCCAATTGCCTGAGGCCAAAAAAGAACATTGTTAAATTCCACTGTAAGAAAAGCTGAATCCAGCAGATGTGGAGGAGAGACCAGAGATGCCAAGTGGGTACATGTGCCAGATGGGTACATGATGCCATGTAGAACAGCAATACCTGCTTCTTTAGGCAAAATATTTTTTAAAAACTACATCAAAAGCAACAGTACAACTCCTAGTTGCCACCTCTTTAGCCAGCACTCGGGGAGAATGGAGGGGAAAAAAGAATAGCTGAGATGACAGAGCTCCTCAAATTTTCAGATGGCACAAGGAGGACATAAATGATCCATTTGTTAGATTCCAACACACATCAGCACTATTTATTTGCAGTTGTGGGGGGATCACATAATAAAACCTTCTTCAATAAAACAGGCTTCCCCCTTGGTGGTCTCTCAGCAGAAGTTAAGATCCCAGAAAGACAGCCTGCTTTTTTCACCACCACCATGGTTCCCAAGCACTCTCAAAACCACTTTTGGTCACCTCAGCCTGCCTCTCCTGAAGTTTAGATTTGTTACTGCAGCCCACCATGCCTCTTGTTGCCCATTAACCTGAGCTGATGTCAGACCATGGCTTGGAAATGCTGATATTGCTCCCTCTCTCCAGAGGCCCTGAGAATGCAGTGTTTCTGTAACTTTTACCCCAGGAAGCACCCTTTCCTCAGTATCTGTCCTTCCAGTTGGCCACAGCATTACAGCCCCAGTATGCCAGCTTCACACATGCCCCTAAAATGCATGGTCATCTGGTGACCCCATCTGATGCCCAAGGCTGTCTATCACAGATTGCGTGCATACGGCTGCTCAGTAAAATGCTTTGCCTTTTAATTAAAAATACCTGAATTAGAAGTTGCATTATAAATTTAATAATTCATTATCTTAGAAAGGAAATGCTTTGCACACATTTTCATGGTCCATCTGATGACATAAAATCTGTTATAAAGAAGTGAAGGTATAGATGATTATGAATGTGTCAGACCATCAGGTTAGTCATGGCTCCTTCTAGTGAGTATTGGCATTTCTCCTGTTAATAACTAATAAACAATAATTCATTAAAACAGAAAGATAATTACAAGTCAAAATATTTATACTGTGCAGGTAAAATATACCTGAGGAAAAACACTGTCAATATACCACTGTCAGTAAGGTGAGAGCAGTAAGAACAATTTAGCCATCAATAATTTTGTGTTTGAATCCTTTAAGGACGACCAGACAAGGTAGCAGCCATATAACGCAGTCATAGACTTGCATGACAACCAGTTAATGGGGACCAGATTTTTAAGCACAGAAGCATGACCTTGCAAGACTGTTAGAAACATCTAGGCAACATATATGAAGAATTATTCACTTGCACAATAGGGAAAGATGTACTTAGCCACCCTTAGTCTAGCTTAGTCTAGCACATAATAATTCTTTAAGTGATATATACACTAGTATGTTATTCTAACCTTCTCAGACATCTCTTGGTGAAGGTCACTGTTTCATGCACTGTTTCATGCCGTGACTTTAGAGGTTCTTAGACTAGCCTGGCAGGAGGTCCTGAAAAGAACATTTTTACTTGTCTGAGCCAATTCTCCTCTAGTAGTAACTGCAGACCAAAAGGGCTGCACAAACCAGAAAGGTACTATTTCCAACTATTTCTTTTGAAGTAGGTTTTCATAATACTGTATTGCTTTGTCAGCTTTGAAGAATAAGGGAATTCTTTAAGTATAAAAGGCTGACAGCCAAAAGCATCTGCAACAAATAACAATGCTAGAAGTTCTTTGAAGAACAACCAGAATCAATAGGAATTTAGCACTAAATGGAAACTTGCAGTAAAAAGAGTAAAAAGAGTAAAGAAAGCACAGGTTTTTTCTCCTGAAAGGACGTTGGGGAAAAAGAAGGAAAGAGAAAAACAGAGACAGATCTAACTCATACCGATGAGAAATGAGACCTTTCACTTACAGAGGCTATTAGTGGCACTTCTCACTGCACAGGCAGAGTGGCAGCAGTTGCTTTTTCATGAACAAGACTTAGCACTGCTGAGACGCATAAGAAAAAGACAAGCCTTACTTTTACGCAGTGCAAGTAGAGATGTTGCCCACAAAGAGTCCTTGTAGTCACTTGTTCAGAAAACACTTTACTGGGAAGTATAAATTGTGTCCTGAGGTGTTTTGGGCAGCCTGCAGTCTGGAGCTGTTTGGCTTCAGAAACCTGGGCTGAACATTTTCTCCTAACATTTTATTTTGAATACAGATACATATCATAGAATCATAGAATGGTCTGGATTGGAATGGACCTTTATTAAAAATCATCTAGTTCCAAAACCACTTCTTCATCCCTCTAATCATTTTGTTGGACCTCCTCTGGATTCACTCCAACAGGTCCATGTCCTTCCTGTGCTCTGACCCCAGAGCTGATGCAGCCCTGCAGGTGGGCTCTCAGCAGAGCAGAGCAGAGGGGCAGAATGCCCTCCCTGGCTCCGCTGGCTTTGGATGCAGCCCAGGCAGGACATGTTTGGCTTTCTGGGCTGGGAGTGCCCATGGCTGGGTCATGTCCAGCCTCTCACCCACCAGCACCCCCAAGTCCTTCTCCCCAGGGCTGCCCTGATCTGTTCATCCCCAGCCTGTGTTGATACAGGGGGTTGCCTTGGCCCATGAGATTTCCATGGGCCCATTTCTTGAACTTGTCCAAGTTCCTCAGCACGGCATCCTGTCCTTCAGATATGTCAGCTGCACATTTCATCTTAGTGTCATCTGCACACCTGCTGAAGATGTTCTTGATTGTTTTGTCTATGTCATTGATGAAGACATTGAACAACACTGGTCCCAGTATGGATTCCTGAGGGACACCATTCATCACTGATGTCCAGCAGGACCCTGAGTTATTAATCATTACCCTCTGGCCACCACTATCTAATCAATTCCTTATCCACCAAACAGTCCACCAATCAAGTCCATCTCTATAATTTAGAGAGAAAGATGTCTGTGTCAAAGACTTTACAGAAGTCCAGAAAATTTACATCTGTAGCTCCTCCCTGGTCCAGTGATTTAGTTTTTCCTGCAAAGGCCACTAAGCCAATCAGGCAGGACCTGCCCTTTGTGCAGTCATGCTGGCTGTCTTGGATCATCTCCCTGTTCTCCCTGTGCCTTAGCACAGCTTCTAGGAGGATCTGTTCCAGGATCTTCCCAGGCACAGAGGGGAGGCTGACATGTTTCCCCTTTTCCAGTCCCCCGGGACCTCACAAGACTTTTCATGACTTTTCATGACTTTTCAAATATCATTGAGAGTGGCTTGGCAAGTACATCAGTGAAATTGATCAGGACTCTGGAACGTATCTCATCAGGTTCCATGGATTTATATACATTCAGGTTTCTCAGATGCCTGATCTTTACTTACAGTGGGAGGGACTTTGCTCCCTCAGTCCTCATCCTGCTGTACATCCACTTGAGAGACGTGAGAAGAGAGGTTGTCATTAAAGACTAAGGCAAAATGTCGATTACTTCAGTCTTCTCTTCATTCATTGTTACCAGGTTTTCAGCATTGTTTATAATTGTTTACACCTTTTTGTCTTTCCTTTTCTTGTTAATGTACTTGTAGAATCCTCACTTTAGCCTTCTTCATCCCATCCATACACAGCAAAACTGATAAATACCTTTAAAAAAATCACAAAACCTTAAGTATGTACACTGAAAGGGAGTTTTTAAAGGCAAAACAGGAGAATGTCACACATATCTCACTTTACTCTTATTGCCTTATCTCACCTCCATTAAGAGTTAACAGAGATGCCACAGCCAAGGCAAACTGTGTTCTTCCCTTATCTCCTGTTTGGGAACCCCTTTTCTCATTGGTTCTTTCAGTGCTGGCTCAAGGGGGCAGGAGAAGAGCAGAACAAAAAGGAACCGGGAAATAATCAATAGATGGCCCTGGAGAGCAGTGGAGAAGGAAGAAAAATCCTCTGATTCACAGTAAGGTAGTTTGAGCAAGGTTAGGGAGGGAGGAAACATGACAAGCCAAGAAAGAAGCAGCTGCAGCAAGGGGGTAAGCATGGACTCAGCAGTCTTCTGTTTCCTACCAAACAGAAAGGCTGGGCAGCTATTTCCCCCTCCTTCACTGTCTCTACTGCTGTCCCTTTCATTTATTTAATGTTTCTCCAACCCATATTTAATCTACTGCTTCAGTCTTTTTAAAATGTGTCACAAAGGCATCTGGGCTGCTGATGTTAAAATTGTAATGTTTTCAGTTCCTTCTGATGGTTAAGGCCTAACAAAAACTGATCCCAAAAAGTATAACAGAACAAACCAAACAAGACTTTTTCACATGGAAAAATGTTAAGATTCAGAAATGGAAATATTTTGTGGCCATGCTGTGATTTTTAAAAACTTTCCCGTTGAAGACTTTCCCAATCCAAGGCAAATTTTTGAGCAGAAGCTTGAGGAATAGCTTTAAGGATAGAGTGTGATTTTATAAAGCCCTGTCTGTGGTTAACACACTGAGCACGTCTATACACTGCAAATACGACCTTGGCCCCTTAGTGTTCTCTCTTGCATTTTTTTCCAGTAAAGTTTCATTATGATTCTGGTTAACATTTCTAAAGAAAGGGAATTGCAGATCTATTAATAGTCCTTGATCCGTTTCATCGTCAAGGACACTTGCACATTTTCATCTGCATGTGTGAGTTGCCCATCAGATAGGCATGTCAGAGTTCACTGTTATGAAGAAAGAAGGAGGCCACTCACAGGGAGTACTTGTCTGTGGAGAAGAAAGTGCAGGCATTAGAAGTTAACTACCTTAGACTAAAGACATTGGGAGAAAAACATGGCTAATTCCCCAGTCTCCAGTCCATTCCTACATGTTGCCCTACAAGAACACTAAAGTTGTTGCGCTGATTCCACACCAGATTGTAGATTGCCTCCTTACATTTGCCTACTGTCTACAGTCCTGTGCACTTGCCTAGTGTAAGCTGAAGCTACACTAATCTGTGATGACCTTGCACCTAATCTTATCCCAAAGCTGTGAAGACAAGGAAAGTTGCAATAGAAAGGAGTGGCCACCAGTGCTTGATATAAGCTCATTTTGATGGAAGCTGTGGAAGTTTTGGAAGGAGGGCTGCATTGAGACACCTTAAGCAACACATACAGGAGTCAATGTTTTTTGTAATTAGGCATAATCAGTCCCTTTATAGTTTTAAGCACACGTGCTGTACAGCCTACTTGGGAGACACTCCGCACTACATCTTCCCATACCCACAGAATTAAGGCTTTGAACATTGCAATAGAAAACATATTATGCTACTGTACATAGAAACAAAAGCCTGGCATCAGCTGTCTTTGCTGTTGATCTTCAGAGGGACAGATCTGCTGAGGTAACAAGAAAACTGTATTTTGAGATGACGCAATCTTTAAATATTGAATAATATGTGTACACAATGTGTGCTGCCATGCCATCACTTACAGACTCCCAGTGTTCTAACCTTCATTCCCCAGCCACAGGTTAACTCTTGCCTACCAAACCCCCTTTTTTTCCAAAAAGTTATTTCCCAAAATAACTGCTTCTTTTTGTGCAACAGCTGAACAGAACCTGGCTGAGCTTTCTTCCAGAGGGCTGTGAAAACCAAAACTGATGAAAGCATTTCATTTGAGAGACAAAGTTAAATACCAGCAGTGTGTGAGTGGACACCATTTCTGGTGGTGTATGTTACTAGGTGGTCCATGTAAATGCAATAAATTTATAACCAGAAATTTATTTACACATATCTAAAATGTAGGCCTGCAAATCCTCTTGGAGATTGTACTGGGTTTGCAAGGCCAGGGGTTTTGGTAGCAGGAGGGGTTACAGGGGTGGTTTCTTTGACAAGCTGCCTGAAGCTTCCTGCCTGGCCTCCTGACAAACATGTCACTGGCCAAGGCTGGGCCAATCAGAAATGGTGGTAACACCTCTGTGATAACAGATTTAAGAAGGAAAAGAAAAAGTGATTGGGCAGACATAATTGTGGCCAGAGAAGAGCAGAGAGAGAACACATGAGAGGAACAACTCTGCAGACACCAAGGTCAGTGCAGAAGGAGGGGCAGGAGGTGCTCCATCAGGTGCTGGAGCTGAGGTTCCCCTGCAGCCCATGGTGCAGACCATGGTGAAGCAGCTGCGGCCCATGGAGGATCACAGGGATGCAGAGATCCACCTAAAGCCTGTGCAGGAGACCCACACCTGAGCAGGGGGTGCCTGACAGGAGGCTGGAGCCCTGTGGGAAGCCTGTGCTGGAGCAGGCTCCTGGCAGGGACCTGCAGGCCCGGGGAGAGGAGTCCACACCAGAGCAGATTTCCTGGGAGCAGATTTCCTGTGATCCATGGGGGACCCAGGCTGGAGCAGACTGTCCTTGAAGGACTCTACCCCGTGGAAGAGTGACCCATGCTGCAGCAGTCTGTGGAGGATTTATCCATGGGATGGGTAAGTCCCACTTACCCATGGACTTTTCACACTGGAGAAGTTAATGGAGCACTGTCTCCTGTGGGAGACACCCCACACTGGAACAAGGGAAGGAGTCCCCTTCCTGAGCAGTGGGAGAAAGAACGTGTGATGAACTGACCATAACCCCCATTCCCTGTCTCCATGCACTACTGGGGGGAAGCAGGTAGAGCTGGGAAGGAGGGAGGAGTGGAAATAACATGTTTTTAAGGTCTATTTTTATTTCAGAATATTATCCTGCTCTGATTTTGTTAGGAAAAATGCAGTTAATATCCCCAAGCTGAGTCTGTTTTGCCCATGACAGTACTTGGTGAATGATGTCTCTCTGTCCTTATCTCAATTCACGAACCTTTCCTTACATTTTATCTCCCCTGTCCAGCTGTGGAGGAGAACGATAGAGAGGGTTTGGTGAATACTGTGTTAAGGAATGCTGCACTCAACTACAAATCTTAACTGAAAGGTGGGGCTTGGGTTCTCAGTTGCAAGCTCTGTGCTTGTAGCACTTCTGGGAGATTTAAATGCCTCTTTAAAAGCCTGTTGTGGACCAAAGTTTCAGCAGCATTGCTCTCTAGCTGTTGTTCAAGTCAGTAGGTTCAGTAGGACAGTAACATTTTTGGCAAGCGTGTTCTGTAAGAACACCTGTCTGCAAGAAACACCACAACTCTGCTTTCTCACGTGAACTGATGTCCACAGTATGCACCCATGTTCTTTTAAAATGGCAATAGCCTTACTTTTCCCTCATTTTTATGACTAAGTACCTTACAACATCCAAAAATTATTAAAAATACCAAAACTGCAGGAACAATTAAAAAATACATAAAATGGCTAAAAGCAGCAGAAGATCAGTTTGAAAGTGCAGTGAAGGTACAAAAGGAGCCCTTCTGAGCCCTGGGTGCAGGCACACAGTGACCCTACTTGCTTCCAAAATGTCACAGCTGTATAGCACACCAACAGGTAGGTGTCGGCATAAATGTGAGTGGCCAAGAAGGGCAGGGGGGAATGGTGTGAATGGTAAGTTGTGTGTCTGTAGTACATTTACTCAAATACAATTTCACTCGCATCATACACATTCAGCTAATGAACTTACATAAGCTGTATTTTGGGAGGATTAATTAGGAAAGCATTTACTATATATATTTACTAAACTACTATATGAAAGACTGTGAATGGGAAGAAGAGAACATGAAACCAAAGAGCTGATCTGAAGCAGATTTGAGAAATTTCTCTGTATGTGCAAAGGTAGTAATGCAGTAAGTAAAAAGGCACTGCAGTCAAATATACTGTTGTCTTTCAAATGGCTCAACTTGGCATTGCCCTTTAGCTTAAGCTAAAATTTCTGTGACCCATTAAGCAAATGCACTGAAAACAAGGATTCTCTGCAGAGGCAGATGTGGGTTGCAAAGTGGACCTTGCATAAAACCTCAGCTACAGTGAAGTATGCTTTATAAATTGCTATGATCACAGGAGGTGCTTTAGGTACACACCTATGGCCAGTAGCTGTTGTTTTCCTGTCATGCAGAAAGTCCTCCCCGGACACTACACACTCACAATCACACACACTCTCCACTCTCTCCCAACACTTCAGGCTCTGCATAAAAAATAGAACCACTCTAAAAAAGCTCAAGATTTTGCTGCATCAAATAGGTGTTCCTCATCTGTTCAGAAGACCTACCAGATTGTCATAAACAATGTGACTGTGCCAGCCAGATGAAGACTACTCTCAGAGGGTATTTTTAGATGCAATATAATACTTTTGATCAGTCACACCCTCAGTTTCCTCCCCTCCCAAAGAGCTTTTCCTTTTGGGCCATATGTTAGGATATGTCTCAAGTTGCATCTTTCCTCCACAATGTCAAGTGATGACAGGTGAATTGCCACCCTATGTGCTGTGTTGTATCAAAAGACCAATTCCAAAGCTGCACTCCAAATGGCTACAGAGGAAGGACCTTGATGCTAACTAAAACTAGTATTTAGGAAAATTAAACACTGTCTACCCTTTCTCTCTGTCATCTGCCAAAACATTCATTACTTGCTTCATTAATTTTGCTTGTTAGGCCCTCACTGTTGAGCTATTACTGTCCTGTGGTCTAATTATTGTTACTATATATATATATATATATATATATATATGCAAGTCACTTCTTTTGCTAAACGATCTGGGTTGGTTTTCTTTGGTTGGTTGGCTGGTTTTTGAGTCACACATAACAGAAGCCACTGTGTTTTTGACAATTTTTCTTTATTGTCTGTGAAGACAAAGCTTTTTTGAATGCAGGTTTTAACATCTTCTTACCCTTTCTTAATCTTATGAGGTGAAATCCTGATTACTATAGCTTACCTTTCAATTTCCTAGTGTACACACACTAATTATTTACAGCTCAAAATCACTATCTCCATAGCATTTATATTCTTCTTAATTAATAAAACATTATTAAAGGACAGACTCTCAAACAGAATAAATAAACCTAGCTTCAGTCTCTTCTGTGTATTGACATCAATTCCACCAGCAGGAATCCAGCATTCAAATGGTAAAAAAATGTCACTCTTCCCTTTCCTCATTATATTCTGAAAAAGAACAAATAAATCATTCTGCAACTGTAAGAGCATCATCACAAAGACTCTTACAAGACTCTTGCTTAAAAAACTCTTCCATTCATTCTGCAAAAAACTCAGAGTCTGGTCATTATTTATTATTATTATTGTTTTTTGAATAAGAAAGATAAGTTATGCAAAAGTTTATAAAAAATCACCAAAACAAAAGAGCAACAGCAGCATCACTGGGGCAAAAGAAATAAGCGGATTTGGACTTCCATTACAACCTGGGGAAAAGTTTTGTATTTAATTCATTCTTTTAAAAAACCCAAACAAAACAAAATAAAACAAAACAAAAACCAACCAAACAAACAAAACAAAACAAAAACCAACCAACCAAACAAAAAACAAACAAATCCCCCCAAAAAACACAACCAAAACAAAAAAAAAAAGAGCCAACAACAACAAAAAAAGCCAATAATAAACAAAGAGGGGGGCGTACAAGAAGAAAGGAAGACTGAACAAGTGAGAGTTTTGTTGATGGTGGTAGTTTAATGACCTCAATTTTCGGTGCTCTTTGACTGCTTTCCAGCCGCTCCCCTCCTGGGCCCATTTCTGTGGCACACTGGGGTTGGCTGGGTGCCAGGGTGACAATCAATGTCTATGCAGCCTCTTCGGCCAGAGATTATTCCTTGAGTCCCTTTGTTTTATTAGTGAGGAGGTGGGGGGCCACAGGGGTGGTTTCTAAACTGAAACAGGATGTCCTGCTGCTGTCCCAGGCTGTGAAAGTCTCCATTTCACCGGCTGTACCGGTGATGCAAGATGGCTTAAGCTAATCCAGTGAGACTAGGCTGCAGATTTCTTCTTTAGCTTTTTTCCTTAAGGATACAAAAACCTCAGAGGGATGCCGCCTTAGCAGACAGCTCTAGGGAGGCTGTTGCTCAGGATAATAAGCCAACTAGAAACTATCATGTTAAAACATGTATCTGAGCATGCCTATTATCCACAGACAGAGCTTTCCAAACTAACTGTGATTCAGTCTCCCAGACAATTATACAAAATGCTTCAAGGAAATAAGTAATTTTGCAGGTATGCAAAATCACACACAAAACAGGTACTAGTCAAATAATTCTCTAATTCAGACTTTTCGTTTTCTAATGTCTTATGTAGCAAATGACACATCAGCACCTGAAAAAATCAGAAAATAGTAAGTTCATCAGATTTTAGTTCACCACTTATTGTTTTTCTGAACAATAAAATCGCAAAAATTGTATGGTTGGTATGCATGAGCAACACTTTCTGAGTATATTTGTATTGCCCACATTTTTTATTAAAGAAAATAAGAACAGAGCAGTGCATCAGAAAATACTCTGAATACAACATTGTTAAGCTCTTAACACAGAAAGCCTTCTCTAAAAAATAAGTAAAGGTTTTTTGTTCTTTTTTTCTGTGTATGCTACTGGTATACCAAAATCTGATTCACACTACAACTATTTTTGGCTAGCTTAGATAAAATATGGCATCTCTCCTTATTGAAAAGAGTTATGAAAAGTCTCTCTTATGAAAAGAATTTCTTTACTGTTGTCATTGGAAATTATTTGTAAACCTAGTGTCATATTTTATAGGTCACTTTACAGGTCACTTCTGCTTACTACATTATTGTTATATGCATACTAAAACCTGACAAAATTTAGAATATTCAACTTTCACAGTTTCCCAGCCATTCCCCAATTCCTTGCCAGAACACAAACCACCAGCTGGTGCCCCACCCTCAGCTATTCTGGATATCTACCATGACAGTGATACTTGGTTTCCTACATAGCCCCATGGATTTCAAACTAGTTGCAACAGGGAAAAGAAAAATGAATGCACAATTTAAGTCCATACTTTGTGGATATGCAGTGCAGTAACAAGGATGAATGTAGAATTACCAGAGAAAGCAAAACAACAACAACAACAACAAAAAAGACAGGCAAACAATGATCCCTTTACCCTTGCATCCTTAAAAGCTTCAAAAGCAAGAATTAGAATAAAAGAGAAGGCTCATCAGCCCAGAGAGGCTTAATGGGCAGACAGGCTTTGGCCAGATGTGAAACATGTGCAAAACACAGTATGAAGATCTTAATTTCTGGCTTGAAACTTGGGTGCTGCTTTCAGGCAATGTAAGATTAGGTGTTTCCCGTGTTGACACTTGGCGAGCAGCTGTATTTCACAGCCACAGTAGGTGCCTGGACAGGAACAGTGGATTCACAGAAAGAGAGGCTTCTATCAGTCATAAGTTTCTCCCATCCACAGAATGGACTCAGTGCAGTTTGAAGACACTTGTCTGTCCTTGTGATACTAACTGTCCTGGATTTTCCTGCTTCAGCACAAACACAACTGGAAACACTTGAACAGGAATAACGTTTTACCAAATATACAGCTACTGTTGTTGTCATGGAGACCTTGTAAAACTGGAATGGAGAGGGGAAAGCAGCATTATCAGTACAAATTATGTGAGATGTGACCCAAGAGACAGTGCCTATACTACAGCATAAATTGCCCTTAGTCCAGTCATGCCGCTCTCTCTAATCCAGGCCACCTTAACATCATCACACCCTGTAATAAGTACTTCACACTGAACACCTTGGTGAAGAAGAGAAAAGCAAATCAGCATCAACATGAAAATCTGTATGTTTGAATCACTCTGAGATTTCCTTATTGCTGGACAAGGAGAATCTGTCCCTGTTCCTGACACTTCAGGAACTACCTACAGCTGAATTTCATACCAGAAGGAGCCCAGAATGAGGCAGCTTCCATCTTTCTTCTGGTTTCTTTGCTGTCTTCTTTCCATACACCATCAGTTATGCTTTTCTGACTTTCATTTTATTTTTATTTTTAAAAGGGCACTAGAGTCGTTAGATGCAATGGCTATAGTCAAGTAAGTAACTTGGAAACCTACATATATTATCTTTTCTGCTTGGGAAGTAATAAGGATTTAAGACAGCACAGAAGACAGCCAATCTCATTTCACAGTCAGGTTGAAATATCAAATATGCACAGGTGTATGTTCGCACTATGCTTGCTGAGGATGAAAACATTCCTGAAGAAGGAAGAATGAAAGATGTCAAAATTTCCCAAGAGACAGACACACAGCTGAATGTTGCAAACATCTTTCACCTTCATTGCTATGCAATACATATGTTATTAATTTCCAGAAATCAAACAATAAAATTGATAGGCATTTCTTGATTTTATAACCATAAAAATACGGTGATAACCACCCCAGTGAGCTGTGGCTAGGCTCAGAGCTGAAAAGAAAACTTGTCCATGGCTCCCCATTCAGCATTGTTCCCTATATCTTTCTGGGACCACACCATTTCAACCACTAGTTGTCCTATCAGCATTGCAAAGGGTCTTTACCATCCCTTCCCTTCTTTAGAGACTACTTTTTCAGTTCAAGAGTAACACATATGTTCATATGAGCACAGATGCTTATATGAGCATGAATTTTAATGGCTGTGTGAATGTAACTGCATGCACAAAGCACCTGAGTAAGAGCATACTGACTATTCACATCGAATTAATGCAGTACAGGTTATTCCTTTCCTTATGATCAACTTGTTTGAAGAATTATTTAAATTCCTAGATTCCAATATCTGACAACAGAGAACTCTAGTGTGTAATGGAAATTCTTTTGAATTATTTTGTGATTATACATACCAAAACAAATTGTGATATGTAGGTGCACATAGGATTGTTCTGGGTACTAAAAAGGCAGCAAATGTTACTGTTCACTTTAACTTACTAAAGCAAATTTTGTTGGACTAATTAGGCTCAAAAGCAGATGGCTTAGTTATGTGTTATGATTTTTTTATTTATAATACTTTTTTTGGTAAGTCACTGTGATTCTGACATGTAGGAATTCTTTACCATAAATTGTATGTATTTGTCTATGCCTGAAGATAACTTCAAGAACATTTTTGCTGTCTAGGGCAAGATTCAGAGACCTACAGAGTAGAGGTTATTACTGATCTCTGATTTAATCTCTGATGAAACCCAGCCATGCCAGCAAGTCATTTGTAAGGATCTGCCCAACTCTTTGGACTACTTTCTCTCTTGAATTTGAGAAAGCTTCTAGCAAGCTCCTTTTTAAGCTATCCCAGGCATTTTTTTCAGCCTGTGCTCCTGAGAGCAGAACCAAACTGAGACAGCACCAAACTGAGACAGCAGAACTAAATGACAGTAAGTGCTCAGAGCTTCAAGCTCAGTTTTAGAATTACATCTGATTCTGCAGATGATGCAGAATTTGTGTGCAGTGAAAGTAGTGGGGATTGTTTCCACATCTCAGGTCCTTTCACAGTGTCCTGGCCTGCTGGTCCCTGCCTCCACTTCTTCACAATTTCAGACAGCTGCAGCAATAACACATTACAGCCAACACAGGGTGCATGCCCCTGCCAGTTTTTCATGGCTTTGTAATAGCCTTTGTAGGCAAGAGACTGTGTGTGTGATGAGAGGAAGGGAAAAAGAGAAAACAAAATTTGAAGTGTTGTCTTTTTTCTTTCATGCTCAGAAAGATCAGATAAGGCAGCATTTGGCTTGCAAAGATATCAGTGCAGAGAGCTATGTTTAAAACAGTACTCACATCACAGGGTGGAAGGACTGCTGCTCAGTGTAGTTTTCCATAGGCTGGAAAAACCACATTTAAATTGTCTCTTACCTGTTTCCCCACCAGAAGACAGGGAGTCTACAGCATCTGAACCAGCTATTCTTCCCCCAGGCTCCCTAGAATAAAAGGTAACTGCACCATGAGGGTGACAAGACCTGCTCATGACAGGGTGGGGGGGTGGTTGTCATGTTGGCTTTCTTTTCTCTTTTTGATTCATAGTCAGGGCTTCTAACATTTTGCAGTGATGGAGCAGAACTCCTGGCTTCCTGTTCTGTAGGCAGCCACAGCATGGTCACTGTGCTGTGCTGTGCTGTAAAACAAAGTTAGAAACACAAATGCTGCTTTGAATATTTAATATCACTAAAGATCCAATGCAGAGTATTGGATCTTCACTGCTAAAGGTGTAGGGAAGTCACAATCAAATTATCTTTTACTGTCTAGACAAAATGCAGTGAAAAATCAAGCACTCAAATATTCAGCAGTTTCCATTGATTGTAAGAACATCTTTCCTCTTCTACAAACATTATTTTCTATTGTTAATATTTCTGCTCCCTTTCTTAGTTCATAAAATCATGGAACCATAGAATATGCTGAGTTGGATGGGACTCATGAGTATAATCAAAGTCCAGCTCCTGGTCCTTCACAGGACCACCCAAGAGTCACAGTATGCAACTGAGAGCATTGTCCAAACACATCTTGAACTCTGTCAGGCTGGTGCTGTGACCACTGCCCTGGGAAACCTATTCCAGTGCCCACCCATCCTCTGGGGGAAGAGCCTTTGGCTGGTACACAGCCTAATCCTCCCCTGACACAACTTCAGGCCATTCCCTCAGGTGCTGTCACTGTCACCGCAGGGAAGAGATCAGTGCCTGCCCCTCCTCTTCCTCCCATGAGGAAGTTGTAACTGCAGTGAGGGCTCCCCTCAGTCTCCTCTTCCCCAGCTGAACAGACCAAGTGACCTCAGCCGCTCCTCATACACCTTCCCCTCAAGGCTCTTCACCATCCTCATGACTGTCCTTGGAACGCAGTCTGATACTTTACTACCTTTTTTATATTGTGTTTCCCAAACCAGCCCCCAGCACTCGGGGTGGGGCTGCCCCAGCTCAGAGCAGAGCAGGACAATCCCCTCCCTTGCCCGGCTGGCGATGCTGTGCCTGATGCCCCCCAGGACAGGGCTGTCCCTCCTGGCTGCCAGGGCACTGCTGACCCATGTTCAACTTGCCACTGACCAGGAACTACAGGTCCCTTTCCCCAGAGCTGCTTTTGCCAGATCTTATCCCCCAGTCTGTCTGTACATCGGGGCTTGCCCTGTCCCAGCTGGTAATATCCCAGTCATCTACAACTGAAATCTTGAGACTATAAATTTCTGGGTTTTTTGTTTTGTATTTTTAGGGGTTTTTTTTGGTTGGTTGATTGGTTGGTTGGGGGATTTTTTTGTTTGTTTGTTTTACCTAAAACGTGCCTCTGACTTCCCAGCAACATAATCTCAGACATGCTGTTTGAGAAATCTTAGAAAGTGCCTTTTTACAGCATTATTCCTACATTCTTCACAATGTGTTTCCATTATATTCATTAATATACAGGCTGTATTTACCTGATTCCACATGTGTGTACTGTGTGTGAGACTAGCATGTGGCAAAGGGGCCTCTGCCTTTGCCACATGCGGCTGCAGCAAGTCTGCTGAGAGGTAGAACACTAGTGGCTGCAGATGAAAAGAAAAGAAACCATATATTGTCAAAGACTCAAAATCATAATCTTTCAAGCATTCAGTGGCTGAATACAAAATTGGTACTTCAGGACAATACTTTGTGGTACATTAAAAGATGGAGACAGAGAAAAGGAATGTTTGCCAGGGCAATGAGTTTCTCTGTTTGAGGCACTGAAAAAGAAGAGGGGAATAACAAGCTTCTGTAACTATTTTAAATGCAAAACACTTGAGATCAGTGTTTCCAGGGTCTGTAGGTTTTGGATCTTGTTTTTGGTTTGGTTTTTTCTTTTATATGGTGACTCTCCTTCATTTCTTTGGTTTTGGGAAGTAGTAAAGATGGCACTGAAAAAGTCTTGGTCATGAAATCTGTGTTCTGGTTCCTTTTCTGCCACTGACCTTTCACATGACCTGAAGGAAACAATTCTAATACTTCTTATTTTTTCTGTACTCTAGATAGCTGGTTGCCAGTCTACTTTCACAGATAATAACTGACTTTAGAGAGTTCTCCAAAGGTTTGAAGATGTTCCTCTGTAATGCAGTAAAGACCAGCATTACAAAGACAAAGTCACACTTAGCCTTTTATGAGGTGGTTGTCTAAGAGGTGAGTCTCAGTGGATGAGGGACATCAGTACATCTTGCTTACTGTTGCCTTTAGCGGCACTTTTGAGACAGTCTCTTGTAACTGAAGCTGAAGTCAGATAAATGGACAGTGAGACATTATGAAAACTGGCTTAACTGCCAGGCTTAAAGAGTTGTGTTCAGTAGTATAAAGTCCAGCTGCAGGTCAGTTGGCAGCAATGTGCCCCACGGGTGGATCCCAGGGCCAGTAAGATTTCATTCCCTCATGAATGTCCAGAAAGACTAGACAGAGTTTCCAGGTGACACAAAACTGGGAGGGGTGGTTGGGTTGCTAGACCAGCTGGGCTGTTCAGCCATCCAGAAGTACTTGGACAAGCTGGAGAAATGGGCTGACTGAAATCTCATGAAGCCTGACAAAAGGAAATATCAAGCCATGAATCTGGAGAGAAGTCAGCCCATGCACCAGCATGTGCCTGGGTGTTGACTGACTGGAAAGTAGCTTTTCAGAGGAAGTCCTGAAAAGTCCTTGTGGGCAGCATTTGACTATGACTCACCAATGTGCTCTTGCAGCAAAGAAGGAGAACAGCCTCTTGTGCTCCATTAGGCAAGTGCCAGGAAGTGCAGGGAAGTGATCTTACCCTCTGCTCAGCGCTGCTGAGACACATCTTTGTGCTGGAAAAGTTCTGCTCTCCACACAAAAAGAGTTGCATGGACATAATGGAGAAAGCATGGTAAAGGCCAGGAAAATGGTTAAGAAACCAGAGCATCTCTTATACAAGGAAAGGCTGAGAGAGAGCTGTGGCTATAAAGTCTGCAGAAGGGCAAGCTGAGAGGCATGCCTATAATTATCTGATAGAAAGGTGTAAAGAAGACTGAGACAGACTTCTCAGTGATGCCCAGTTAAAGACCACCAGAAAATGGACACAGACTGAATTTTGGGAAATACTACCCAAACACCAGAAAATCCTTGATTGTAATGAGGTTGGTCATGCACTGGACTAGGATGCCCAGTGAGGTTGTGAAATCTCCACCGCTGGAAATTCTAAAACCCTGACTGGACCATGATCCAAGCAATCTGCAGTGGTTAAGCCTGTTCTGAGCAAGGTGTGATGGTCTATATGATCTTCAGAGATCACTTCCATCTTAAACTGTTCTGTATGTGTTGGGATTAGCCTTGCAAGCCAGTGACAGACATATCCTCTGGTGGTTAGTTAGCAGTAATTTTTTTTTTCAAAATCTGTAACAGAAAACTTACAGAAGCAAAAATCTTTTTTGTTGTTTTTCTTGGAATAGCTATTCTGGTTTGTGGTTTGGTGGTTGACTTTTCCCCAGGTGATTTAAAATGGACAAAAAAAGCCTTTTCATCAGCAATGAGACGAAAAGAAATTGCGGAACTTCAGTTCAATCCTTTCTATCACAGATCTGCTCATATCATGCCCAGGTCTTTTTGTCCGCCAGTTGTTGCTTCCTGAGCCTGACTCATTTGCCCGACCATAGCTCTGCTACCTTCAGCCTCCAAGGACATGGGATGATTCTGCCCCTTGGTCAGGAAAATGCCCATATGTTTTCTCTGCTACATAGACCCTACACTGATATAGCCCTGTGTTTGAGACAATGAGAAAAGATTACACTGAAAGCATTGTTACTAAGGGTTCAGGTACACCAGCAGCTTTCAAATAGGTCTGTAATCTCTTCCAGTATATTTTGCAACATGATTTCAGAAAAAAAGTAGCTAGTTTAATGGCTTCTCACGACAAATCTGTTTCAGCATCCCCATTCCTTCACCCACTTACTGTGGGTGAAGTATCCCATATGGATTACAAAGAGTCATCTTCCTTTTCCATTTGGAAAAATACCTAGAAATCCACATAATGAAGCAAAGGGATTTCCAGCTGTGGCTTATTTCTTGAACTACACTATGTCAATAGGATCTCATGGAAGAGATGAAAAAATTGTCACGAGCTGAGATATTACCCTTCCTTCCTTCCTTCCTTCCTTCCTTCCTTCCTTCCTTCCTTCCTTCCTTCCTTCCTTCCTTTTCTTTTCTATGGCTTAATCAATCAAAGTTTAGAGATAGCAATGAGGCACTGAACTATGGTCAAGGAAAGCATTTCAATCATGCCTGTGGGAGGAGCTCTAAATTCACCCTGAGAGAGGAAACAGTGCCCTATTTCTACATGGATTTTTTAATTTATTGACATTACATAACGTGGTATTGTGTTTGGCTTAACCACAAAAAATAAAACATTCCACATTGCAATTGCCATATTTTCAAGGATCGTATATCTATTTTCCCTTGCTTTATGCAGGGAAGAAAAAAAGATAATATAATGCATTCTCTTTCATCTTCTCCTAGAGGAGAAACTTGGTCTATGACAACCAACTTAGGCTTTCCAGCCCTGTTGCAATTGTAGCTCAGTATAGCTTCATATAGAAATAAAAGGCAGAGATAAATTTCTTTTCTTGGCACTTTTGACAGTGACACAGGACAAGACTAATATCTAACATGCAAAATTTAAGCATTTAGAACTGGTATCAACACTTTGATGGGCCCATTTTAAAAACAAGCACAATAAATGCAATTTCATCTAGGCGGCATCCAAGCATACCCATCTGCTGCTGAGGCACACAGCTGTTTCATTTTCTTAAGTAATGCTTCTTGTCAATTATTTTGAAGAGAGGACTTAGAATATATTTTACACTTCAGTTTAGTCTGATCATACCAAAGGTTTAGCCCAAAGGCACCTGAATTTTTACAATTTTTTTTTTGCAATTTTTATCGTTTGCACATATTTGCATATAGTTCAACACTGTTCCAGAGGAGAGAACAAGCAAGAGTTACTTACCATTCCCAAGACAAAATAAAGACCCAGGTTCTCAAGGCTGTTACAACATTTTCTACTGAGATTTACCATGTTTTTTCCATAGATTAGGGAGATAGTACATAATAAAAATGTCAAGACCTCTTCTCCCCACATGCGGAAGCTAGACTGCACAAATACTGGCAACAAAGCAGAAGAAAATTCATCAGCTAAATTAACAGATATGATGTACGAAATTCTTTACATTTATTAGCTTAAAATGTGAAGACGAGCGTGTTATCAGGATTCCTTTTTCAAAAGCAAAACACTGCTGGCTAATAGTATCAAGATGTTTAGTGTTTAAATAAGGAATCTGGGCATTTCACTGTCCATTCCACATGAATATTCTACCACGAGAGCTGCAGTTGTTTCAGATTTCCTACTTACACCAAGTAGAATTGATGCCAGACAGCAGGTTTGCTTGTACAGCTGAGCTAAGTTTACAGCCCCTCTCACTTTTATGGACCCAGAGAGCTGACTGGTTTGCACGCTTCATCCACTTGAAATACAATCAGGGCACAGCGTGGAGAGGAAAACTGTTGCTGAAGTCAGAAGTTATTAGATTTTCATCAGTTTGTTTCCGTAAAGCAAATAGTGTTCCCCGTGCCTCCAGTGTTTTCAATGTCAGCTCTTCAAAACTTTCGTTCGGTTCATCATGCTTATTATGCATAAGGTCATGAATGTTACTGAGTGTTACTGAGTGCAATGTTTATAGCTAGGTAGCTTAAGTCAATGCAGTGTCTTTAATAAACTGCACCTCCTGTTAGCACAGTAATTACAGTAGGTAAATAATGTGGGGAAAAAAGTTACCTTTAATCACATGCCTACATTTTAAGAAGCAGTTGTAGTACAGGAAAAAGCCTATCAAATGTAAATCAACATGAGTCATGAGGAGTGCTTCAGATATCATGAGTTTAAGTCTGACCTCTTCAATTTTTCATCTTATTTTAAGAAGTAAACACCAATTGTCATCAACTTTTCTTAAAGTAACAAAGACAACAAAGGCCATACTTCTTTTTTTGTTTAATAAGAATAATACTGATATATTTTGAACTGCAATGTCCTTTCTTTTAACAGACTACCCCTAGACTGAAATTTTTAATTGAAAAATATTATCTTCTGAAAACAGCAATTATATAAAAAGATATTATAAAAAATTGCTACTTATTAAATATTGAAGCAGTAGGCCACTTTGAACACAGTAGGCCAACACAGTTGTTCTGTAATGCATGTTTTCTTCACTGAAGTTCCATTGAAATCCCAGAAGTCATCCTGTGTAAGCTGTAGGAAAATCATAAGTGGCATATTCAGTATGACAAGGAGATATCCCAAACCAGAACTCTGGTAACTTACAGGCAGAGTGGTAGCAAGAAGTCTCACAAGGCTGGATGCAGCTCATGAGCAAGTTGTACTAATTCTACCCCTGTCTTTCTCAGATGCATACTAACACCAGTTGTTAGGCAATTTAACCAGTCTGGTCTGCTAGCTTCAAAATGCCTTACCAATTTCTCGCTTTTCCCATGGCACAGGAGATGTCTGAATAAATATTAGTAAGAATTTCAATCTTTTGCCATTGTGTGGATACCAGCCACGTTAGTGTGCTTTGACTTCGAGGTTGTTACATCTAGCATTCAAATGTCACAAAGTCTGGGATGCAAGATTTCAGCAGCTGAAATGTGCATAGCTCCACAGAAAAGCATAGCATATAATTTCCCTTTAAAGTATGACAGGAAATTGTATAGGCAGAACACAGATTATCTGAAAGTGGTGCTTGACAGAAAGATCCAAATACAGCCTTCAGTTGTGACAGATGTCCATGACTAGAATTCACTGCATATCTCAGCAATGAGAAAAATGTGTTACACAGACTGTGTACGATGAGAAACCAAGAAGTAAATAAAGTGGCATTTGATTTTGGTCTCTAGCTGAACTAAAATATTTGGTCCATTCTAAGGATTATTGCTGCATGATAGTCATGCTTTCCAGATGCAAGGGAGGGTGTCCTATACACTGCTGGGCTGTATTTTCAAGGTATTAGTGGTAAAGGTTTTGATTTGGAGGATGCATGAGGGCTAGGTGGGCAGCAGAAACATGATCAAGTGAAGACTTGCAGAACCTCTTGCCAGGAAGAGATGCTATCCAGCATCAGTAAGGGTCAAAAATGCTGGAGAGTGGAGACAGTGCAAGTTGGACTTAAATACAGACCCTTACAGTCTGTCTAGAGATACATTCTGAATTGCCATGTGGAAAAGCAGAGGTTTGCAGATGATTTTTTGCAGGAAAATATGTTCAGGGATGACCTAAGTTATGGTTTCTTATCTAGTCTGTCCATTCCCACATGTTGGGCTGTATCCGGCACAGTGGCAGCAGCACCATGTACTACCAGCCCTAGTAACGGTGTATGGACAGAAATCCACACAGTACAATGTATTTTGCAGGTTACTGCAGTCTTGCAGCTGTGCTAAAGGAAGTACTGCATGGGCATTTAAGAAAATAACATGGAGTGCACTCATTATATGCTAATATGGTTGTATATTTTCAGCCAACAGAGCCTGCACCTTAGCAGGGCAAAAATGTCAATTACCTAAGTTATTTTCAAAAGAGGTAAGATTTCAGAAAAAGCCCTACAAGAACTAAATTCTCAAGGATTTAGAAATAATCAAAGACATTTTGGAAAATCACAAAGTTTAGCTCTTGTATTGTTTCATCAATAACCTTGTGCTAGTGTTTAAAACAGATTGTGTTTATATAAGCTGAGAAAGCATTTATAAGGTCATATCATTTCACTGTGCCATATCTGTATTTTGTAAAGCTCATTGCATACTATTGCTTCTTACTTTTATCTTCTAAAACAGAACAACACAAAACAAGAAATAGAGAGATAGGTCAGTGCTTTGCCAGGCAGACAACATTTTGTGTTCCCTGTTGCATTCAATTCAGGATTAACTGGATGAAATTTTCAACTCCACCAAGGGATGAGACCTCTGTTTTAATAGCTCCTCCTGGTTCTACAAAATGGTTAACAGACCATTTAACTAGCATCCAAGATCTCTGCTGAAGACAGGGCACTAATTAAAATACAGAGAGTAATTTCTAGCTATCACATGCTGTTGCCATGGGGAAGAAATAAGAGAATCACACAGAATCAATTAGGTTGGAAGAAACCTCTGAGATCATGGAGTCCAACCTGTGCTTGAGCACCACTGTGTCAACCAGACCATGGCACTAAGTGACACACCCAGTTTTTCCTTAAACACCCCCAGGGACAGTGACTCCTCCACCTCCTTGGGCAGCCCACTCCAATGCCCAGTCACTCTTTCTGTGAAGAAATTCTTCCTAATATCCAACCTACACCTCTCCTGGCACAGCTTAAGACTGTGGCCTCTTGTCCTGAATAAATCTAAAATGTGAAATTTGTCTATCTCTACTACAGCCACAAATAATTATTTAGAAAGCTTTATGCAAAGTAGCTTACTACATAGAGAACATTTAAAAATCAGAAATCTTTAATAATGACAAAAAAACTCAGTCCAAACACTTGTAATTCATATTCTCAAATAAAAGAAAATTATTTGTTAAACAGGACTTTAGATGCTTTAAGGCCAAGGCATAATTATCATCTTTGCATTCCAGATCAAAGACTGAAAAAATGTGGTTTAAGATTAGTTTTTTTAACCAGAGTTTGGGTACAATGCCTGCAAGGTACTTAGGATAATATTACAAAAGAAACAGTATTCTTCTATATTCATTCTTTTAGAAAAGAAGTGAAACTTTAAAGAATGGGTTTTATGATAGCAGAAAAAAAAAAAAAAGGCTGAAAGAATACTTCTTCTCAGTTCCAAACTTTGATCTACATTTTGATTACTGATTGTAACATCTGCTAGGCCTGCTGAATCCTTACTTCAGGCTTACCGCAAGATTGCACCTCGGTGAATAACTGCCTTAAGTGAAAAGGTAAACATTGTTTCAAGACTGTTTTGGAAGCATTTACAATAATAGGCTACTGACTACTTACCTTGATTTACTGCATGCTATTCCCCAGAATGAAATGGTAAACCACTAAGACTGTTCCCACATTTCAGTTAACATTTATAGGTATTTGATTTGCAAAGAGAAGAAGTCTGTTAGGGAATGGGTCTATCAGAAGGCAGTTAGGTCACCAGCCAAGGTCTGAAGGAACTGCTTATAGCAAGCAATCCTCATATTGCTATCTGGTGGAGATACTCCACAATGCCCAAGTCCACGACTTCGCTCCTTGTTGTCAGTGTTACCTGTCTACATGATCTTTGGTGTGCTGTTTTTAGAGACCCATTGGCTATGTAAGGCTTGATTTTCAGAAAGGCTGAAAATTTACTACGTCAACAAAAATCAAATATTATCTAAATTAATTAAAAATATTGAAAGCTATTCCTCTAACACTATATTACACCTTATATAGTGGCTTGTACCTATTTAAAACTGAGGTAATGAAACCTAACCTTAGAGTGGAACATACTTTGTATCCCACCCAAAAGTGGTGGAAAGCCATGACAATGCTGTAACTTGTTGCTCTGAGCTTATGGTCAAATGCTTTGAGCCCATTATTTATAGCAGAACTACTAAAATTATTCATAGGGGGTTTACTTATCACCTAATTCTATGCTGCTTTGGTGATCATTTTCTGTGATGTTTCTAGGTGGGTTTTTCACAGGGTTTTGAAATTTTTTTTTATGGGCTGGGGGTGGTAACAACCAAGCAATTGTCTATCTTACGTGCTTCTCAGTGTGCACTGATTTCATAAGGCATAATAGATTTAGATCATAACCACTAACACTAGAAACATTTGCTTTTGACTCTGAAACAAGAACTTCTTCTGAATATGTGAGATTTAAAATTCAAGACACAGAATTCTCTTATATTTGTCTCAATGGCTCCTTAACTATTTTATCACCAAAAAAAGGGGTGCATCTTGAAAAGGCAAATCAACTGTATAGTTCTTTGGGGGGAAAAACCTAAACAACCAAACAAAAACAAACTGTGCAGATGTCTCCAACCTTCTCCTCCATTTTCATAAAATATGAGGTGGCAGAGAACAAGTCAAGAGGAATTTAAGATCTGAGTACTCTTTTTCACTGTACAGGTGTCTATTTCATCCAATTTTTTTCATTATGATCCATCGCAAAAAAGATTAGTTTGCCTTTAAAATCAGAAAAAAATCAGATGTGAAGCTAGATGATGAAGACAACTCACAACCCAGTGTATATGCATATGCATCTAACAGGGAATACTGCCAAGAACTTGATAACTCTGACATTTGGTTTTACAGGAGTAAGGGCCTAACCCATGCAAACTGATCACCATTGTGATCCCTTCATCAAATAGGAGGGCCCACTGGCTCCCAGTCATGACACTGGCCTGTGACAGACACTTTGCATTAGGATGCTTTGTGTATTTCATTGCTCTTCTCAGAGTATTTTCAATTTTAAAAAGCAGAAAAACAGTAGAGGGGAAGTTTTCTCTGTTCATTTTATTCACTCCATCTTTCTCATAAATACAACAGGAAAATAAATATACTTACTTTCTCTTAATTTCCTCCTTTTAGTCTCATTCCCTCTGTCCCTAAATTTGCCATCAAGACAAATTTCCTGTGTGTTGTTGGTGGTTGAAGACAGCAACCACCTTGTCTAAAGAAAACTGTGTCCTGAAGTCCGAGGTTCATAAGACACCAGACTTTCAGTAAAAACTAATTAATACTTGTTTGTCCCTGTTCCCTTTACCTTTCTCCCAAGGATTTTCTGTGGCTCATATGACAAGCAAGGCCTTGGACTAAAAACACCTCAGCCTGACAAGGATTTCTGTATCATAAACAGTAAAAATGCACAGTAGTATTGTAATTATGGTCTCCCCATGGTCTCACATATTATAACCTCCTAGTTCCCTCTAAGGAAGAAAAGGGAGACCCTTTCACCCTACATTATTTTTAGGCAATTGCAGTGAAAATTAGTAGCCAAGCATAATATAGTGAATTCTTGAACATGTGTATATGTATATATTTTTAATTTATATTTATGTTTATACTTTAAATATTTTGTATATTTTATATAATTATATATAAATTTTATATATGTGTATGTGTATGTATGTGTATATATATATACACAAAAAACCTGTGGTGCTGTCTTGCCTTTAATATTGCCAAGGACGCAACATTCAAGTAGTTATTTTTCTTATTTTAGCATGTATACACCAGAGTGTATTCAGTGCAGGGCTGAATCTAATTAGCATAAATGCAGCTATGTGAAGATCAAAACCCATGAAGATGTTTTGAAGATTGCAAAGGCTGGAAAAGAAGGCTTAATTGAATACAACCACAATGTGCCATTAATTTGAAAAGAAACATAAACAAACTGCAGGCTTCTAGGTATATAATTCCATTTCAGGAAACCTGGGATGGTGAATACTCATTTTCTCTAAAGGGACTAGCACAGGGACATAAGGCACTTGCTGGCATAGAATTACTCACATGACTCAAACTACCAATAGATAGATTACTGTATTTTATGCCATTAGCTTCAAATATGCTGATTCTCCATATCTATCTTACAGTATTACTATAATATCCATAAAAAGACTGCCCAGTAAAAGAAAACTACAGTACAAAAATAAAAAGAAGTCATCAGCTGAGATAACTGTCTCTTCTGCTCTGCATATTTATGCATAATTTTCTTAAAATTAAATTTCACTCAACCAACCACACATTTAGTTTTCTACTGCAATTATATTTTATTACTCTTTGAAAGAGTGGGGGTTTAATTATCAGCCATTAGTAAATTTCTATATCCTCACCAAAGTCTTTGGCACAGTCGGAGACACTTTTCTTCCACTGTGAAGTTATTGCATCTCATACAGTTTAAAACCTGGTGTCTGTATATTTTTTCATATTTTCACTCAGGCTTTAGTCTTGTTTAGTTATATGAGGCATCCTGGAGTGAGGGTGGGAGGCTGGGAGAAGCATAGGAGCACTCCTCATATTACAATGTCAGACACAGCAGAGCAAGCGCATGGGTGTCTGGAGTTGCAGACCTGAGAAGTCCAGGGTATGGGACAGGAAGGTGACACCTGTTCTCCAAACAGCTCCTTGGATATCTGCTGCCAGGGGATGGTTATGGGCAGCTGGAGGTTCTCTGGCACAGGCAGAGGAGAGAGCAAGCTGGAGGTCTCAGTACTCAAGGACAGAGCCTTCAAATCTGAACAGACTTCAGCTCTGCCCTTGATATTAAGCCCCTTGAGATTTGAGCCCCTCAAGATCTGAACCTAGCAAATAGGGGTTTGAGTACTAATTAATAGAAAAGTTACCTAACATTATGTAATTTGTAATCAATGAATGCTGATGTCTTTGTTTAATAAAATGCATAAATAGTGTAAAGTTCTGATGACTGGTGAGCCAGGCTTTTTAGGGGTTACCATCCAGCTCCCTACTTTGAGCAAACTAGAACGAAAATTGAAAGGGTGTGTGTATTACAAAACAAAAGTGACTCTGACGTAGGGGAGAGAATGATGCATCTGACTTTTTTTTTTTTTTTTTTTTCCTATTTCTAAGGCTCATAAAGAATTTGTGTGGTCTCTTTGGAAATATCTCCAGGTGTCAAAACCAGATCTTACTCAAGCCATCAGCTTGGTTGTGGAAAGGTGAGTCTGAAGATTTAACATGCTTCCAAAACCAAAAAGCAACCAACCTCCCCTGCTGATACCATATTCTTTGTCTTTCTAATGGGGAACTATGTAGAGTTCTAAAAATGAATTGAAAGTTTAATTGTTAAATTTCATCAAGAGTGCCTAGAATACATTGCAAATTTTCTCTTTTTTTGGTGCAAGTTGAAGCATACTTTTAAATCTGTTCTCACTGAAATTGCTGTGCTGGAGTTCAGTACTGTTTTAAAATTATAAAAGTCTTGCCGTATTTTGTTTTCCTATTGAAAGAGCAGGAGGAAAATGACTGGTAATTTTCCAGTGTCATAAGCTGTTGGGTAACAGTTATATATAAATTATGTTTATCTCAATTCTTGAGGAAGTGAAAAGCGAAGTCTTGGTAATAGAAGAGGTAATTATCATAGGATCATAGAACATGCTGCATTGGAAGAGGTTGGAATCATTGAGTCCTACACCTTGCTCTGCACAGGATACACCAGGAATCACATCATGTGCCTGAGAGCATTTTCCGAATGCTTCTTGGACTCTCTCAGGCTGGTGCTGTGACCACTTGCCTGGGGAGCCTGTTCCAGTACCTGACCACCCTCTGGGGGAAAAACTTGCCCCTGACTGTAAGAGCTTCTATCTCCATTAACACAGACAAGTAGGATCTTACTTCTGGAGCTTATTCCTCTGAGGATAGTAATGGTGATGATTTCTTCATGGTACTTACTATTATCTGATTCCTATAAATGTTAGTTAATTATCACAGTATGCAGTTGATTGTTTTGGAATGCGAATATTTATTTATTCAGATTTTTTTGTAGGTGAAAGATAAGGAGAATGTGAATGAGTTGGCTGTCAGCATTGAAACAATTATCTTAGGGTGTCATGAGTTCTCTTTTCTAAAATGAGAAAGGGAATGTTTTAAAAAAGAGAAAAAGAATGGATTTTAACTTTTTTAAATGGCATGCCAATTTTATTTGGGCAGCTTGTTATAGATTCATGAGGGGTCCTGGCTCCTTTGGGTTTCCTTTGAGCTTAGAAGGCATGTTTTGTTGTTCACATCTTTCCCTCCTGGACTTCTGTCATGTTCTTTCACTTGTGAAAATACAGTATTAACTTCTTTAGCTAGGAGTGCATTTCACAGAATCATGGTATTGTTAGGGTAAGAAGGGACCTTGGGAGATCATCTAGTGCAGCCCCTCTACCAAGGCAGTCACCTAGAGGAGGTTATACGAGTATGTGTCCAGGTGGGTTTTGAATGTCTCCAGAAAGGGAGACTCCACAAACTGCCTGGACAGTCTGTTCCAGTGCTGTGCCATCCTCAGTGTAAAGAAGTTCTGCCTCATGTTGAGGCACTACTGAAAAGAGTCTGGCACCATCCCCCTGACACCCACCTTTGTGATATTTATTATATGTATTGATGAGATCCCCTCTCTCTCACTATTTTTTATAGTGTTGTCCCCTGCTCTACCTTGCATAAAGCACTGAAAATTTTTGTTCAAAAATAGAGTGTAGTCATGTAACTAGAGGTAATAATCTAAAGGATTCATATCTAGAGGAAGACCGTGATGGTGTGAGGACATGGCAACTTTATCGAAGCAAGGGCGACTCCCGACGTGTGTGAGGGAGAGAAGATGATGCATCTGACTCCATCATCAGAAGGCTAAAGAATTACTTTATTATTCTATACTGTATACACTGCATCTAAATTGAATCTGCCTTGCACTCACCCTTGCTCACAACTGCACAGAACTGCACTCATCTCTGATTCTCTCGTGACTGTCCCATGACAGTCTCAACTCACACACACTCTCCTGGCCCTGATAGGCCAAGGGAACAAAACATCCTCACTTCGGGTAAATAATCTCCATATTGCATTCCTCTTTGGTACAACACAGGCATAGCAAGTGATAAGAATTGTGTTTTGCCTTTCTCTAGGTTCAGAGAATGTAAATCTCAGAAATATTCTTGGGGAGAATTGTGCTTTGCTTTTCTCTATAAAGAGAATGTGGCAACAGTGTGTGAATTGGTATTATGCACCAGGTAATGAGCCTGTGCTCAGGACAACACACTCAAGTACGATTAGCAATGTTTAGAGAGGGTGGTATCATTTGTTTCACACAGTATCACTCTCTGGGACACTGCAATGCAGTATTACCAGTTTCCTGTAGGCAAGAACTTTCCTTAAACAGCGATTTAACAAAACACTATGTTGAAAATAAACTTCATTTTATGTCCACTGCTGCTGAAGGAACATTGCAAATGCCAAGCTGACCTAGAGAGTCACACATCCTGTTCCACCTCACTGTTACTCTGCTCCTTGTCAGCCTCCATCATGGTCTTTGAACCAGGAGCAAGACATAATAGTAAAGACAAGAAACAAAGGAAAAGAGAAGAGAAAGGAATTAAAACTGGAAAACAAAGAACGCTAGAAAAAAAGAACCATCTTTTTTAAAAGCCAGGACATGATTAATATTTCAAAGAACTTTTAGTAAAAGACAAAAATCTTGAAATTATTTAATGTTCCAAATCAGTTACAGATTCATATTTTTGCATGTATCTCTATAAACAGTATACACATTTAGTCATGAGCTCTGACAAAGACATTTAACTACAGTTTAATTGTCCCTTTTTCCTCCTTTTTATTTCTTTTTAACTACTGAAATCATCTTCTTTAATTGCATGCCAAAGTCTGAGAGTGCTTAGTGGCACTTGAAAACATTGACCAAATAAGCAAACCAATTAGATTAATTGGCACCAGAGGTACTGTGTGCTTTTGGATGATACACAGATGGGAAAAAAACCCCTCAACATTTACTTGTTTTAAAACTCTGTTTGCAAAGCTTTGTTTGTTTTAAGGATTATGTGTATGTATCCTGCTACTATTGATTTTCACAGAACAGGAATGGGATGTACACATCCTGTCACAATGTGAATCCACAAAATATCTTCCAGACTGACATACAGACTCAAAACACAGACTCAAAAAAAAATTTATTACTTCCCATTTTCAGTCACGAAACAATTCAGAAAACATACTGTGCATGCCTCTGAACAAGAGAGGGCAGAGGACAGGGTCACAAAAGAACTCCTCAAAAAATTAGCAAATTTTATTTCAGCAGCACCATGAACAGATAAATGCTTAGGCTTACACACAAGTTATTTCTAACTTTTCTACTCTACTTTTGAAAAGTTCTCTACTTTTTTAATGCTTTTTTCTTTCTTTAGTCTTCCCTTTTCCATATCATAGGAAGACCAGTAGGAATTTTTTTTTCTGGGACTGGCATCATGTAATCTTTAATGTTATCCAACACTTTAAAGAACCACAGGTCTTTTAAATTCCTGTATTGCTCTTTAGGAGTTCAGACTCTGCATACTATGCAACAGACACAGTAGGTAGTTGCAAATTCTCTAAAGACTTTCATGCTGCAATAAGTGCTGGATAATTCTTGGGTTGAAACAGCTAGCCCAACATCTATTGCAGATTTGGTGGCATATTTGAGAAGTTATACAGCTCTTTTGAGCACACCTAATATCTCTGATCTCTATTTAACTGAAAAGCAATGAAAGAAAGGAGTGACTGTAATTTTTTTTTTCTTATTTCAATGTATTATTAATAAAAATAGCTTCAGAAGTCATCTGTGACTTGTGAAGGAATACTCCTGTGTTACCATACTAAAACTAGAACTGAAAAAGAGTCTGATGACAGTCAGAGGGACACTACTTGTAGAAGCAGCATGAAGTCCCAACAATCGTTCCTACACAGTGCTGCTATGCATAAATCTATGCCTCCATCAAAACTTGTAGCAAACTGGGAATATATTGTCAGCTCAGCAAAACTTGGTGTAAAGCAGTTAACAAGGATAGAGTAGTTGCAGTCCTAGGGTTTCAAAATCCTTAAAAAATGTAATCTAAGTTGACTACATAAATGATCCATGACTTCAGTTCCATATGGCACCATAAGGGACAGAGACAAAAAATCCATAAATCTTCCCATGACAGCTGATTCTTGCTGTAGCACAGGCTTAAGCACCATGCTCATAGTAACTGGAAGATGAGATCACTGAGCAGGGACCCTGCACACTTCAAAATCCAGTCAGATCTCTTACTTTGATGAGGAGTCGCATGAGGCATGAGAACAGCCTATGGACCGTGTACAAAGAAAGGGGATTCTTTTGATCACATGTGAGATATGCCTTCCCAGATGGGTAACAAGAGAAAATGTCAGGAAAGATGAACTGATTTTCACCAGAAGGTGCCTAACTATCCTCAGCTCTCAGTCTCAGACATGAAAACATTTACCTTGCAGACCTTTTTAGTGAGTGCACTTTTGCTCTCACACTTCTAGCCCCAGGTCTGTGATGGTATGGCACTGTCTGGAATCAGACCTGGGCTGTCTAGGCAACGAACAATGGGCTAATGGAAACTCATTGAAAGAGCATTTGACTCTGTTTCAATCATTTGATCTATTTGTTTTCAAAAGCACAGCACACAGATTGAATAGATTGGTGTTGCTAACTTTGCCTGGTACAATAGTCCTTTTGAAATTGGTGCATTGCTTACAACACAGTGCAATTGCTCCTGGGCATCTAAATTTTTCTTATTTTGTTTTGGTTTTGTATATATATATCATTTAGATGGTGAATTTCTTCATGATGTTCAGACACCAGTGGAGTACTGTGCCTACTCACAGTGCTGTGTAAGCAACAATTCAATCTCCAAAGTATTGCAAAAGTGATTTACAGTGAGTGACAATAAGTGATTTAATAACTGTTTCAGTTTAGGCTGTACAGTATATAGTAAACCTCTTGCCTGCAAAATCTGTTTCAGCTACTGTGGCTCTCTGCACTTCTGTAAAAACTCATGTGTTTAGCTACCTAAATTTGGAGACAGCAAATTCACCTGGGAGTTTCAGATGCTTTAGAGCCACACTATAAACAATCAATTCAACCATTAATACCCATTAAATTTTTGTTACAATATTTGCTTATATGCAATCAACTTTTAATGCTGTCAGCAATAATAAGAAAATAAAAACCCAAAACTTCAAATGTTCACTAACAAAGGATAGTGGTTGGGCTTTGTGTCATAAGAAAATTTATAAAACAGCCAAAGACCCCAAACCTTTAGGCAAAACCAGCAGACAAAACATGAAATATTTTCAGGTGCAGCACCTTTCAGACTAGTTTTGCAAATTCCAGATGCAAGTTGTACAGAAAGTGTAGCATATTGAATGAGTTCTCTGTATACTCCCCCTGTGATGCAGAAAGAATAATTACATACATACTCTGGCTGAATTCTTTACTCCTGATTTTAAAGGTTTATCAAACCTCTCTGCGGACTGTTGTGGGGTTATATATCATAAATATAGAGACCTACTTCTGTACCTTCATTTCTTGAGGTCAGAACTCGTGATCCCATATTGTTACAGACTCAGGGAACTTACACCCTAGGGGAGGCACATGGGTGTTTTTTACAGCCCCAATACTATGGTACTATAAATACTATGATTTGGGCAATTGATATCCATGACAATGACATATAAATAATATAGTTATACATTTGGAGAACAAAGTGGGGTAAAAGCACCAGTGACTTAGGGACCCTTTTGAAGAGTAGTGTTAATGTTACTTGTATGCTGTGGAAATTTTTACCATACTGTTTTGGAAAAAATTTTCGAATGGTTGTCATTCCTGTTCGCCCCCAGAAATGACAGAACTGTGAGGTATAAAATACATAGTGCTTTCTTTCATGTCAGAAAAGAGTGCAAGCTCTGATTTTTAAATGCTTTTGATGCTTTTAAAGCCAATACCCAATGCAAGGTATGTTAAACTGGTTAAAAAGAAACTGCTTCTCTATCATGTTTCAGCATTTGGGGTTGAAATACAAGGCAGAACAATCTGAGTGCTATTTTTTTGTTTCTGCTGCTTTGATAAGGTAAAGACAAAAAGAAAAAAACCCCAAACTACCACAGATAAACTGGAGGACTACCAATAGACATTAAGTAGGACATAATGCTGTAGCTGTAGCTCTGCTGAGTTTAACAAAGGCGCCATTGTTCTGCCTCACAACAGGGGTGAAAGGTTAATCAGAGGCAAGAGCATACTAAAATTTGGGGACAGGAAAAGATATTAAACCTTCTGAAAAATATCAAAAGCTCACTTTTGAACTTTTTCACCCTGCTTCTTTGGCATCTTCACGTCCCCTGGAACAAATCAAGATATCCTGATCTCATTAAATGACTGTTTAACTTACTTTTCTCAGAAATGTATTCCATACAGCCTTCACTCTCCAAGTGAGGAAAAACTGTCATTTTTCTATATTGACTCAATTTCCTAGGGCACAGGCTGCTCTTGTGTTTCAGCTTTTGAACACCAGAAAAGTTTTCCTTGTTTCACATTTAGCACTACTGCACAGGGATTTTAAAAGATTGCATAAAACTATGTCTGATATTCCTACATTTAAGAAATACTCTCGGAAGCACTCCACAAAACTTCATTGTATTGGTTTTCATTGCTCTTACTCCTTCTCCCTAGTAAATTAACTCACCTTCAGGCACATCAGCCTTAGAATTTATTTTTTTTCCAAGTAAGTTCTAACACTGTTGTTAATGTCTTATGCTCTCTCACCTCAAGTTGCATATATGTCAACACCCTCCATTCCTACCTCTCTCTAGCCCAGTCTCCAGCCCCTAACAATTTCTTATGGTATTCCCATTGAAAGCAATTAGCTGCACCAAAGCTCATTCTCTCCTTCCTGTTTCAAATGCAGTACCTTTCCTCTCAGCCTGCTTGCCTGCAGGCAGGACAGTTGGGAAGACAAGTGCTCTCTGTTCTTGTCATAGGTCCTTGGCAAGAGCTCCCCATGTGCCTCCTTTCCCTCCAGGAGACAAAGCCAGTAAATTCAAGGGGGCATAATTAATCAACTTTCAACTTCGGTGCAATAACTGTTCCTACCTTCAAAGAAAGAGCTTTCTACCTCTTTTTCTTGTATGTACCCTGTACATTGCACCAGCATTGCAAATGGGTACCTTATCATTCTCTCTGATCAGCCTCATATTTGAACGGCATGAGTTAAATGTTCCACCATTTCTTGTTCCCTTTTCTTGTCCTCTACTTCCAGTTTAGAGGAAATCAGACATTTATAATTCCTTAATTTAGAACACGTTTCACTTGAATTTTCAGTCTCAACCAGTTCTTGGTCTGTTTTGAGATACAGTGGCAACTGCAGGTCTTCTAAATGGTTTATATTTGTTCTGGCATCCACTGAAGTTTAGAGGACAAATTTGGACAAATCTTTTCAGGCATTCTCTGGTCCTTCTGGACCACACTGACCTTCTCCTTCTGAAGACCAGCTATAGGATACACTGAAATATACTTGAAGCTGCATCAGAGGAAGTCAGATTGAACAGGAAACAATTCTTCACACAGAGGGTGGCTGGGCACTGGAAAACTGGTTCCCTGTGGAAGTGGTCACAGCACCAGCCTGACAGAGTTCAAGGAGCATCTGAACCAGAAGTTAATCCTATGGTTTAGTGATCCTGCAAACAGCAAGGAGTTGCACTTGATGGTCCTTATGGGTATCTTCCAACTCAAGATATTCTGTGATTCCTGACAAAGTACTTTGGTAGCAGAAACAAAGGTGACATTGGGAAAAAAAGGAGGAGAGAGCATATCTGTACTTTATGCATATAAATTAAGCAAAGAATGCAATTAAATTAGAAACTTAAGTTGCAGTTAAAAGAAAAGCATATCTTGCAGGTCCTGAAGGAAATGAAGGGTATGCTTCAGTTTCATATGAAAGTAACCAAAAGTACATAGCTTAAATAGCTCAAACTGGACACTCAGAATGAAGGGAAGATCACTGATTTTAGGCACAGGGAGCCAGGGACAATTTTCTGCCATGTAGCATTCTCAGATTAAAACCAAATGTCATTCAGACACAGAGCAAATGTCAGTTCAGCAACACAGAGTTGGGAGCAACCACAGAGAGAAAAATCAGCATATATTGTAGAGCTGGTTAACATAAATGATCGTTAATGACATGTTGGACATGAAAACTCATTCACCAGATCTCCTGGAACCAAACAGATACTTCCGTTGGGTTTCATCAATCCTACTTATCATATCATCAGCCTGGATTTCTTCAAACCTTTCTATAGCTTGACTCCCACTTCACATTTCACCTTTTATGGTAAAAGAAGTCACTAAGGCTAAGGTTCTCTCTGTTGAGAGAACTTCCTAGCATGAAAAAAAATAATATTGTCCAGACATTTTTACATGCTGTAAGACCTTGACCTTTTAGGGAAAATACAAAGAAGACCACAGTCCTTTTAACCCTTTATGTTACACAGAAGCTGTTGCTAAACAAATCTCACATTTGATCCATAAGTTTAAGTTTGTATATCAATGTGTAACTATGTGTTGTTTCACTTAAAAAAAACAATATTTGTTGCCCAATTTTCTGGCATCTGTCTTGAGAGAGAATGGAGAAAAAAACCCGCTAAAACTCAATGAATTATTTCTCTGTTTATATACGCCCAGATAAATAATGCATCCCCAGCTCTCCTCCAGATCCTTTGTGCTGCTCTGACAGGAAGAGACAGAAAATTCTCGTAACTGGCTACCTGCCCTCCCCAATTCATGAAAGTAAATGATCCAGACTGGATGACAGATGCTTTTCTTACTCTAAACTGCACAGTAGCTGTGGATCAGACTAAATATGATTGAGTTTGATGGTCTGATAACTGTCCTGCTCATAATTATCCTGATTTTATTTAGTGGTCGTGGATAAGGTTGTGGGATGCTCGGTCCTTGGACTTCATTCCCAAGCCTTCATGTCTAGGGTTCAAGGAAGAAAGGAAGTACTGGGTGTCAATGAGGAGCTCTCTGGAGCAATTCTGTCCCCCATATGTTTATAGGACCTGAAAGGCCACACCAACAGGTGCTAAGCCAGCTGGCTGACACCGTAGCACAGCTATACCCTAATGGCTTGACAGGTCATGACTACAGAAAGGCAAATGAAGTACCTATGCCTTACAAACAGAAAAGAAGGGTGATCTGATGAACTACAAGCCAATTTCATCTCAGTTTCTGTGAAATTCATGCAGTTAATGCCCTTGGAAATTTATTTCAGGTATACGAAGGTGGTGGTTGTGGGAAGTAACATGACACATTTACCAAGAGTAAATGCTGTCACTTTTGAGAGAGCGGTGGATGTCATTTACCACAACCTTAGTAACCAACTGATTCTGCCATGGTATTTCCTTATTTGGGTTCAGGCACTGAGGTCTGGGTGGGGAGAGAACGACATGAGTAAAAAAAATGGTTATGTGTAAATGCTGGTGACTAGTGTTTTATGTTCAACCTGGAAACAGGTTAGGGGTGGCATTCCCCAAGAGTCTGTGGGGATCTGTCCTGTTTTACATCTTTATCAGTGTCGCGAGGGAGAAGATGTAGTGCACCTGCCTCGGATTTGTATGACACTAAGCTGGGGTTTCAGTAGTCAAATACTTGATGGCAGGGCTGCATGACTTAGACAGGTGGGAGGAAGGGGGTGGTGGTGACCTTGTGAAATTTAACAAGGACAAATGTTGAGGTCTGCTATGGAAGGCAGAGTGCTGAAGACTAGGTCTGGGGAGCAGCCCTGGTGGAACAGCCAGAGGCTGAAGAGGCGCTAGCTGTGTAGTATGTGAGAACCATGGATTGTCCCCTCGGCTCTCTACTCAGACCACATAAGAAATTATGCTTTACATACAGGAAAAACACTGACAGACTGTTGAGACTTGAGGCCCGCAGCACAGGACAGGTCCAGAGAAGGCCATTGAAAATGGCCAGAGACCTGAAGCATCTCTCCTATGAAGACAGTCTGAGGGAATTGATGTTGTTCTGTCTGGAGAAGGGGAGACCCCATTGCAATCTTCCCATAACTAAAGGGGGCTTATTTGAAAGACAGAGAAAGATATTTTACCAGGTCCTATAGTGATAGGACAGGAGGTATTGTTTTGAACTGAAAAAGGGTAGGATTAGATTTTAGGAAGAAATTCTTGAATGCAAGGGTAGTGAGGTAGTGGAAGAGGTTGCCTGGAGAAGTTGCGGATGCCCCATTCCTGGAGTTCAAGGCTGGGTTGGATGGAACTCCGAGCAATCTGGTCTACTGGAATGTGTCCCTGGCCATGGCAGGGAGGTTGGAATCAGGTAATTTTTAGCAGTCTCTTCCATCAGAAACCAATCTATGATTCTATGATATAGTATGTGTATTATTAAATATATAAGAATAAAAATTATCATTAGTGTAAAATCCAGAGCCAACCAAGTACATTTGGACTGTAAGGCAGTATATCAAAATTGTTAAAAGGCTCCCTTAAAATTACTTCCATTTCCAGTGAAAAGAGGGAGATCTGTATCAGCTTTTGTCCTTGGACAAAAACTACTTATGCAGGAAGAAGAAAAGCCTGTTCTTAAAGGAACAGTGACATAAGGCTTGTAAGAGTGTGCCTGGATGCTCAAAGCTACATTTAGTTTACTTGAACACTCAGTTCCTGGGAACAGGCCAATACAAAGAGCTTCCCAAAGAATCTGGCAAAAGCCCAATGGGACTTTCAAGAAGAAACTATGGAGTTGGACCAGATGATCTCTCTAACCTCAAAAATTTTGAGAAGCAGAGTCAATCTTGTTTTCCTTGCTTTAAATCCTTTTGAAGAAGAAACCATAAATCCAGGATTGATTTAGGCCACCAAAAGTTCTGCAGATGTTTAATGCATGGCATTCTCATGGAAAGAGCTTGAGCCTTGATATTTTATTGTTAGAGTCATTATCTTTAGAATGTGTATCAGGAATGAGAGAAGACATTGCATTGATGGGGAGAGAACACTCTCTCCCACCGCTTCCTCCCCAACCTATCCACCAGCAAATATTAATCTGTAACCACAAAATAATAAAGGATAAAGAAAATTTATCTGAGCAACCAGCATCATGGTTAATTGTGAACATAGTTAAACTTCTACCAACCAACTTAAACCAAGGCACTGCAGAATTCTGTCTCCTAGTTGCAAGACAATACCAAGGGCCTACTGCAGCAACCTATTCTCATAGCTGTGACAATGCAAAGACAAGTCCCAGCTGACACTCAATTAAGTTTTTACATAAGTTGTGAGCAGATGTCTGAGGGACCTTAGGCAAGAGATAGCTGAAAACTAACTGAGCACCTTAATCGCTATTTCCCTTTATATACAGGCTGAGATTCAGGCACTTCTACAATAACAATAAAAGCATTTCTAGGCTGCCCAGATTGCAGTGGTCCAAAAGATCATCAGGTCACATCTTGATTTTAGATGTGTCTACTTTCACAGAAGCTTATTCCTAATTCATCCACTTACTATACACTGTGCTAACAAAACCTGACACTAATCAGAGAAGTATTAACTTTTTCTTACACGCAAGACAATTCTTGAGAGAAAAATAATAACAATAATTTTGACAGAAAATAACAATAATAACAATAATAATAATAAGGGGGTCACTACCGTGTTTCAGTTCTGTCTTATGATCTTCCCAAAGAAACAGCCACATCAAGTGGTGCCTATCCAGGTGCCTAGCAAGCATGGAACTTACAGCTGGGAACTAACAGAGTTGTAAAAAGAGAATTAAAATATTTAGCTGCATAGGCAAAGTGAAAATGTAGCTGCTCATAAAAGTTGAAAGAAAACTGCTTCATCTTGGATAGCCTGGGTGGTACTGGCTGAGCATATAATGAATGTTTCCTCGGCACCACTCAAAAACAGAGCCCTCCCACGGCATTTTGCACCATTTTCTAGACCACCCACTCAGATGAGGATACACAAACCACATGTGCTAGGAATGTCTGCCCTGCACCAAAAGCAGTATCAGCATTATGACCTTACTCCTTGCACAGTCAGGATTTTAATACAAACTTGCTTGTATTTTCAATTCCTTTGATTCTATAACAGTTTGTATGTAGTCACTGGTTATTAGATGCTGAAAGATTTGAAAGAGGAAAGTAATTGTAGGAAAACTCCAGCATTATCAGAGTAGAAATATTTTAAGCAAATATTTCTTGTCCTTCTCCTCCTGAAAAGAGATAGGCTTTATTTCTAGGTCTTGTTAAAAAGCTGTATCTGACACCTTCACAAACCACTCTTTCCTAAATAGGACTCAGATGTTGCATTCTGTCTCTATTATGAGCAGTGACAAAAGTTAATAATTTATTCCTTGCTGTGATGAGAAGGGTGATGTTTACTTACAGAAATTGCAGCTTTATAATAAGCATCATCTCTCTAAAGGAACATACAAAAATGCATAATCCATTTGATGGAAGATTCAGGAAATGGTTACTTCCAGTCAGAATTATACTGAATAATAATAAAAATACATCTGCTGCATTCACAGGCTTACATTTGACTTCACTCAAATTTCAAGACTAGAAATATTAAAGTACATGAAAAATGCAAGACTACCACTTTGCAGTACAATCAGCCTGGCTGAGGTAAAACATAGAATGTAAGTCAGATGGAATACTGAAACAAATGTGAAACAGACATTAGCATCCCAAACAATAAAAGACCTTAAACTTTTTTATGTTCCTGCAATCTCCATCTCTCTCTGTCTCTACTCATCAACAACTGTGGATTTTACAACAGCAAACCAAGGCAGTTGTACTACTGCATCTCTTCTTTACCTTTTTTTTCTTTCTCCTACCCCACACCCCAGGGCTTTGTTCTTACTGTAGTAATACTTCTCTTTCCTGTCTAGTCACAGTAGCATTTCTTGCTGCTCAATCAAATGCAAGGCTCTTACAGTGAGTGTGCTTTGATGTTAATTTATCTGTCCAGACACAGAGCCAGCCTTGTAAATGTCATTGGTTTAGCGGCATTAATGCACTGATTAACCTCCAAGATGCACAAAAGCACTGCAGATACATGTGTTTTAGTCCCTGTCATCTGTTAGTAAGGCTTTTATGCCCAGCAGTAAGGCTCCGTACAGTGTATAGAGTAGCTTCCTGGTGTACACTACATTCTACTTTACATTTAACAATTAAGAAAACTATTGAGGCTCATAAAAACACAAGCCTCACACTTGTTAAACTTCGGAACATCTCTTATTTTGCCGCTTATTTTTGTAGTTCCTCCTAGCTCCTGCTGTGGGTGAAAACCTGACAAAATTTTCATCATGACGCTTAATTTCTGCAAACCACAGACCAATGAGCAAACACAAAACAGACTCTGTAGACTGAAACGGGAGTTTACTAAAAGATAGTTTGTCATCAAACTGCAAGTGGTAAAAGATAGGATATGGTGTATACAAACAAATCAAACATCCTACCATCAGAGCACTGTCTGGAGTAAGATAATGCATGCAACAAAACCAAATGTTCTCACTTCATTTTTCACTTCAGGCAATTCCACTGTTTTCCCATCAGTTTTGCAAACTGACAGGTCTTGGAACCAATGGGTCATTCAAGAGACCCCAAAACTCTGGTATAGCTTCTAGGAAAGGAAGATTACCAAGTAAGGACCAAGGACTCAAACTAGATTGTGAAAGTACTTTATTTCACTGTAAGAATGGGAAAGAAGAACAACGGGCCAGGCAAAACCCAAGAACTTGTAATTTCCTTCCCAGAGACTAAAAGAAACTTTAATAGAAATATATTGGGCTCTCCAAATGCACTGTACTGTGTGCATTTTGTTTCTGAAATTGAAAGCATAGACTTTTCCTAAAAACATCAAACCAATGAAGAGAGAGATAAATGATCAACCATTTCTTACAGTCCAAAGGTTGAAGACTGAGCACGGATTTAATTTTACCTTGGAAGACTCTCTTCACTTCAGTGTATGAGAGGTGGAAAGGAGGCCCCTTCCTCCTTTCTAGCTCTTTTTCTTTAGCATGGACTAAGATGGCCTTCAAATTTAGATGATAGTGAAAGTTTTGTAAAGCCTCTCAGCTGATTAGAATTTGTAAAAAAAATTAATTTTTTTTTAATTGTCTACCCAATTGGACATCCACTTTCTGAGGAGGAAAGTTCCTAGTGAGAAAACCATCTTTGCTATTGGATACAACTGCTACTCTAGTAACAGCAACTCATGCTGAGAATTACTCTAGATATTGGAAGTTACTGCTAAACTCTGTCTCTAGTCCAAATTCTCTTACACAACTGTTTTAAACAGCTTTATGCTAAGTAAACGTCAAAACATTTGTAGCCAAAACACTTTAACCCATCCCAAAGATCAATGCTCATAGACGTTAAAGACTTGGAAGGGTATCTTCTTGGTTTTCCTTTAAGAGAAATATGAATGTCTGAAATTAGGTGAACACAGATTTATTTTGTTTCCATATACAAAATTAGATGAAAATAGCTAACTTTAAAATTTAGATCAAAACTTAGTCACTCTATTTCTATCAGAGTTTTGTGAAAAAGTAAATACATGCATTGACACCAACAGTCTATTTTCTCTCTCTCATTGAATTACAAAATTTAAGAGTTCAAGGATCATCCACAGTTTGCATGAAATTCAGCACTGATTTGCTACTGTAGTTGATGTAATCTCCTTTTTACGCCTCTTCACCTGGTTTCTCCTTTCCTCCACCCCTGTTCTCAGTGTACAATAAAGCTTATCTGGTATTTTAAGGGTAAAATGATTCATTTCACCATTTCTAAAAAAACAGTGCAATAGTCGTACTAGAAGTATCCCCTTCTGAAACTCAATGAGTCTTTACCACAAGACTTAGTTAGAAAAGTCTAAATGGACAAATTTCCATATACATCTGGTATAACTAGAAGACAGGAAAGTTGAACACACATTTGTAGACCAAAGGTTTTTAAGGTTGCTTTTAGATTACCAAACATTTTTATATAAAACAATCAATAAAAATTGAAGTTTATCCCCTTTACATGCACCCCTTTTCCTTTCCCCATCATCACCTGCCTTCTGTCAATAGTAAAGTTAACATTACTCTCCCAGTCCTCCATCCCCTCCCCCAATTGCACATTAAGACATGGACTTAAAAGAACAACATAACGCTTCAAGTATGCTTCATGCCAATCATCAATAAGAGTCATAACATTACTGAAAAAGTACACTTATTCTTCAGAAGCCTAAGGAGGACTTCCTACGGAGTATGATCAAACAACATTTTAAATAAGAAAAAAGCCCCCCACCCAATATGTATCGTGCCCTTTCAAAAAGAATAAAGTGTAAAATTTTCTTTGGACTTAAAGAAACAGTATTAAGATTTACCATCTGAATAAGAAATAACCCCAATAGTTTTTCAGTGCTGCACAAACTGTGCACATTAAACAGTAAGTCATAAAGATACTACTGTTTAGCTCTACACATAGAGACTACATGTGGCATAATAAGCATACACATGACATACTGGCCTGTCTAGCAACAAGATACATTTATCAGTCTGGTAAACCTGAATAAACCTTTGCATCCAGAAGTATTTTTAAAATTATTATTTTCTCTTGTCATTTAGGAATTTGAATTTGTCATATAAAGGCAATGATTTCATCAAGAAACCATCAGCAATATGAGAGCATAAAGCATTGATGTGAAACTGAGTATACATCCTCTCATTTGATCATGCATAAAAAAGGATCCTGATTCCAAGAAATAATGGATGGTATGAAAGAATACTCCTTTTTATAGACAAGAAATTCTTCTGGAAACACAATAAGGTTATCAAACAGATACCAATATCTGCAAAGTTTGAAAAGCATATGTGCATGTATGTGTGTATGTATATATATATACACAGGTGTGGTACATGTGTATATATAAACACACATACAGATGATATCATACATGTATTTATTTCATGTATTTAACTGTATAACAACTTTTTTTTCTTTTCAAATAAAAGGTTTTAATTTAGCAGTTATAAAAAAACCAAACTAAATCAGAAAAGAATCCCCAAAACAAACTAAGCAGATCGTATACTACATGAACAAACAAAAATGTTATGCAAAAAGTTTTATGGTAGAAGTGAGTCACACACAGCAGAAGAGTGTTGAAACTCAAAGTAATAAATAGCTCCAAATTAAGAATTTTCTACAACATGTTCTTTAAAGACACGACCAGTACTTTTTCTTTTATCATGAGCTCCTGCAGAACACCTTCACTCTAATAGATATTTAATTTTGCAACATTTAAATGGACACAAAAATGTAGACTGCAAGAGTTGCCAGATTCAGGACAGTATACATAACATTTTTTGTTGAAAGTCTTATTGGTTTATTCACTGAGCCTAGACAGCAAGTCATATGAACCTATTTGGTGCATTTTTTAACCATGGTCAGTATCAATAAGTGGACAGAATCAAGGACCTGCAGTCCAACTTGCTGAGGTCCAGCCTACCGTGGTAGACAGGAAATGAAATACAGGACCACTGCTTGGTCGCCATGTTTGTATCTTGTTTCCCAGAACTGCAGAGGCGGAATCAAGACTGTAGTGTTTTAATTGAGTAAAGAAAGATAGCAAGAAGTGACATTTCAATGTGAATAAGGTTACTAGACTTGTGAAAGTACGGCATCAAAAGAGCACACAAGGGACCCCACTACTTGCAATATCTGGTAGTGTCACTCAGTGACTCATTGAATTTAGGATACATGTATGCAATAATAAATAGATCAGTTATGTAGTAAGGCAGTGTGTTGAACATGCATTCATCTTGTGGACTTGAACACCACAGAGAGAGATACATGATATCATACACATTCATTAAGAACAAGTATTTTTGTTTGTTTTTCTGTGTTTGTTTTTCAAGGCTATCCAGGCAAACTCTTCCAGAGCATTTTCTTCTTGAGAAGAGTGGTCCTCTGAGTCTGGTCACTTTTGCTCTCCCTTATCAAGAGACTGGCTTTAAGGAAAAAAAAAAAAGCTGAAGAGGTTTTTGGTTTTTTTTCCCCTCCATTTTGGTCGCATCATTCTGCATACATCACTTAAAGAACAGTTTTTGACACAGCCATATGCTGAATCCTCAGGAGGTTCCAGATGTTTCCAGATAACTCTGTAGTTTACGGACTGTAGTTTTGTCCAGTGAACAAAGATCAAAGTCAAAGGTTGTATTTGTGATATGAAAGTGTCCAGTTTCTTCTATAAGATTTACTATCTGAAAGAAAAGAAAAGATGCAGTTGGAAATTCCAGAAGTTTTACATGCCCACTGTAAGTATAAACAAGTACCATATGAGAGGCCTAACATGAGCCAAATTGACCCAATACTTGCAGGTTTAACCATTATCCTTATCATTCACTTCCTTTCTGACATGCATTATTGTCCAGATTACAGTATCTTGGGTTTTTTTTAGATCATCATTATAATGTCAGCATACCCATCTGCTGTTGCCACAAACATTAGCACTGACAATATATTTTTCAAATGTTCAAAGAAAATCGGCTTATTTTATAATTCAGTTAAAAAAAAAAAAAGGGGAGGAAGGGGCAACATTATGCCATTAAGCTCAAACAAATAATTAAAAAATCCCAGGTAGATCTTTGGAATATTTATTATGTGCATAGCTGCTAAGCAGGTTACATTAGGAAATAAATTACCTAAGCCTTTCTGCAAGCAAGGAAAAGAAATAAATCCTTAGAGAGTCCAGTCCCTATTATAAAAAAAAAAATACAAGAGATCTTACATGAACTGTTAGTTCACATAGTAGTAGCCACTTTTTGAGTAACACAGTTAAATCTTTTTTTTTTTTTTTTTAGCCGAATAAACCATGGAAGGACTTCCAGCAGGGTCACAACATCACTTAGGTTGTGGGGTCTTCATCCTTGGAAATATTTCAAAGTCATTTGACATAGTCCCAGGCAACTGGCTCTACAAGTCCTTGTGACCTCCAGAGATTCCTTCCAACCTTAACCATCCTACATTTCTGTGAAATCAACAGTGGACACCTAACTTGTGCCTTTCTGCCATTGTGACATTTTTAGTCTTTAAACTGTAGTCTGTATTTTTGAAGAGTGGTCATACTCAACACAGAATTGCTGTAAAAATAACTCCAGATATTTTAAGTTCCAGGATGCACACCTACCTCAAAAAAAAAATTGAGCATCTTGAAAAGCCAAAGCATTATTTGTCAGAGAGGGCTAACACAGTGCCAACACACGGCTGCTATAAATCTCTTATGTGCAGTTTCATTCCAAGAGACAAATGTGCCAAGAGCACACAGAAAGGCACTCCACCCTGAAGTAGCCTCTGGGTAGCTCATGGACTGACAGAACAACACTGCTCTTCTCAGTCCTTCCAACCACCCTTCGTGCAGCACTCAGACTACACTCCACAAATCCTGTCTGCAACCTCCAATTTGAAACCTATTTAGTTCTGGGGCTTCCACATACACCTCCACTGAAACACTACTATGAGATATTCCTTGATTGCTTTGAGCTTTATTACTCTGACTGCAATTCATTTTCCACAGCTGGAGGAGATACAGATGTATGCACACATGGGTTATAGAATGTACCTTAAAAAGACAAATCTGTTAGGAATAACCAACTTCACAAAGAACAATGAATTTAAACTAAATATTTTGTAGATTTCCAGTCTCCATGTCATTATATAAACAGTATTTTTTCTTCTCAGACCACAGAAGTAATGACTATGTTAATGATAAGTGAAATATGAAATGTGTATTGTCAGGCATGGAATGACACAGCCAAGAACAGATTAAACAGAATGGATACAAGATAAAGTAATAAAAGGGAAGTGCTTGTTACAATAAAAATCTCCCTTTTCAATCACCCTTTATTTTCAAAGATGGGAAAATATAAAAATAAAATCTGTTTAATTTGGTTTACAGCTGCCCAAAATTCTGAAAGCACCTGGAAAAACTCTTGCTTTTATTAACACATCATTAAAATCTGTACTTCTTGCTTTCAACTTCTTTTCCATATAGGAATTTTTAACCTAAAATTACTAACTTCATTTGTCCACTTGTTGATTCACAGATTCTTGCAACAATTTTCCATCCCCTACTATTGCAATTCTGCAAGTGACTCGAGGAAAATTGTCTTCAATTGACATGAGGAAAAAATAATCCAGCGGGAAAAAAACTGATTGATACCGGAAGCAAACTTTTATATGTAGTATTATTCTCATTTTTGCCACTCTCTTGAGCCTCATCTAAGAGAGAAGCAAAGGTAAGTATTTAATCCAGCCTCCTTTTGTAAAGTTTGTAATTTAATCTTGGGCTTGCTATCTAAATATCCACTGTGAGACAAATAAATGGCTGCACAAGAAATTTACAGAAACAGTGGCCAGGAAAATGCAGCTACGTTGAACAACTCTGTCTATCACTTCTTTGTGTTACTGTGGAAGAATACTACCTCTAATAACCCCCACTGCAATATACTTGATTTTAGAAACAAAGATTATGTGAAAGTGTTAACACATGTATTTTTAAACAGTGCTGCATATTTTAAGAAATGGATAAGGACTTCTATTGATCAAGTTCTGCTTTGGGCTTTTAAGCTCTAGGTCAAGGGAAACATAAACATTTTAAATATATCCCTCATCCAGCCCCCAAGAGATACAGTCGCTATGTCTGGGCACCTGGCAAATGACTGAAATGAACCCCAAAGGCTTTGATGGATGTACAAAAATGTATCAAGATAAACCCAGACAGCACAATGAAAAACACCTGCCTGTGTGCCAGTCAATGAGGAATTCATGACTTACAGTATTAGCATACGCATCCTTGTGCTATTCAGAAATTCTTCAAAAAGAATAAAAGGTTGAGATTAGTTGCTAGGAAGTCTGACAGTTCTAACATTAAAAACACAGCATTAAAATGTTTTATTCCAAAAGCTCAGGCTGCAGAGAACAAAAATATCCCATTTGTTCCTGCTGTATAAGCTTTGCTTTTCTGCAGTAAATTATGTCTCTGTTTACATAATGTCTCTCCAGCTCAGTTTCATCATTATCCATCATAGTATAACTATTTATCAGCCTTTAAACAAGCAAATGAGTGTGTTTGTATAAGGAAGCCAAAGTGCAACTAATGACAGTCATTTTTCAATTTATGGAAGGTTTTAGGCCATGTGATAGTTTCCAGACCTCCAAGCTGCCCCTGGCAGAAAATTCTAAGAAGATAGTTGCCATCTGAAGTTAAGCACCTTCGGAACATGAGCAACCTGATTTTCAGCCATGCTGCAAACTCCCAAGTTCTTCCTTAAGCCTCTGCTGCCTAATGCACTCTCTTTCAGATTTTTTGCCAGCTGAAGATATGACTTCTGATGCCTCAAAATAAGATATAAAGTTACCAAAAATGTTGCTGCCTTTCATGGGATGGTGCTAACATTTTCTTCACTGAAAATGCAGAGTTAGAAACACTGCTTTAGCCAGCCAAATTTGAATATATTGGATATGCAACATTAACATCTGATTGCAGACTCAGTTAAAAAAAAAAAAAAAAAGCCTCATCACTGTAAATTTCAACCTTTTTCCTTACAGTGAAAGATGTGGTAAAGGAATTTCTTTGTAAATATGATTTCAGACCAACTTCTGTCTTGTCATGGTCCAACATTCACATAAAAACTGCTCACAGGACTGATTCCTTGGTGAAATGTTGTTCACATATCTTCTCCCTCTCAGGCAATTCTTATATGTTTGTAAGTAGCACCTAACATCAGAATTATTTCATTATGTATCTGGGCACTTGCAGTGTAGTATCACATCTCTCCTGTCTTCTCTCTTTCTCAGCTTCCTTTAACAAAGTGTCTCAAAGAGAATGCCTGTCTTGGGAAAGAGCCATATTCACAAAGACACATTTTTCTCATTTCTCAATTTGGCTGCATTCCTGTTTGCTGTCATGCCTATGGACTTGGTAACAACTGAGATTAGAAAAAGAAATTTTAAAAAGAAAATCCTTTTCATGTCCTCAGTGTAAGTTTAAAAAGCCCCTGCTTTTACACGATATCAATGCCTTCATTGTTCTTTTGCAAGTCCCTTCTTTGAAAGTCTCTATGCAAGAGACTTACCTGCCCTAACATAAACTAAGAAGATGGCAGCTGCCATTCAGGAACACATGACGCCACCACCATTCCACTTCAACACCAACCCCTCTAAAACTCTTGCAGCTGTCTACAGTTTTCTGTTGCATATTTTTGCTTTTGATCCCTCTTCTCATGCAGTAACCACAATACCATTATGCAGTTTTGCACCTTGCTGTTCTCATCTTTGTACTTCCTACAATCTCTATGTATTTCTTAGTATAGAAGTTTCATATTAATTCCTAGAGACTTTCTCAGCTCTGTAACTTTTAAATTTCTGTGCACACTGGAAGTATTTTACATGAACTACATAGCTGCAAGGCAGTAAGAACATTTAAGATGGGATGGCAGATTATTTTTCATGTAGATAAGCACTGATTCTCTGCAAGTTATCCATTCAGTATTGGGAAGATATTTCTGTAAATGGATAAAATTATATGAATTAATGAGTTGCAGAATGTTAAAGGATTAAAGGTTTTAAAACTAAGCCGTGTTTTGTTTTACAGCAGCATAGATCACTCACTAGTGCAGACAGCCTAATAGGTAAGTAACTTGGCTCTTCCACGGACTCCTAGTAGACCTCTATAGACAGTATCACGGTGTTCTCAGAAGAACTGAATCCCTGTCCCAGCCTGCACAGCCTGGCCATAAATCCAGCCTTCACTAGGGCTGTACCAACAGCCTGCAAATGCTCTGAAACACAGGAAACAATCTGCAAGAACAATTTCCCCCAGGAAGGCAACACCAGTTCTACATCAACCAAACTTTCATAATGTAAATAATAATGTATAAGTAATCATGGATTACAGCATTAAAATGCCTCACTCCTAATGCAAGTTGTGAGGCAAAGTTCGTGAATGAATGCTTTCTCTGGTTTGACAAATTGACTCAAGAGAAAAAAAATGTTTAGTTTAAAACACACAAGAGTATACTGCTCTTTTTCATTTACTCAGAATAGGATACTCTAAATTTCCAGCTCAGTTATGTTTCTTTTTATATGACTTTTTCCTTGTATTAGTAAGCTCCCACAAAGCTTGCTATAACAGTACTCTAATGTTAGAATGAACACAATTTAGTGGACAAATCCATTATTTTTCTAACAAAACCAAATAATTCTTCATCACCAAATAAATGCTGCCAGTGAGAAAGAAAATGAGGGGCTCGATTTAAAGCACTTTACTTACTTTGAAAGTATTTCTTGGGATGGCCAAATAATTCCAGTTGGAAAGGATTTTGCTAGTCCCAGCCACTGCTCAGAGCAGGCTCAGTTATGGAGTCAGGTCTAGCTATTCCAGGCTTATCATCCTGTCAGGATTTCAAAAGCTCTAGACCACCATCATGGGAAAAAAAAAGGTTTCTTGCTTGTTTTTATATTTGCTCTGCACAAAATGTTTTGAAGTTGATTTTCTTTTCCAAGATTCCACATGAAACCACATAAGCTCTATGGTCTGAAGGCTGTCCAAACAGCCCCAGTAAAAGCTGAGTTCATGGCCTGACTGCCCAAGCTGGGACAGTGGTTCAGTTCTGAGCTGGTAACAGCAGTACTGGCCACTGATGTGAATCAGAAGTGATACTATTTGGAAGCTATGCCTTGGATAACTGGGGAAGTGAGTGCTCAGGAAGCAAAGACAAGGTGGTAATTTTTACAACACAGTGTCTTTTCCAGATTCAATTTTAATGTGAGCTCTTTGAGAATCAATGAACAATGTGAAGTGGATAGGGTGTTGCAATTACTGTATCTTAGCCTTTTCCAAAATTATTCCCCTATGTAACTAAAAATTTGGCTCTGCTACCATTATAAAAGCATGCTTTGGTCCCTTTGTAGGAAAAGGAGACTTGGGAGGCAACAGTACCTTAAATATGAAGGGTAACCAATACGCATCACTGTGTGTTATATGATGAAATCTGACAAAGCCACCAAAATTCATCTTTAATTAAGCATATCCTTAAACAAGATTTTCCTTTTCTATGACCTCTCAATAGTTTTCTCATCTTTACTCACAATATGGAGCCTGAACTAACAAAACAGTTAATGCTGGAGCTTGCAAAATATTGTTAACATGCTTAGTTGAAAAATTTGACAAGTGATTGCAATCTTTTAGAAGTGGCAAAAATTTTCCTCTTTACAACATCTCTAAAACATAATAAAACCATCTGTGCTACAATTGCATCTACTTTGTTGACAGTGCTTACTGTTTAATCTTCACAATTTTCAATCCAATAGTACCTGACAATACCACCCAAACCCAAGAATACTTTCTTTGCTCTTACAATTGCATGACCTTTCAATAAATTTGCAGCCTTTTTGGTTTGGACACTTTCATATTTTACTCATTCTAAGACTTCAGAAGATTTAAGGAATATATTATGTTTTTCTTCAAAGTGGGCTTTGCATTGAATTTTATGTTTTCTGCTTCCAGTGGGAAAAAAACCCACTTCAATTGTTTCTGAGACAAGGCTGGTCATTTTCAGGAAAGAAGCAACAAGATTTTTATCAAGTCACAGCGCACAGTTACATCCATTCTCCCATCCTGCTTTTATAATTATTGATACAGTATGTTAAGAAACATAACAATAAACTGGTGAAAAATATATCTCAGGCATTTTTTTGTAAATTGTCATTTAGAGAGACAACACAATTACACACTTAATATTAAGTGCAAAAATACCCAAAACTGCAGTGTAAGAGGCAATGGACTTCTATGGACTATACAGGCTTGAAAACTATTAAAATTGATAGCAGACTTTTTAACCAATAACTGAGAAGTGATTATAGAGTTTTAAATGAAAGCAAAAAAGAAATAGATGAGACTTCAGAATTTCAATGAGCACACTGTGATAGTACATGAGAATGCTTCTCACCTGCTGCAGTACATGTCTCTCTCTCAATGTCATTAATCTTCTGTGGAGCTCTACTAGTTCATCAAGATATGCCTAGAAACAAATTCCCCCCCATAAACAACTTGTTAATTAAGCTGTAGCAATGTAATTCATAAACTTCAGATGTCTTCAAAACCAGTAGAAATAGAAATCTCATTTTAAATCTTGGAATCATATAATATCTTGAGCTGGAAGAAACACAGAGGGATCACTGAGTCCAGCTCCTGGCTCTGCACAGGACAGCGCCACGGGTCACAGCATTTGCCTAACAGCATTGTCCATTCTCTGCGCTTCTTGAACTCTTTCAGGCTGGTGCTGGGGAGCCCATTCTGGGGCCTGGCCACCCTCTGGGTGAAGAACCTTTTTCTAATATCCAACCTCTCCTGACTCAGCTTCAGGCCATTCCCTCAGGTCATGTCACTGGTCACCATGAAGAAGAGATCAGTGTTGCCCCTCCTCTTGCTCTCAGAAGGAGACTTCCCTCAGTCAAGAAGTTCCCCGCCTTCAGTCTCCTCTTCTCCAGGCTGGACAGACCACGTGACCTCAGCAGCTCCTTGTAAACCTTCCCCTTTAGCCCTTCCCTATCTTTGCAGACCTCCTTTGGATGCTCTCTAATAGCTTTAAATCCTTCTTAGAGTACGGCACACAGGACTGGAGATAAGACCAAACTCTTCTTTGACGTCTATTTTTTTATGAATAGTCTGGCATTCTCTAGCTTAATACAACACAAATATAATGTTTTGTGGTTTTTTAAGATACTTCATACTGACAGAAATCTTCATAGGTGGTTATTTGCTGACAATCTCTGTATCTCAACTGTGCCAGAAAGCATCATAAGACTGGGGATGCCAAAACAGCATCTTTAGAAAACACATCCCATCTTTCTACATAAGAACCAAATCCAAAGACTCCAAATCAATCTTTTTCTCTGGAGGTATGTAATTATTTCTTTTGTGTCAACAGCAAAGAAAGACTAAAGGTAAATTCTAGTGCTTCTTCTCTGGGATGTCAAACATGTCTTACCTCTCCACCTTATTATCAACTTTCTCCTTCAGAAATGGTGCCTGAGCCATTAAAAACTTGGGTTTTTTTTGCTTGTAAGCAGAACAAGATATGGCACTCAACCTAAGCAACCAAAATGCAAACCAAAATATCAGAGCACTAAAAATCTAGGTACTGAAGATAAAAATCTAGACACTAAAAATCTAGGTGCTGCAACTTCCATCTTTTGCATAATATTATCACAAAATTGACACTAATACCAGCAAAATACAAGCTTTCAGAGAAACTTGTCCATAGTGGGCAATTGTGCTATGTTTACTCATGGAAGGATTGAGAGCTCTTGCCCACAACCATTAGAGAGATTTAAATCAAACTATCTCAGTGTTAAATGGTGATAGTTGCTTCATGTCATTTTAGTTAACATGCTACATCACACTGCCACTTCCTAATATACAGCCTTCAGAAAGGATTCTGGAAAACAGATTTTTAACCCAGATTGATTGGTGGGCTAGGAATACATCTGTGAATTCTCATCTACATCTCATTCCTCTGTGAAGCACAATACAAACTCATGGTGGACAGCAGATAAAATAAATAGATGGAAGATTCCCAATTGGTGAATCTGCCAAACCACCTGATCGAAAAGAAGGAAAAAAAAAAAAAAAATCAAAACATGAGAGAAGATAAAAGAATTACAGAAAGACAATAAAAAAAGATCTGCACCTAAAGGAATCCAAAGCAATGATGTACTAAGATTTTCATTCTGTAACAAAGATTGGCATTTGGCAAGCACATTAGTACCACATTCTGGAGTAGTTTATTGCTACCTCATTGTTATTTACCTTATCACAATCCCCATTCTTCATTTGTTTATCTGTTTTGTTTTGCTTTATTGGACTTTTCACTTCTAAAATCTGGAAAAAAAAAGAAAATACTGTAAAAACTAAATGCATCACTGGGTACAACTATATATGGAAAAATTCTGCTGTTAATAAAACAAAACTCAAAACTGAGCTTTTCATTCTTTAATCCGTATAACTTACTCATACTTTTCAGAACAAAAAGTAATTTACAGCAGAAAATGCTGAGGTACTGGAATGAGGTGATAATGATATTATTAATCCTTAAAAGAAGGAATTTTGCATCATGTCAAGCCTTCTCAACACTTCCCCCCCTCCCCAATCTTTAACATGCTAGGAGAATAAGAGGTGATTTGGCAGATAAAAAATGATGCTGAGGGTGTCTCCAGTGCCTTTGAAACGTCACATTATCACTGTACTTTTCCTGTTCTTTTTTTCCCCCCCAATACTATCGCTTTTCTTTGACAACAGAGGTTTTTAAACAGTCCTTGAAATGACTGTATGAGCTGTAACTGAAAAACAAAGTGATGGACACTAATTTCTTTTGCAATTATATGGTACTCTTCCTTCAGTGCCACTCACATCCATTTATTATCATAAAAGCCACACTCATACAAGCCAAGATTGCTTCATCTGATACTGAAACAGATTCAAGAAGAATACATCAGCAAGCAGCAGGACACCATGCTTGATTTGAAACTTTTAGAACTAAAGGCAGAAATATTTGGGGGAAAATGAACTGTTGATTGTTCTTTCCATTTTTTCAACGGACAACGCTTTTTTGAAGTTAAAAAGAAAAATCACCATATCATTCCTAACCTAGAATATAACCAGTTCTGAAAAACTTCAAAGAAAACTAAGTAATCACAGATAATGGGAGATTATGTTTCACATTTAATTTTAAGTGAAACTAACATCACAAGCATGATTAACTCCAAAACTGTACTCAACAGCCATAACACAGGATAAAACTCAGTAATTAAAACAAGGAAATAAAGCATGTAAGTCCTCTAGAAGCCTTACTGACATTTTGCCCCAAGTTCTCTCTTGTTTCTCCTTCCCTTGGTGCAAATGATTAAATTGATAAGTCTTCCCTAAGCTGGCCAGCATCTTAAGAATACAGCTAGCAGACAGCTATTTCCCTATCTAGCAAAAAGTGCCGCAGATCTGAGTTAACCTTACTTTATTTAATTAGCCAAGAGTGATGAATGCTCAGATTCAAAACACACATTTTTGAAGAATAATTCTAGTACTTCTGTTCAACACCCTCTAGTTACTGCTGTGTAGGCCCTTAGCAGAGTTTTGTCTTGGAAAAAAAGCCTCATCCAACCCTACAAAAAAACCAGACTTTTAGTCATGGATTCAATACCTTTTAGATGCATTTATTGTTTTCAGAGGAAGAAAATTCTTGGTTTCAAATAGAACTTTGTCAAGAACACAGTATACTTTAAAAAGCAGCTTCCTTACAATGCTCTTAATATGCAGTTTAAATTTAACATCTTAAGCACTTTATAGATGAGATACAGCACTAATCATGTCTGATGAAGCTAATACAAATACAAACTCTGTCTTAGTTCTTCAGTTCTATAAACGAACTTAGTTAACACAAACCTGATTTCATCAGTAAAAGGTCATCCTGGCAAGCCGCACTAAGGTACTAAGAAGAGATTTCAAATGTGGCTTCCCAAAACTTACAATTTGCAGCTCGATTATAAAATTTAGCTCATTTAAAGAAATGGAAAAAGGTATGTAAAGATATTTTGGGTGACACACAGCTATTGTTTGGAGTGTCTAAATGCGGAGGTAGACTTTCTACTACATCACCAACAAGCAAAGGAACACAAAAGATGTGACTGAGTGGGCTGTTGATATTGAGACTTACAATTACTTAACAATTCCATCGGCTCTTTAGAAATCAGTCTTCATTAAACAACAAGCCATATACAGATTTTTTTTTTTTTTTTTTTTTTTATAAAGATTTTTTTTTTTTTTTTTTTTTGGTGTTTATGTGGTCAGTAAATGCAACATTCTTCACCCCTACAGACAGCTTTTTGACCTCAAGGCTAACTCTTAAAAACTTTTAACTTTTGTATAGATAACTTAGATGAGCCTACAGTGGTAGAAAATAAGAATATTTTCTGGACATGAAATTACCTTCTCTCGAACTTCCTGGTTTGTGGGTTTTTTTTTCCCCCACAGTGTATTTGAACTTAGCTAACATGAATAATAATATTTGAGGGTTGTACTATAGCTTGTGCTGGAAATCTTAATAGAAAAACAAAGGCAAGCAAATAATATCTGCCAGATAATTGAAGCAATTGAAGAGAAGAGATATAGAAAAGACCCACCTTTGAAACTCACCCTCTAAACCACGAACTTGTGTTAGTGCACATAGACACTATTTTAACTATATAACAACTGTAAGTAGCCAGTATGTGTCCTAACAGCTTTAAGTATGATGCTATTGACACTGGAAATGAATCATGCCTCCTTAAAATAATTGAAAAATGGTGTATTTTATTTTGTAAAGAATGTGAGTTTTTATACTTAATTTTATATTTGGAGAGTCTTACTTACTGTGGGAGAGGTACCACCCAAAAGGTAATTCTCATTTGTCCTTGGGAGTATTTTGCAACTGTAGGTAATTTACTTTCTTTTCTTTGAAAATCCAAATTATCCTAAGTTGCTACTTGAGAAATAACAACCATGCTAGCTCTTACAAATATAGAACAAGTACTCTGATGCAAAGTAAAACTATTGTGTCTTCTACTGCAGTAAAAAAAAATGCTGTATCTTTCTAGATGAACACTGGTGGGGGAGAGGAGAAGAGATGCATCAATAATAAACTCTTGAGTTTGGTGTTAACTCTGTCTACTGCTAATACAAAGCCAAACTGCATTTTTTACCTGGCTGTTGCTGGTTTTCAGTACAGGTGGTGCTGGATCATGACGCAGCGGTGAGGAAGCTGAGCTGCTATCACTATCGCTGCCATCACTCAGACTAACCCTGCAGAAAAAAAGAGCCACAGCATTTCATCTGCAGACAAAGGGCTGTCAAATGGGGTGAGCCAACCTTGGACTTTGAGGTAGGGACTTACAATGACCAACCCCTTGCTAAGCAGGCTATTGTTAATCAAGGTCACATGGAAGAGAGCCATCTGAGCAGGGCTGCACTCTGGAAAAAACTCTTTTTTTGCTGTCCTCCAGCACAAAGAAGGAGGCTGCCTGTCTGAACTTGGCTGAGACAGTTAACAGCATCTAACTTTACAGAAATGGTTAAACACCTACAAAATTGAACTGCTTCTCCCTATCTCAGTCCACAGCTACGTAAAAGAAGGAAAGTGGTCTTTAGGAATATTTTCTGCTCTCCTAAAAGCATTCCAAACGGCTGTACTTCCCACCTAAATAGGTGTTTTACTGACAAGTTTCTCATTTGTCATCAAAAGTAACACACCTTTTCCTGATTAAAATTTAAAAACTTAGCATCTCAGAAGAGATCACATAAAGTCCAGCTCCTAGTCAGCTTGACCCTTCATTTACTTATGAACAACAGGGAATATTTTTTTTTGGAAAAAACCCCATTAGTTACTCAAGACAAAATGAAGTAGAAAAACAATAGCCTTAAAGTTCCTTCAAAAATCTGAAACAAAATCTCCACACCTGGAGACAAGCTGAACTTGAAGCAATCCTTTACACAATCACTGACAACAAGAAGTTCTCAGGCAGCTAGTCATCTTGGTATTTTTCTCCTTGATTCCTGCTGCTGAAGTACACCAGGGAAGAAGATGCATTAATTCAAGTTTTCCTGTTATCTTCCTATTCAAGCAGTAGCTGACACTGGCACTCAGGTGCTGTGCACTAACAGGAAAATCCTCTGAATTTCATAAAGAACCTAATATGTAGAGTGCTTGAGAGATGCAGTTTCAGATCTTCCATAACCTTGAACATTATTTGGATGGAGCTTCAAGCTGCCTGAACATCAGATGAGTTTTGGAATGCCTTCTGAAGGTTGCAGCAAGGATGCAGAAGCTTCTTTTAAAAAACAAAATTTTAAAAAATTTCTTTGACAGATGCTTGCTTTACCCTATGATGCACTTTTATGCATTATCTACTCCAGGCAGCACAAAATTTACTTGAAATTCAAATTTCATTGACTTAGATTCAATAGAACAGCTTGATCTAAAACCGGTAAAAAAAGAAGTCTTGTGACTACACATAGAATAGCTTATTCAACAGTTGAAGGACAATTTTCTCTAATTTAGGCCAGGGAGTAATTATAACTCCTTGCCTCAAGTCACAGTCGCATGAAATTGAGTAATGTCCAACAATTGAGGATCATCGCAATGGTATTGATTAGTACAGGAAGAGTTTGTATCAGGAATGCCTAGTTGTGCTAGTGTTTAAAAGGGGCTCTTTTATATGCAGATGCTTTAGAAAGAGTGAATTTTCTGCCCATTTGCTACTCAGCACTCTGAGAACATCAGACCCTACCTTGTCACTAACAAGCACTACATGTCTTGATCAGCAGGCCACCTGCAATCACGAGACACTCACCTGCGACTCCTGCCCCCTCCTCGTGTATTTACAGATTGTTCCAACTCAGAATCATTGTCCTTGTCATCTGCTTCATCTGATTCATCTTCATTATCGTCAGAATGCAGATCTTTCATTATAGTCCTCAATGGACCTGAAATAACAGAGACAATAAAACACTGTGAAGTTTACTTCCCAGTGTTTTGGGCAATTTACCCAGCTTTAAAAACTGAAGTGTTGAGAGAGGAGAGTCTTAAAAATTAAACTAAGTAATGCAATGGGGAATTATACTGCAGGGACCTGTCCGTGTATTCATGAATCTTTACTCCCATGAGCAACTCAGTCAGCTTCAACAGACTTATTCTTGACAATGAAGTGACTCACATGTTCAAGTACTAGAACAATTTGCACCCTGGATCATAGCTGAAGTAAATAAAATACTGTCATGACAGGAAAAATTGACATGAAATGTATGCTTAGTAAAAGCATGCTTCTTTTGTATTGCTGGGGTTTAGTACTTTTTGCTGTCTCATTATATGTGAGTAAAGATCTACAGGGACATATTGATCAGTATTAGTACATTTGTGAGGTTAATCCATGTATGAGAGATTGGTTCTAATAAATGACTCTGACTAAATTGTACTGTACAAGGCAATCATTTTGTCTTCTTGGTTTTTATGTATTTTACCTTCAGCTGTTCCCATTATTTCAGGGTCAATTTCAAGTGGAGTAAGTATTTCACCCATGTTGATAAGTATGAAGTGCATCAATACCACCCAACACCATGTTAACACTTTTCCTGAATTAGCAAGAAGGTACAAAGCATAACTTGTTCACAAAGCTGAATTAAACTCAGTTTGGGTTTTGATTTTCACTCTTTTCACTCTAAGACACAGTTACAGAAAGCAGAATATGTTTAATAGAGCTGGGAAGTGTAAAACTACAGCTACTTGAAATAAGAACGGGCAAAAGCAGATTAGAAGAGGGAAGAAAGTAAAATGTCCTAGTGCCATAGGACATTTAACTATGAAGTACAGCCTATCTAAGACATGAAGCAGCAGTTGAAACCAGCAGTGATGGCTGTAAGAACAGCAATTACTATTACGGTTTTAATTCCTTCAGCCCAAGAAACACAGTAGTAACATGAACACATTGAGCCTGAGATGAAGCTTTCAACTCACTTATTTGCCAGTGGGAAAACTGAGTCAAGGAACGCCCTCTCTGGTCACTGCCAGCAGACAAGGGAGACATCTGTCAGTCAATGCCATTCTCACAACAGGGTTATGAGTATGACAGTGGGGGAGGACAGTTTTATGGACTCTTCCAGACATAGCAAAGTTCAGGCCATAGGCATTTTGACTAGTTTTGTGCAAGTGACTTCAAAGCTGTTGTTTGGAATGATTTATCACTAAGGCTGCCCTAGAACTTTTGTAAATTGACACAGTTTGGACAGTTCAGAGAAACAAGCCTTTTCTCTGTTTTAACACCGTAGGAAAGAAAACCAGATGGTCCTCATGGGCAAATTCCTGGTTGACCAGACATTTGTATAGGTAACAGTATGGAAGTACTTATGTCCAGGCACCCACAGCTGATATGTAGAAGCAGCTGAGTTGTGCTCCATTTTCTCTCCCTATTTGAATCTCAGGAAGACAATGCTCAGTTGCAAATGACAACTTGTACTCTGACTGTATTAACTTACTATCTGACCCTTGAAGGAGGGAAAGGGCTTCTATAGAAGCAGTAATAAAAAGAAACTTGAACACCTCAGGCATCCATCACTGACAGCCCCATAAGCATTGAACAACTTGTCATTCAAACAAGTCCTCATTTAGTGTAGGAGCATGTCTGGGAGTCTGAGAAGCACGTTGCTAGCTAACTTTTCAGCAGACTTTTCTACCAATCAGCAAAGCATTCATTTTTAGGTCTTTTTTTTTCCTAGCATGGATAGCAACTTTCTGCTCCTTGCACACTTACTCTAAAATTCTGTAACAACCTTTCTAAAGGTTTGCAAAGTTGCAACCTCCTAAGATATCAGAATAGTTAAGGAGAAACTGAAAATTAAGAGTTGCCCATGAGCAAGTTTTCTTGATAATGAAACAGACAAATATCAAAGCAAGCCCCAAGGACAGAAGAACTGAGGAACCTCAGGTTAGCCCACACACGCAAAAAGAGGTGAAAAAAGTTCATGCTGTGTTTTTTGTCACCTGAGTGAGCACTGGAGTCTAAATGCAACTGAAAAAGAGCAACAGTCCTAGCAAGTAACTTCCAGGTAAGGGAAAAGCATGGCTTTTGACCAGAGCACAACATACATCATGAATATGTCATGGTATGCCTGGTGCTCCATACCTTTGATATACAAATGTATGTCCTGGGCAATAAACACGCTTAGTTAATTGGGGTTTCTGGAACTCCCAGAAAGAAGCACAAACCACTATTTACTACTACAAAAAAGAGAAGATGCATATACCATTTGCACTTCAGAGCTGTTCACACTGGAGGACAAATCTCCCATCTATTCTACAGAAGAACTGAAAGACAATCTGTGATATATCTTGTATACGATCCAGAAAAGATGGATGGGACCAGTCTGCTCAGAAGAAACTACTAAATCAATAAGTTTTTTCCCAGCAAAGATAATAGATGCAGAAGTGGATATCTAAGTCTTTTGGCTTGTAATGGACAGTTCACACCACTAAGGTTTTCGTGAGAAGAAAAATGGAAGTTCAGCAGGAAGTTTATCTGTTTATTGTTAGGTAAATATCAACTGCCTGAAGCCAGTCATTACCACAGCTCATTTCAGCTCTTGCCTTCTTTCACATGGAATAACACTGCCAGAAAACATCAGAAAATCAGTACCAGTCACCTAGAGAAGGCACTAGGATTATGCATCACATAATCATGCACAAATCTACTTAAAGTCAGTGTGCCTGAGGCACTAATGTATAGTCATAACCTTAAATCAAGTCTACCATTGAGGAATACAAATGGCTAAAACAAACTATTTTGTTTAGTCAAAGGCTGCTTTTTTAATGCTCCTTATCCAAAGAACAGAACAAAAACTCATTAAGAATGTATCGGTTGTACAATCTTATAAACCAGGGAAAGAAGCCAAACAGGAACTAAGTAGTTTAATAGATCACGGAGAATGAATATCAACTTATTTACAGAAAACATGCCTTGGCAAAGTGTCCAGGAAGAAAAATGCATTCTTTATTAAGTTTAAAGTAAACTGAAATTATTAGCTAAAAACCAAACTGCAAACTTCAAGTCTAACCATCATCTTTCCCTGGCATGTATTTGAAGTAAATATTCTGTGCTCTTAAAACTTCCCAGTAGTATGGGATGCTCAGAGCCTTTGAAAGGGTCTACATAAACACATCTGTGGGTTTCTGTCAGCTGCCCATGGAAACCACGCTCTTCCAGGGCTTCAGATGGAGCCAGGTGCCATGCTACCTAATCCTGCAGAAGGACAACTCAGAAACACAAGCTCTTTTGGGTTTATCCTCTGTTAAGTGACTGCCATGTATTTAGTCCTTCAAAACAACCAATACTCACACCCTTTTCTCAGGTTCCCAGTCTCTTTCTCTCCTTTTATTTTGCCCTTACAGTCACATCTGAAAACAACCTGCAGAAAAGTCTCTAAATCAAAACTGTGGCCAATTCAGGCAGTGAAACACAGAAGAAAAGAGGTCGTGAGATGCCATGAGTTCTGTTTTTATTGGCCCCTTCATTTCACACATTCCTTTCAATTTCTTTTCCTTTACTGGTACCTTGTTGTCTGTTGTTTTGAGAGGGTGTAAAACTGGAACTCGAACTGGAGCTGGAACTGGCAGGACTCGGCTGTTCAGACTTAAAAGAAAAAAAAAAAAAAAGAAAATAAGTAACATTTTAAGAGACATTTTTTTGTCTAGAAAAACTCTTATGGTTAGTTACTGCCTAAAGCATTCTGTCAGAAAAAGAAACTGTGGGGCCAAATAATACTCAAAGACCTTAACTTCAGGTGTCAGTGAGGCAAACATTGTGGAAATTACTATTGCACTCACCATACATACACACTACTACATCATGTCTAGCTCTTTGCTAAAGTCTAACAAGAAGTTTCCAAAGCCTTCTTTGAAAGATTATACAACACGAAAACCTAAATCAGTTTATAATGGACCTAAGGTACCTCTGTCATTGTCATACTGGAGATGCAACGTTTTTCAAATTAGTAATGATGTTGTGGAATTGAAAAACAAAAGACCTGAGAAGACCACACTAAATGTCAGAAAGCCTCAGACAGTTTTCTTTCATCTCCCATAGAAAATAAGTGTTAATATAGGGATTCCAATGAAACTTTTATGCTGTGACTGAAATTCTCCTAACACTTTTCATATGTATCAAAATTCTGCAGATTGTAAATGTGATTGAACCAGAAGATATGCTTGGTTACAAAGAGAAATAATCTAAAATTTACCAATTACAAAAGAGAACTGATTTTTTAAACAGGGTTATTCAAATCAGTGTGTATTATTTAACAAACAGTTCTACACGGTTTTTTCCTACTGTTGTTTAAAATGTGTAAATTTCCCTTTAGTTTAATGAGGAAGTCCTATTACTTCATAGAAAAATTCTGTACTATTTTACTCTTCAGTACTGAAGAGTCTTGCTTCCTGCTGCCAGGTTGCACCTCTCCGTATACTTTTTGGCTGATTCCAAGACTCAATGATACATCCTTGCACACTCATCTGTGCACATGAGACAAACTATGAATCTGGTATGTGGGCAGAGGGGATGCTAATGGAGAACACAAAAGAAGTAGCCATACAAAAGGAACAGTAAAAATCAGGTTAGGAAATAATGGTCTACTGTTGAAAATTGAACCTGCTCACACTTTAAATTTTATACAACATGTGTTATCATCAGGTGTTATCCAGGCTAACCAACATTTTCTGACTCTCCTTGCCTCATGATTAAGACAGCACAAAATTGTTCTCAAAAATGACAGCAGAAACATCCGGTCTGTAAAACTCAGTTTTCACGCACACAGGCTACCTGAGCCTAACAGTTGCTTTTTCTCCATAAATCAGTCTATTGTTGCCCTTCATAATAGAGCAGGCAGATTTACTGTCTTTTGTTGCCTTTTCTCTTGATAAGAGATGCCTATTTGGGCAACAGAATGCTTGAGAACAACACCATTAACATCTGCTCTCCTTAAATCAACATCAGCTCCAGTTCTCACAGACACCCAGTCAAAATACAAACTCTGTACCTGACTGTGGTGGTGTATGCCACTTATATACAACTTAATTAATCCTATGCAACAAAACCCCCAACCAACAACACAACCCACTTCAGAATACCAAGAGAGATTCTTACACATTACACAGCATCAGACCTTTTTGAAATACACTGCAGCATTACTTAACACTGCTCTGAAAATCAAGCTTGGAAAAAAAAAAATGTTTTCCTTCCTGAGTTTCTGTAAAACCTTACAAGATTTTCAGCTGTAAAATAATCATGATAATAGGAAACAGACTGTAGTGATGAAGAACAAGTGTCCACGCAAACTTTAAAGACATCAGCAAACTAAGCTCAGTTGTCTAGCTGCAGGCTACTCTTAAACATCTGGTTTATCCATCAATTTCTGCTCCTTGCAGTAAAAATTACTAGCTGAGAACTGGTTTCTGCAGATTTCCATTAAGTGTATTTTTTCTTTATTAATTTCAACATGAACTTCAACTTACCTAAAGTCAATTCCCTCAAAAAAAATTAGCAAACACTAGAAGACAGTCATATTTGGCTTTCAAGTGCTAAAATCTAAGAAGAAAAAAAATCAAATAGACACAGAGACTATTTAACTATTACAAGTTCACTACTTTCTTTTTTAACCAGCCTGCTTGAAATGAAAAAAGGGAGAAAGGCCTAATCTCATTCTCATTATAAGGCATGAAAATACCAGTGAAATTGCTCCATGCCAAAATTTTCTCCCAGCATTAACCAAGTCAACATCACAAGAACAAATGAATATAGATATATACAAAATTGTGTATTTTCCTGGTAAAAATTTTGCTCTGCTTTAGCAAGATCATTTTGAGAAATGAAATCACAAAAACTCCTCATATTGATAAAGCATATTGATCATGCAGACTTATTTTATAAGGGTTCCTAATAACTTTTGAAACTATTTACTTCATGTCCTTAAACATCCCAATCTGAAAATTTATTCCAAGGAATACAGATTAGCATAAATATTAAAACTGTTAAGTATTGGAAATGAAACCTTCATTTTTTGACTGAGAAATCTGGGTGAGAACACACCCAGAGGAAACAGCTGCTTATAACCTAAGAATGAATGTTATTAACAGAAAAGATTTGCTTTTTCAGAAGGAACTAAAAAGATGCCTTCCGTATATGAATAGGGACTAGTGCCAACAGCACCCATGCTTCTAGTTAACAGTGAGTGTCTTTTATCACTTAAGCAATGCTTTTTGACAATTTTACAGATTGTTAACCCATGGACTTAGGTATTTATGGCTTTACACACTTGGGCTTTCTGCTCTTATTCACTGGTTCCTAATCACAAAATATTTATTTTTTAATAGGTCTGAAATTAACTAAAGCCTATCTTTCAACAATAAAAGTTTAATATAGTATCAGCAAAGAGCTTTTCTCTACGGCCTTTTCCTGTTTTACCGGTTTTTTTCTTTCTACAGACAAGCTAATGAGAGTTTGGGCCTGAACTGTTCATTAGTGCAATGACCCCATATGATTTATTGCATTCTTAGACAGTCTACTTCACTTTAGTGCTCTCACAGTGATGCACGTAGACAGTGACTTCTTTATTAGGCCTGATTGAGGGGTTCTGTGCTTTGAAAGTGTTCAGCAAAAAAAAGGCAATTTTCTTTGGCCCAAATTTTCTGTGAAAAGGTACCTTTTTTACCAGTGATTTTTCTAAATCACCTAGTTTCTGCCATTTTCAAATTCTTCTCTGTTTTACAAGTAGCTCACTCTTGAGCTGCAAACAACTTTCAGGCAAACCCTGAAACACCTGTTTACAGCAAAGGATATAATGGAGCTGTTTCTGTAATATTTATTTCATGGTTGTCCCAATTTGTACAGCTCCTTGGGGCTATCTGGTCCAGGGCCAGTAGCTGAACTTTGATGATCCTTGTGGGTCCCTTCCAACTCAGGATATGATTCCATGACTTTAAAAATAACCCACATCATTTCAAGCTCTTTATTAATTCTTATATTAAGAAATAGAAGATATCTATATGTGGGTGACAATGGTTTTTCTAGCCTTTCCCTGAACCATTCTTGAAGGAAGCTTACAAATTATTTATTGAAGTAAACATGAAGTGGTGTAGCAGTATCTCATTTCGTATCAGTCAGTCCACATATTTCTTATTTTTGCATGATGGTGTAGAGACATATGTTTCCCACTGCTGTACATACCGAGAAGTCTGTACACTTGAAACTACTGATACAGCTGAGCATTGCTTCCACTTCGTGCAACTTTAGAATTTCAGGGAGGAGGGACGTGCTCCTGCAGGACAAGCCTTTTTCTCTAACAGGACTCCTATACTTACAGCATTTACTGTCACTTAAGTGCCCTGTCAGTGACCTCAGCTTTCAGTAGAATAATTCAACCTATCTGTGGCTCACACAAGAGGTTCCCACTAAACATCAGCAAACAGCTTTTCACTGCAAGGGTAACCAATCATAGGCCACAGGCTGCCCAGGGTGATTTTGTCATCTCCCTCCCTAACAGGTATTGAAAAAACTGTCTAGACAGGATCCTGGCCACCCAGCCCAAAGTGGCCCTGGCTAAACCGGGCTGAACAGGGCAGATAGACCAGATAATAGTCAGAGGTACCCTCTAAGCTCAAGGAGTCTGTGATTCTTTGAATTTGAAACGCACTTTGAAAAAAGCAGAATCAAGAAAAGGCCTTAATCTTTGCAACTGTTCCATCTGAACAACTGCACTGAATCAAGTGGGATTTGCATTTCCTTACAGACTGTCCTACTGAAACATGTTACTTAATTTTGAAAGAAAATCCTTTTCCTTCTGCATTTATGAATACATTTTATTTTACCTTTATAAATCAAAAGTAAATTTGAGACAATGCTAACATAACTCACAAATAGTCAAGATTTAGAGAAAATTCATGAACAGGAGACTGATCAAAAAATATGGACAAAAATTCTTCTGCAGAACGTTGTACAATAACTTTGAAAGATGAAGCCCTAGTGATGATTGTTCTGTAACCTGCAGGGTATTTTTCCTGAAAATACCTTAATGGAAAAGAATGGCAGACATATAGTAAAGCAAGCAAAAAAGTACAGGAGGGAAGATCAAGGTTTGCCTTGTAGAGCAGTCGAATACTACAGTTTCCATGGATTTCATGACTACAAGATAAAGAATAAACTAAGGATAAATTAAACTACAATTGTGTATGGTGACATGAGTATGAACATGGTCCTTAAAACAAGAGGCAAACTGATGGATGGTCTCATCAGATAAGCCTTACCAAGAAGAATAAAGACTGTTCTGAATACGTAGGTAATGCTGGCAAAGACAGGGTTATACAAAGGTTTTTTCAAAACTGGCACTAAACACTGTGTTGTTTAGACCACCAGAAATGTGTGAAAAGACATCAATATTTGTGACAAATTGATAAAGTATGAGCTGCGCAACATGGGAAATTTAACAGGTCTGTATTCCATACAAAGTCTGAACTATGTGGGAAAAAAATGAGGCCAAACAATATAACATATACTTGTTTGGAAAACATTGCTCATTTTATAAGCCCAGTGGCATGAAAGCCCTGTGATGAGAGGATGGCAACTGTCCCTCTGCACTCCTTTAACTGTGGAAAGGCCAGATGAAGCTGACAAGCAATACTCAGATATTGATTTTCTGAGAGTTTGACTTAACATTTTAAACTTTCCCTTTGAGAATTTCCACATATTCTATATAGAGAGCTGCCCTATTCCAATAAAAGAAATGTGTTCTGGAAAGAAAGAAACTTCAATTTTCATACTAAATACAAACCAGAAAATTCAGTCTCGGTATTAAAGCTAAGGTGAGAGCTTCATTCAACTATTCTACATCTTCTGCTCCAATGGGATTAATAATGATAGAAGATGGGAAGTAGTCCCTTCAGCTGCTGTGTTGGAAGCTAAGACTTGCCAACTCCCTTCTCTTGCGCTGTTTTTGCACATCTACAGTGCCCTATGCAATGTGTCACCACTGAGAAGGACAGATGTTAATGCACTCCCAGTTCACTGTTAGGGAAATTAGACACTCTGCTGTCACTTCTGGGGCAGCAGGAAGTTGGATCACCTAAATTCTCCCAGATCTGAGGTTCTAATGTTAGGAGTTCACACACTCCTATTAACAGAAGCAACTGGATAACCATCTACATGTAAAACTGTTTTTACGGGTATAATTATGTACTATGGTGCATTTCTCCACATTAGAAATTAGGATTTTCAGCAGGTACTCAGAGACTTCAGGAATTCACCTCAGTTCCCCTCTATTCTTATGTAGCTCAAACTTGAGAACACTCCCAGCATGACCCCACACTAAAACTTTACTATGTGGAAAGCTTGTCCAGGTCATAAAAATCAAGCAAATATATACCTAAATGTAGGAAAAACAACAGCTTTTTTTTTTTTGGTCTTAAGTCCTGCTGCACAGGCTCTTGAACTCATGTCCCAGAAAACTAAATGGTTCAAAATTTAACTATAAACTCCAGAGAGATCAAGTGCAGATCTCTGTTTCCCCTGCCAGTTTCACAGCAAGTCTCATTGTACTTACTCTTCCCTCAAACTTAACTTCTGGGATTTAAATTATTGTCTGAAAAACTCAGCTTTCATTTACTGTACGTTCCAGCTTCCATGAAAAGCTGTAGAAAGAAAAATACAAAAAAACAAGACGTATACTAAAAAATTCTCGAGTCTCTAAAACAAAACAAAACTCAAATGATTTTTCAAAATGTCATAATTTTTAGTCAGTCTTGTGATACTGTAAACTTAACAATGATCTTTAGATAACATGTTAGCCAACAACGTGCTCTACACACATTTTTCTCTACAGATCTGAAACATCTGATAAAATCGTTCTTAAGCACTCACTCTATGATAATATGTGTTTGTCTAGTAGTTTTCACAAAAGATCATCCATATTATACACACACAGACCATACAACACTGATTCACTTAGAAAAAAACTTATAGAGGAGATTTCTATTTTCTTATTTGCTCTTTACTATTTACAGCTGACACATCTGCGTGCTGTAACTTTGCCTACACAAGTAGTCTTACAAAAAGAATACTACAAAAAGTAATCCTTATTTAAAGCTCCTTATCTCTGCTTCTCTGATTTAAAATAAATTTTTGACAGTGTGATCTGAGTTTTGCATTAATAGAGTTTTGCTTCTGTTTCATAAGACATAAGAATATAACACACAACAAGGCAATCTCTTACAAAAACAAGAAAATGTGATACTTGTTTATATATAAAGTTCATTTCGCTCAAATTGTTATAATGTAGTGTAACCTATTTGTAATGTAATTGATAGTTACCTGAATAGGTACCTTAACCGCAGAATGGAGTTATTAAAAATACTGGGCTATAATTACATTATTTGCAATACTGGCTAAATTAAGATATCATGTAGTACAAATCAGATCAATCTTGAGTTTTACAGTGTTCAAAGAATCAAAAACATTGCATATGGCACAAACAAATAAAGTTGAAACATCACATCTACAAACTGTCTCCCTTAGCTAAAATTGTAACATTTAACATGCAAAATTTTATTTACCCTTACTAGCCCTCTCCCAAAGCAAATTCAGGCTACCAAGAGCGCCAAAAATTACTTCCTCCTTTGGCCTTTTTCTGCCCTGAACGAGTAACTTTGCAACTAAATTGCTGCTGTGCAGAATACTCAGACCATGGCACTTTACTTGACAATATTTTACTCTTCTTGTGGAAGACACAATGCAATAAGATCTATCTTGAAACTACATCTTTTCCATCTCCAAATTACAGCTGCATTATAATAACTAAAATCCACTAAAGCAGCATGGGCAATGGAAAAATATCATTCATCCACTGAAAGATACTGAAATTATCACAGCCTGTATCTACTTCTTTTGTTAACATAGTTTAGACTGTAGTACTTTTGAAGCTGATAATGTGAATTATGAAACACAGGTTACTGTATGTAACCTCCTCCGAATATTTAGGTAACACCTAAAATGACCTCATACAGAGCAGCAAAATCACTTGATTTACTTCTGTCCTAATCAAGACTGTTCACCTAGTATGGTATTAAACAGTGTAAGTTTTGCAATGGTTTTCTGACTGGGGTGATCAATGTTGAGACACTGATCCAGTTACTGCTGGCCCCAGTTGTGGTTATACCCTGACGTGTGAGTCATCTTTTCCTCGGGCAGCTTAGGCACTGGTGGAGCTACCTGTTAACCTCAACAACAAAACATAGCTCTGCTGGTGATGGGGGTACCTCTTATCAGTTGCCTTTAAAGTCTCCTTTCATGTCGCTCTGAGATGATGATACAAGTTCTTTGGAAACATAAACAGAATCTGTGAAGTGCAAATAGCTCAATTTATCCTTATCTTCTAACTCTGCAGTATGAAACAGTAATTCCTACAACACAGGGCATCATTTCCTCACCTTTGCCAGATGGCTTGCAACACACTAAGTACACAGTAAGAAATTCCTTCACGTTCAGATAGCCACAGTAAGAACAGGTAACATGTCTCAAGATAGTTCAAAAAGCCCTACATACACGTTCTAGACACAGGCAGCCCCATCTTACTGTGCTACACATGCACAAAGGCTGTCATTTTCATCAGGGCAAAGACAGCATTAATTACCAAATTTCTTGGTCCCTGCACAGCAGCACAATGTTAAAACAAATAAACAAATGAATCTGATCACCAAATAAATCTGATCATACAACTACTTGTTTTCAGCCCCAGTGGGAATGAATGGTGTGAGATATTGCTGCTCAGAGAGGGGCACTAGAAGCCCCACTGATATACTCAAGGCCAGAGGAAGCACAAAGTACACATTTCTGTTGGGCAGATAAAGATTTCTATTTTCAAGGGAGGATGAAAGCCTGAAAGCTTAGAGGCCTTCAACAGAAAATGCTAAGTTTTAGTACCAATAGTGCTGGATGTTTTACTCAAAGTTTTTCTGGGTTTTGGGTTTTTTGAGTCTAGTTTTGGGTTTTGGTAGAAAAAAGCATGAAGTAATTAGTTTTGCAACATGTTTTTCTAACAAAAATGTAAGTTGTACTGACGCACTGACTAAGCCAAAAGAGTACCACTGAATAATGACTCAGAGAGTTAACACAAATTCACACTAACACTCTTAAGCTATGTAGCAATTTTTCTACTGCCGATGTGGTGATCTCGAACCACTTTCAATGAACGCTCAAAATATTATTAAAATTGGTTTCAGGTATGACACTGCCCTTAGACAGCAATGGTTCTCTGGCAGAGAAGGAGTCAATAATGTTATCAAGAGGGAAAGGCAGCTGCCATACAGAGGGCATAAAAGAAAAGAAAACTGCTTGATTACATCTGCTTTCATTTATTTCTTCTACCAGGCTCACATGCACACTTCAGTATTGGGAGACCAGAAACACACAGGCACCATCATCCTTGAGTCTGGTGCAGGCAAATTATGTCCATCAGGAGCATACCTTGCCCATTCCAAGAGGGCCCCCCAACATTCCTCCGCAGTGCCAAACACGCAGCACAGCCCCAGGGCTCCACAGCACAGGGAGGTGAACAGCAGTCCCTCCCTCATCAACAGGCAATGCACAGGCATGACATACGGTACACATTCACTGCAGCAGTGAGCTTTATCGTTTTCTTTTCTTTTATGCCCTCTGTACGGCAGCTGTCTTTCCCTCTTGACAACATTATTGACTCCTTCTCTGCCAGAGAACCATTGCTGTCTAAGGGCAGTGTCATACCTGAAACCAATTTTAATAATATTTTGAGCGTTCATTGAAAGTGGTTCGAGATCACCACATCGGCAGTAGAAAAATTGCTACATAGCTTAAGAGTGTTAGTGTGAATTTGTGTTAACTCTCCTCTGTTAGTAAAAGTTAAAGACAGAGTTTTTTTTCCAGGGGATTATTGAGTCTTTTAAATACAAAAATTAAATTGTATACTTACAGTGTGTCCTGAAGAATTTATGTCTGTCATCACCAGAGTACAAGCCTCTGAATGGGAAGTATTATCAAAATTATCTAATGAAGTTCAAGAGGAGTTTGGCAGCAAACTTTCAAAAATACATGAGTATACCATGGCATTTCTGCCCCCTTCAGAAGAAGTGTAAACATACTGGTTCCACATAAAAGGGCACAAAAGCCTTGAATAGATCTAACTATTGTAGATAAAATGTCAGCTGAAAATCGTCAGGTGTTAAATTTTATTTTAAATACATGCAGCCATTCTTCTGGATCACAACATAATTTATATAAGAAGAAAGATAAAGCAACTTCAAAGCAATGAAATCCTTATCAAGAAGATCTCACTTCATTATGATTAAAATAAAATATCCTGTCTTTAATATTTTATTGTTTTGATTGCAATCCACCTTGGCCTCGCAAAATTGTCACGACTTAACCAGATATGAGACAGAGTCTTTTTATGCCACAAAACCGCCCCAGACAATTACAGTATTGGCACTACACATACCCAATTAAATCCCTTACTTTCTGCAGGATAGCAGGTAAACAGGGTTTCCAGTGCTGAAGTACACAAAAAACGGCCCAAATCTGAACTGGCATTTATGCAAATATTTGAGTTAATTCACGAGTAGTCACAATGAAGCAGATGAAGCCAGTACTTGCAAATTAAGTAAAATACTTCAGCCTGTATTAGTAGCTTAATAATGATTAATGTTAATTCCATGGTCAAAATGTGACATTGCCTAAACTAAACAAAAACCCAACAGACTTTGCCGTAAGAATACAAAATTTCATGGCTCTCACAAGATTACTTCTGCAACCTAAACATCTAATAATTTCTACATAGTTTGTCTCACTGCTTTATTTCCAAATTCTTAACATATCTGTAAGCCAGGGATTTCCAAACACACACTGGTAACAAAACTGTCTCACTTTAACATTTGAGCTTGCTGCCCAGAGGATCTCTACTTTTCTATCATGCTGCTTTCTCATCCAGCAATAGTAATTTCACCATATACAGAACAGCCTAACATGCACCCAAGCTTTTGTGAGTGAAGACAAAGCATTTTTCACTTCACAGTGACACCTAACTAAAATAGGCAAAGTGTAGCAGCTGAATGGTGCCATACTACAGTAGATGCTGATGGCCACAGAGCATATTTGTGCCTATTGCCATTTCTCTAAAGAGGTCTGCTTGTCTTTGACCACTATTTCTCTCTGAGCATATACCTTGAAGGAAACACCTCAGACTGTGCAATATTTACCTGATTGTGACTACTGAATTACCTCCTTGACACAGGGGTACCATGTCCAACAATAGCACATGTTTGTGCTGGCATGGTTTTAAGAGCAGTGTTGTTTCCCAGACGAGAAGCAGAAAGACTTCATTTATCACACAAAAAGTAAAGAATGTAATAATATGACCATTGCAAACCTACAGGGCCCAGTCTGCAGTAAAGTACATGATCAACATTATCCCTATTCTGCACCATTAACCATCTTGAGAGTTACAGCCACATTTATTTCACAAATAAAATAAAATAAAATCTATCTTCTCCTTTTTCTTTTTGACCTTTGGTAACTACATGAAAACAGCACACAGAGCTCCATCTCACTACTGTTCCTTCTGGCTTTAAATATTACCTGAAAAAGCTCCAATTTTAGCTCCAAGCCCTGACAGAAAGTAGGCTTTTTCAGCTAACAAGGGCCTGGAGGTTTTACAAGACCATGGGGGTTTTCAAAATGTTCTTCCACTTTTGCAATTGTCAAATTACTACATCACGTGCCAGATTGAAAGTGGCATTTTATGGATTCCTTTAAAAAACTACCATACTCTTAGACTGCTTTAAGACATGCAAGCAGTTAATTAAATACAAAGGCATAGTCTCTGTGATCCCTACTGTATTTTCATTGTTCCATAAAGGCCTTCCTGAGAAGCAGACGGGATTTTTTCCTAAAGGCAAAAGACCCACTAATGTACTTTGCTCTTAATAACTGAAACTCCTTACCCCTCAGCTGTTACATTCTACTAGCACACATTTCTGTTCAGATTGTATTTCCATAGGCTTTGACATGCCAAAAGGTCACTACCATTACTAATGCAGTGACATAATGCAGGAAGGGATAAAAACCAATACATACATAAGCAAAATAATCACACCAGAAGAAATTAATTTGTCAGAATTCAGTCCATTCACATGGACTCCCTAAAAGAATCCACCAAACCACTGTCATGCATGGCAGACTTAAAAGAGTTGTTATTGAGCTCTCTACAACTGGAGATACATGGAGAATATTTAATACCTGAACAGGTATGTATCATCTGCCTTAATTCTTTTGTGCCTTTCTGCTGCAGCAACTTCACCAAGAGCCACGTAACACTTTTTCCTTCTTACTCAGTCCAGCAAAGTCTGCAGTAATCAAACAAGAAGTATCTGAGCATCCCTTCTGAAATGGCTCCACAGCTCAAAAGGGGCAGCTCCCTTCACGGAAATGTCTCACTCAGATCCAAAATTCCGTATTTCTCCATCTCATACAACAGCTTGAAGCTCACATAAATATTACAAGAATATCACCATATTTGCCACCACCCTGGCAGAAAAATCAAGGTCAAGTCCTTTTTTTTATCATGTTGCTGCACTGTCCCACACAGGAAGAAAACAGGTGGAGTTTTCATTAACTAAAACATCCTGTAATTCAATTTAAAAACCAAATATTTAGAATTTTGAAGTGGACTGTGTTAATATGCCTATGCTTCAATAAAACCATAAATCTGCAGGCTTTCACTCTATACTTTATTTTGCATGTTTCATACCAAAGCCAGTAAAATAGTTTTTCAGCCTTTATGTGTGACTTCCAAATGAACTCAAAAAAATCCCGTACTCTTTTGAACACCTAGCTGACCAGTAACACTGAAGTCCAACGCATTTTAATTCACAGATGTCTTTGAAAAGTGATACTTAACGAAGCAACGTGAAGAGAAATGCAGACACTTGTTTTACTTGCCAACAGCTCAAAGTCAACAGAAAAACAAAATTTAAATAAGTACTGCAGTGCACCACACTACAGTGTACGCCAAACAGACCACAGAGGAATGCCCACACATGGTGTTGGTCTAAGTCACACATAGAAAAACTCTTAAACAAGGGCAGAGAGTTTATCACTACACAAGCACTGCCCTGGCAGGTAGTTTATCACTACCCTGTATTTCCCACTAAATTTTCCAGAGATATTTGAAGCTCAAAAAAAGACTGACTACAGGATACCAAAGGACAGTGTCCAGTTGTCTGAAATACACCAGAGACAACAGCATGCTAACTTGTCTGGATTCTGAAAGGTGAATTTCAAGGGATAGCTCCAAGGAAAGATCAACCATAGGCAGACACTTAACGACCTGAAAAAGAATGCACCTCTCTCGGGGGGTGCTGTAACTCTACATCCTGTACTTCATGAAGGCAAAGGCCACGTTTCAAGTCTGAATGCCCATAATTAGGTAGAGTATGATGCCTGTACAGTGGAGGGTTAAGCACACTCTACTTTTTTTGTCTGAAATTGAAGCTCATTGATTGATAGAATACACTCCACCCCAATTCACTGAACTCAGGTTGTATGCAAAGAAATCAGGGGAGCAGGAGCACTGCCGTCTTGTAGCACCACCCCAGTGAAACAACACCTCTGTTTAATCATGCTTGTAAGATTCCTTTACCACAGGGACTTTTCAGAATGTCATCTTTATTTTAAAATCCCAAACCCAGACTTTACAACTGAGAACTGATAATGGACTATATCTAATTCTGAGAACCATCCTATGTATGATGAGCAACAAAAAGAAACTTATTTTTACAGTAAATCTACATTCTACATTGCACCTTGTATTACAAATTTATCATGTTTTATATGTGAAGTTATGCATACGAATATATTCAAATGCAATACCTGTAAAGTGAACAGTCATCCTTTTGGAACATTGGTGTGTTTGAGAATGAGACCACTTCTTACTCCCTACAGTGAAGAAACTTCAAAATTCTTAGCAAAGTTATTAATAATTTCATTATATACAATGTATGAACATTACATTAATGCAGTATTATTATGTTTGCATAAATGTCATAAACAAAACTTAAACTAGAAAATATGCACCTGACTCAAGAGTTAGTATTCTTGCAGTATTCTAACAATTTTCTTTTAGGCACTGATTTGTAATATAATTTGTTATACCTAACCTAAATTTGCTGAATTGGGTATAGTGGTTTTGCTTTCTTGAAGACACTTAGGAATAAAGCTGGATACTACCAAATATACTCCCTTTGTTCATCAGGACTATGATACCCATCATTGTAAGTGTACCAGAGTAAGAAATGACAACTGACTTAATTTTACAGCATATTATTATGCCAGGATATGACACTAAAGAAGCATCTTCCGAGCTTCAGGCAACTGTGTTTGTCAGTATCATGAAGCTTTGACAGATCTGAAATGACTGAAATTGTAGAGAAAAAGCACTGTCATATTTTTACTTCCATTACTCCCTATCTAACATTACAACTTTTTACTTTTTTCTTTTCCTTAATATGATTATGTTTATTGGATATACCCTTCATGGATCTAGCTGTGAGACTTCCTGAAACACTTAGAAGCTTTCCCAATACATACAAAAAAGTCCAAACTATTTCTTCCAACATACAAAATTATCCTTATTACACTGCTTGCTCACCTTTCATTAGGTTCCTGGGTTAAAAGTGGTAAAATGCAGAAAGAACATCTCCTTGTAAAATTCTGCAGACATTCACTAACCAGGTTGCCCAGCTGTTTCTACCACAGTACTTGCCAATTGTGTGACTCAAGCACCCTAGGGGATTATTCTGTGTTTCATAGATAGTTTTTATTTAGGTGAGTATATTACTGACTTTCTAAATAGTATCCCATCACTGACTGGAGCCATACACAGCCTGATTTATTAAGGACCACAGTCCAAAAGAGGCAAGCATCCTTTTCGCCCTTTCACACAGGGACCATACTGTGCCCCATGTCCACCCATGGAAGATCTGTGTTCCATGATCCACTATGTCAACGTCAAATTAGACAACACTCCAAACTAGCAGGATTTACTTCTCTTTGAGAGGATCTCAGCAATTTGCTCTCTCAGTATCAGTGGCTTACAGCCTTAGAAAACACTGAACCTGCTTTTTAGCTTTAGTACAGAATTAAGGAACTCCTTAAGTCCTACAGGTCAACTGCAGATGAACAATGGACTTGTGGAAGTGGACTTGTGTCAGCCTATTAAAAATACACAGGTGTTCCCATTATACCATTGGTAGTGGGCAAGAGATTGCAAGACAACAAAGAGAGAAACACCTATCAGCAACTAAAAAGGATTAGTTTTAACTACTATCCATGTATCTCTCACATATCAGTTATTTTCAAGTTGCCACACAGCACACACCTCTGCAGAACCACTTGTAGAATTCCACTTACATTTAATTTGCTTGTCTCAATTCTTCTGTCTTGAAAAAAAAATGGAGAACTGCTGCAGCCAGTAAAAGCGTATGTGCTCCTCTATGTCATTCAAAAATCTATTTTAATTAGTCTGCTCAACTGAGGGTATATAGTATATCTTAAGGCTAGTGAAAAATTAAAATAGAATATTCAGCTTTTTGAAAACAAGAAAAAGTATTTCACACCAAGGGTGTGACAAGTATCTACGTTTTCAAGTTTGAAGACAAACTGGTTAAGTTTCAAGCCATAATGAGAATGCCACTCCAATCACAGAGGATCTCCTGTGTCATGCTGTAAAGCAGGGCCTGTTCTATTGTATACCTTCTAAATTTAACAGCCTTTGTATGCCCTAAGGGACCGGTCATTAAAAGGTCACTTCAGAAGTAAATTACCTTCTCCCTCACAGGAAGTTTCTACAAAGTAAAAACCTAACGCTGACACCTCCCCACAGCAAGGCATTTATTGTCCGTTCCAGAGAGGGCAAGCAGGGTTATGCATCTGATGGCAATTAACAGAGACACAAATCAGAAAATGGAAAAACAAGAGAACTGAACAGGAAAGGCTGGGAAGAATTCCTCTACCATCCACACTACACCTCTAGCCATAAGCACAAGTAATGGCATCAAACAACGTTTCTCCTACCATCCTTTCCATCTCTACATGTCTCTATGAAAGATGCTTCTAAAAACCAAAATTTGCTAGGAGAATTATTAAAATCCTAATTTTAATCATAAAATTAAAGAGAAAATCATACTTGAAACAGATGAGAAGGCACAGTAGAGAAACACCTTCAGGAGAGCAAATTTCCATTAAAACGTTTTTCTTCTTGGTAAGCCTACTACTTGGCAATAGATTCCCCTCATCAGAGTGAGATTCTAGGAACTCCTCCACAAAATTGGCATCATTGACAGAACTGCCTTTTTTAGCAAAAAAATAACTAACTCTCTGATATAACTGCAACCCTTTCCTGGATTTACTGAACTCTCTAATAATTGAAAACAAAGATTTAGAGTGTGAAATACAAGCATTTAAATCCACTTCCCTTTCTCTCAAAAGAAACATGAATTTCTAAAGAACATCAAACGAGCAATATTGTTTATCAATATCTCCATAGCCTCATTGTCATAATGTTGACAATTAGTAACTGAATAGACTTGAATAGGCAATACAATTCAACTAGAACAAGCATAAACTTGAACATGGCCATCAGCATCCTTCAGTTTGGACAATCTGCCAATAGACAGCAAAAAGAAAGGGGAGAACACAAATTTGGTGCACCGTCCCACAGACTACGAATACACAATACAGCACTGAGTAAAGTATTAAGCAAAACCAAACAAGCACTTACGTCAGATTTGGAGGACACGTTTTCCTCCATGTCAGAATCACTGGGATCTACAATATCATCAAAGGGTGGCAGAGTAGGTGTCTTCCTTTCCAGTGCATCATTTCCAATTTTGACTCTCCCCACCTTGAGCTGAGATTTATCTTTTGTCTGTTTTTTGTCAGCTGAACAAGTAAGAATCAGTGGTGGGGCACTAGGTAAACTTTTAAATAATGAATCCGAGCTGGGTTTTTTCCTTTTTCTTGCAGAAGATTCATCAGTGTCCAGCATAGAGGGCCTTTTTGTAAGAGTCTTCTTTTCTTGTTGCTGCCCACATGTTATGGTAAGGATAGGAGTGTTTTCAGATTTTGGTTCCTTGGACATGGGTTTGGGTTCCTTGAAGGCCATCTTAGGAACCATTTTTTCATCTCTTAGTGGTTTGTTTTCTTTGGGTTTCTTAGAGGATTCTTTGGAAGATTTGTTATGTTCCCTGGAAGGTTCTTTGAAGGCACTTTTTTGTTCTTTTGAGTCTTTAGAATTTTTTTCTTTGTGCTCCTTTGTTATCTTCTGGGTCTTTGAAAAACTGTTACTACTGCTGCTGCTATTTATGTTCAGAATCCTAGCTGGGTCCTGCAAAGAGGAGATGCAAAACTTTACTTTAAAAAAAAAAAAAAAAAAGGAAACCTTAAATCCTTAAAAGGCAGACACAATATCGACATAGGATTCATATTAAAAACTTGGAACTGCAGGCGAGTAACCAGGAGAAGAAATAACCATGTAAGAGCGAATAAAAAGCCCAACATTTAGTCAAAACATCTGTTACAAACTGGTGGGACATGAGCAGTTATCACAGCTTGTCAAAAAGTTACAACAAAAGCTAGTTTTTATCCTAGGCATTGTACCATTGTTTTTTAAAAACATTGTAATGTTAACATAAAGGCAGTTTAGGAAATCTTTATCATCACCATTACCTATGAGAAAATTAAAATCAAAAAGAAAAGTTATGAATCATATGACGTCAACAGAATTACAGGATCAGAGGAAAACATGACAATATTTCAGGCAAAGTTTGACTTCTCTGCTGTGATCTTCCTGCTTTTGCCAGATCTTTTTCCTCATAAGCAATAGCAATCCTGGGCCCAGCCTAGCTATGGAAGAATTGATTGGACAGACAACAGTCATTGCCTTTTTATGGAAAACCTCCTAAAGCTCAAAAAGTTTCCTTCTTTGAGTATACTGGCATCTCTGCTGAGTCTTTAGTCACTTTTTTTTTTTTTTTGATTGAACTGTTTTAAGTGAGAAGTGTTTCTCAGAAGGTGGTGACTCAGACATCCTACAGGAGAGGCAAAACCAGAAACAGAAGAGCAGTATCATTCATCACTCAATTGAACCTGAAAAGTTGAAGTGGCAAGGCAAGAGGTCACCTGAAGCTAGAACTGGCAATTAAAAAACCATCCAGAATGAGTCATACAAGATCCCTTCTTCTGAGAACTAACACATGGGAATTTTTAAAAGACAAGAACAGTCCCATTTTCGTGGAAACTGCCAGTGATGGGCTCTCAGTATCTCAAAACCACCCAGTAGACTAACTGCACTACTTTAAACACTAAACACATGTCATATACATAGAAGACAGGGTCCATTTTTATATTTCAAATCTGCAAAGAGATGTTTCAATTTACAGGAACCCATGGTCAAGAAGTTTACACTGCTTACTTTTTCTTCCAGGTTGGTTATACGCATTTCTGTCTGTACATTGCAACAATTCAATGAGTATTGCATACACCCACTGACTTCCTTTACCTGTAGGAGACATATATGTAAATGTGGTGTATCTGGCTGTCTAAAACTGCCACAGATTTACAGATCTGTAGAGAGGAAAACATATTTAGCTTATCTTCCACCTTTACTTAACCACCTTTTTACCCACAACATAGAGAGAACTGCAGAAGTGCAATGGAAAGTAAAGGACCAAAGCAGGACATGGCCAGCTTCATCCCCCACAGGGACTGACTGATTTTAAAAAATGCACACTAATTTTAAAAAACTGCTCTGAAAAGAAACTATCCAAGAAAACAAAGCAGAATTTACATGTTAATGGAAGTTGTGTCAATTAGAAGAGAAAGGAAGACTGAGACTACATCCACTGATTTGCTTCCTGTTCATAGATAACTACTTATAACTTGTCCAATTACGATGTGTTAAGTCAGAGTTTAATACTCTAGGACCTGAAAGGTCTACACAAAACATGTGTAGAAATTGCAGTATCATCCTTCTCCTCTGTAACAATAGGTAGAAACAATTAGCTAAAAATAATTACTTAGAAATGTTCTTCCCTTCTCATTATCTTATTTAGTGAAACAGTCACAGTGCTGCATAAATTATTCAGTTGCATGTTTTTATAAGATGCTTCTTGTATCTGTACTGCAAATACATTTTTGTGTCAGATTTGATAAACTAATTATATATTTATATAACACACATATCAACATTAACATGGGCCAGAAGCATCAACAATGAACAATACTATAATTACATTTGAATGCCTAACCATAAGGCACTTGCTCAATTCCCAGGTCAGCAATTAAAAACAAAAATAAAAAAGCACTTAGCACACCTTGATATGTTTTACTTGAGTCGTAAGACTTTTCCTGGTGTTTGTCTTTAAGATAAAAAAAAAAACCAAACCACCAAACATTTTTACTATTTCCTTTGATGCAAGACCAGCACCAAAAGTTGACTTAAGAACTACTTATTAACGCTTCTAGTGTCACATCATGTTTATCATTCCAGGGAGGTGTTGCCCTGGGGAGGAATAAAATATGTTTCATTACTAAACTAGATAGAGAAACAATCTCTCTTACTGGTCTCCTTATAGCACATTATTTTATATATAGCACATATATTTTACATTTCAGAAAGAGACTTTCATTTTAGAGGTTTTCCAACAGATGAGACCTGTGGAAATGGTTTTGGGGCACAGTAGTATTAAAACCAAAAGAAAGTTGAGATCTGTCTTCTTTCCAATTTTAAAACCAGACTTTTTTCATCTTCCTACAACACAGAAGCTGATATTTTCATAGAAATCATATTACAAATATGTGACATACTTATGAGACTTATTTATACACCCCTCTCACAGGCTCTCTTAGAATTATGCTATCTTAAAGGCAGCCAACACACTGCTTTTATATCTGCATTCAGTTTCTAAGTAAAAAGACTATCTTTCCTTTTTTCCTTAATTTCTGCAATGACCCAAAAAGAAGCCAACAATGACATAGAGGAGACAGCTATAGCAACATTAAATCTGTAAGACAGAAAAAAGTTAAATTATATCCACCAGTAAATTATATCAAACCTGATGATGAACATGGGATGCTGATGGGGATATAAAGTTGCTGAATATTCCTATTATGTACCATGTACCAGCACAGATCTTAATAAAAATCAGAATGTACTTTCAAACCATATTCTTATTTATTAGAATCTGACAGTGTGTTTAAATGTTTGTTTCCAGCTTATTAAGTGTTACAAGAAGTAAGAGTAAATTCAGTAAAATAAAACACTCTTTTCTCAACATTCTTTTCATGTGAAAAACTGGGATTGTGGGGTTTTGACGGGTAATATATCTGCACACCATACCTTACATTTGTGTACTCATCAAATATTGAAGCAACTCAAGTCAATGTTAGCCTTTGATATGTTGCATAACAAACAGTGTGCAAAAGAATAATACAGGTACATAGGCATGTCAAAATACCTGCAGATGTCATTTCAGTCAAGTGACACCATGTACATACAGTACCTCAAGATATATAGTACTGCTCTATGAAAGAGGCGAACATATCCTTCAAAATACGTATTTTAGAAAGCACAATAAAAATCTAAAATTTTATCAGCAAAATAAAACCTGTGCTACTCTGATTGTTGTATTCAACTCCTGCTCATATTTTGGCCAACACAGCTCATGCTAAGGCCCGAGATGCATTCTGGGAGCATACAGAACATGCTGTAGGTAGGACAGGTGATCAGAAAAGCTAACAGGCCATTATGCTGCCATGATCGCCTGGAAATTGCCATCTTCTGCAGCCATCACCTTTGCCAGTTTCACCACCATCTTCTAACTTACAGGAAGTACATAAACCATACCTCCAATCTGGAAGACAAAACCATCACCTTATAAAAAAAAAAGCCGAATTTTTGAAGTTGCTTCCCCACCAGCTGGACTGCTCAGGCTTTCACACCTCCCAGTGTGAAACAGGGTATGCCACACTGTGACAAAGGAGGAAGAATCAGCACCCTCACACTCAGCTAGATACTGTTACTTTTTTATGGAACCCCAAGTGTATGGATTAAGAGTTACAGGTTATAAACTAAGAAACTTTGTGATTTGGGAGGTAAATCCACTTTATAGACTAATCTGGGCAATGGGAACCAACTGTTTGTTGTGTTTTTGTATTTCTTAACGAGCTCATGAAATTAAGTTTAAATCACAGAGTACACTGTCCTGTAAATTTGAGAGACGCAAATGGACTGTGATAGCTGCTCAGAAGGTAACGTAATTGCAAATTAAAACACTTGTGTAACTATAGGGGAAAAAATGATGCTAAACTGTTTATGTTTCAGAGCTGGGTTCTGACTTCACACCACAAAATGGAATTCCCAATTTGTTTTAATGTGAGGTTGAATAAGCAGTAACTTCTGGAAACCATTGCAAACCTCAACTGCTGACAGATGTTAATAACCTAACTAAGAAATTGAACACTTGGGAGGGGTGGGGGAAGCAGAGGAGTAGGGGCAGTTCATTATATTTTATGAAGTCATTAAACTGAGCACATTGGCATAGCCTTGTCAGTCTACTGTACTCTGAGTTTAGACTACAAATTTAGTACTAGAGATCATAAAAATGTGCATTATTTTCATTTCTAATTAAAAAATATTACACCTATTGAAATAATGTTCATATTAAGCCAATGGACTAGAATTAGTCTCAAGTATGTCTGTTGCTCTCAAGGGAAAAAGAAGAGAAAGATATCTAAAAGTAATTCCTTCATCAAGCAAACTCAGATTTCTGTTGAATACAAACTTGTTTATTACTAAATAGAAATACTAGCTGATTTGGGGATGGCAGGGAGGGGGCAAAAAAAAAAAAAAAAACAAGAAAGAAAACCACAACAATATTTTGAGAGCCTCCAAAATATTCTGGGGTAGAAGATGAATTTACCTGCTTCCCACAAAAACCCAGCCTACCAAAATGTTATGATCAATGACATCAGAAGTATCAGAAGCAGATGGAGAATTACAAAGCTCATTGGTTTAACAGTGAAGGATAACTGGGGGAGTTTTTTTCTGGTCACACATAGGAATAAAAGCCTCTGTTTTCTTTGCTTATAAAATAAATCTCATTTCTGTACAGATGATACTACAGTTCTTTGCAAAAGACACAATCATCCCCCTGAAAAACCTAACCAAGCAGCTTCTCTATTTTGTGCATGCAATATTTATATAATGCAAAGAGGCATAGCAATAGCACTGATTTAGACCAACACAAGTATCTGTAGCCAGCTATTCTTACATTCTGAAGAAATGCACAAAGTAAAAGTTTTCATACATTTCTGCACAACATCTGCACTTCCAAGATTACAGCTTTGGTTTGGAATCAAAATACTGGGGCCCACTAATACCACCTCCATTAACTTAAATGAAAAAAATAAAATTAAAAATCACTTTAGAGATACAAACATCTCTATTTAATACATATTTCAGAAGTGAATGTGACAGAAAGCAAACTGACAGGTGTCTCTTACTTCATACTTCAACAATACTTTATTATATTTTTCGTAAGTGAATGCTAAACCAAGAATAACATTTTGTTGCACTGGTTTTTTTGTTGTTATTTAAATTCTTATCTAACCACATAGTTTATATGGTACTTTGCAGTGGCAAACAGATAAGCATACGGTTCTGGTTTTTCCACACTCAAAGTTTAAAACTGGCCTCAAAGTTAACTGTGGTATTCACAGACAAAACAAATCAAAACTAGGCCAAGCACATCAAAGGCCTATTGCTGCAGCAGAAAAATCCCAAAGTCACCCAGTACAGACACCTGGAGTACACTTTTGTATCTGGGACAAGCAACTTATGTCCAAGAACTATCAAGACTTTCCTGCAGCTCTTATTCTAGAGGCATATTTAAGTGAAATCTGGACACTGAAGTTGTTCCATCACTGGGGTTACTCCAAATGACAAAACCAAAAATCTATTTGTACATTGGCTGGAATTTTTCTACATTCCAACCAGAACAAAAACACTGAAGACCAAAATTCAAGGCCTTTCAGCTCCAAGAACTTGCAACAAAAACCCCAAACTTTACTGTTACACTAAATCCAAGGTTATCTTGTGTTTCCATTTCTCAATAATAGCTTATAATTCTCAGCAAGGCAGATATTTATGAGATAAAAGGACAGCTGCTCATAAGTGTGTTTTCCAAGTTGGACAGAGTGAAGCAATGACTGCTGGGGGGAGAGGAAAAATCAAATATCCACATGGACTGACAAAAAACAGTGTTTTGATAAAACATCTGTCCTCACTATTAAAAATTCTACGGATGGAATCCTGAAATGTGATGCATGTCTAACCTCCTCAGGTTAGACTCATATAGCTGCACAGTATGGGCCAAACTCTCTGTAGATGTTCAAGTTGCTTCAGCAAAAAATTAAAGATTTCGAGCAATAGTTTATATGGATGAGTGCAGCAAATACACACTTCACCATCCTTCACTCCACACTTGCCAATCTTCCACATCAGATGGAAGTTTACTGTCTAAATACAGATTAGAAAATTACTTCCCAGGTTTACACTTGCTCACAAAAAACTGAGATTCAAGACTTACCATAGTGTACGGTTACCTAGGCAGGGAATTAGTACAGGACCCATGTATGTACATGACCAGTATCATGTCAATACCTCTTTGAAGTCCTTCTAGAGGTGTTCGGGTTGCTTATTAACCCAAGCCTCAGCATACCTGCTTAGGCATGGAAAGCAAGGCATGAGCGAATCAACATTACAGCCGATGCTTTAGAAGTGATTGGAAAATGAACTCTAGAGACCTACCTACCAGCATCTCAAGACTCCCTATTAGAGAAGTCCTTCTAGAGGTGTTTGGGTTGCTTATTAACCCAAGCCTCAGCATATCTGCTTTGGCATGGAAAGCAAGGCATGAGTGAATCAACATTACAGCCAATGCTTTAGAAGTGATTGGAAAATGAACTCTAGAGACCTACCTACCAGCATCTCAAGACTCCCTGTTAGAGATGGTCAAGTGTCAGAGTAACTCATGTTTGGCACCCAATCAGATGGAGATACATCCTAGTGTAACCGTGTAACCAGCAGCCCCTTGCTTCAGCACCATGTGTACCCAGCTTCTTTCCTTTGAGGCATTAAACAGTCATTTCAGCATGCCAAAATAAGGACCTTCAGTTTAATCCTCAGATTACACCTCAGCATCTCATTAGGAAAATAACCACACTTCCATATATTTTTTAAATGTTGCAAGATCACCTGCATTAGAGACTGTGAGGAACTGATGTACAACGCACACCAGACAGAGACATGTCAAAGAACATTTTTTGCCTGCTCTTGCTTATTATGTATCCCTACTGTCTTTTCTTAGGCATACCCTTAATTCATTACCTGACAATTCTTGTAAGGTACAAGATTTGGCACAGAGAGTGAACATGAAAGTTATTAATAAAAATGGGTATTGCCCCTTTAAGTACATGCACTGCAAGATTAAGTGACATACTTCAAATCTACAAAAGAAAATGAAAAGCCTAAAACAATTTAACAGAATAGAGAAAAGGCTTGCATTACATTTTTTATGTGAATAAACAACAACATACTCCTTCATTTTCCCATACCATTAGCTCATTTTGTCAAGAAATCATCCGCTATTTCAGAAAGGTCCATTTGTATTACTCAGGAGGTTCCTTGGGCTATACCTTTTTACTGCATTTTAAGTTGGGGATTCAAAATTTGATATCCTAGAGACCAATGACACATTGCTTTCTTTGAAACATCTAGGAAATAATTAACCTCTTGAATTTAAACACAACTAAAAATCCTAAAGAACACCACTTCAAGTCTATACAATTACCTTGAAAAATTATTAATAAATGAAATAATAATAATAATAATAATAATAATAATAATTATTATTATTATTATTATTATTATTATAGTATTATCTCACACTTTACATTTCCACAGATCACACTTCCATCACTGTAATCCTCTAACACTACAAGATACCATTACAACTATTTCTGGAACAAGAGTAAAACAACTGTACAAGTAAGAAAACAAGAGAACCGTAACCAGCACCCGTTCTCACAGCCGTCCTGAGCAAAGAAATGTCAATACCTGCTATCACTGGCCTAGCAATTAAAACACTGCAAAATACATGTAGAATTTTTAAAAAATTAATTTAATTATCAGGAAAAGCACTTTTGGCTCAACTATATTCCAGCAAAATAAGTCTCACCTTTGGCCCATGAGATGATTTCTTCTTCACTTCAGAAAAAGACAGAGAGTTACTGGGAAGGCTGGGGAGATGAAGGCTCTGCCCTGAAGAAAACGATGTGCCATCTGACATTACCATCATCTGTTGTAAGAGGGAAAGCATGTCAGTAAAACATTACCACAAGAGCAGAGTCTCACCTGCCTAGCAAATCACACCAGTTGGAGAATAAAAGTCCAACAAACAATATCCATGTTTCTTCTCAAGAGGGGACAGTTTAATGAAATCACACTGATAATCAATAATTCATTTTCCCCCAAAAGAGTCTGTTTTTTCCCATGACATTAACTGGTAAGCAATCTCCCTACCTGCACCTTGACCCATGGAGCCTTCCCAATCTATCTCTCGGGTTCCCTATCGTCGGGATGACCCCGAGCCAGCCCGATGGTCGAAGAAAGAGTCGGAGTCCTTCATTTGTGGTTCTCAAGGTCGTTTATTGTTGCTTATCTAAAATGTTTTTTCTCCGGCCCGCCACAGGCCTGTCTGGCAGGTCGGTGCGAGGCACACTACCCGCCTCCTGGGCTGGTGCTATCTTTTATACTAAAAACTATGTATACTATGTTTACAGTTATTTTCCAATACCAATCACCTATGTTAGACAGTGACTTTCTACTCTAAACCAACCTGTGAGTGCCAACATCATCCTGAACACGGATGCCAGGGAAAAGAAAGAAGAAGGACAGGGCACACACAAATCCCTCCATCTTGGACCCCCTGACCCCCATGTACAGAATCCCAAACCCCCCTGTACAAGGCTCTAAACCCCCCTGTACATGGTTCAAAATTTTCCCTTCACCCCATGCTTACTACCACTATGCTACTTAGATTTTTGTGACCTGTGATTCTTCATACATGGTCGGTAATTTCTCCCAGGGGCTAAGATCAAATCCCCAAGTGTTTTCGGCCTTCTGCCAGGGCTCGTCAGCCCCCTGCCAGGGGCCCAAGCCATCCAGGTCACCCAGAGGAGTGTCCTGGGTTCCGACATCTATCCTCTCTCCCTTCCCCAAGAGGCAGAGGAGGCAGTGTGAGCGACCAAGCATCTTAGCCAAGGTTAACCCATCACAAAGATACCGTGTAAAAACAGATGGAGATTTTAAAGTATGTTTAAAAGCAGTATGTTTATAACTTCAGCTTCTAACTTCAGGCTTCTGTGTTACCTAGTGTACAGTAAACTGTGTGGCTGGTAAGCAAGCAGAGAGTTTGCTGTTCAGAGGATCTAGCTCCCTTTCTTGATTTTAAAGACTTAAGTACAAACAGATCATTTCCAGAATGCACAAGTAAATCAGCTATTACTGAGCAGTTACCTGACATGTAAAGATTATTCAGTCTGTCTCTGGGAAACCCAGTTAAGATCCTGTCTTCTGCTATAGTACTGCTGTATCTGGATTTTATGATTCCTACCACAGCCATTCATTTATCTATTGTTTCAAGGCACCAAATGCTAGAGACAGGTTACCTGTCTGACAAACCCTGCAAAGCTGGAAAGAAGATGCAGAGGTCTACACCTGCAAGGAAACGTCTCTCTTCCCAAAGGTTCCCATGCACAAAGTGACACTGGTTTTGTAGATATCCTATGTGTTTATCCTTGCCTCTTCAGATGACCAAAACATCCTCTGACTCAGGGGACAGGAATGATCTGACCCACCACATGCCTCATATACATTACATTAAAAATACTGGGAAATCAAGGACGTAGGTATGCATATTCCAATGTTACCTCTCCAAGTCAGGATGATATTTTATTGCATAGAGGTTCCTGAAGACAGGCTTTTAATTTAAAAAAAAATTAAAATCTTTAAACACCTCTCAAAATGAATCTTGTTCCAGACCACTTTGCTCAAAAGATACATGGTAGCTTGGGGAATATTAAGAGACACGTCCAGGCAACAATTTATTTTTTTAATCAGCCTGTTTTCAACACTGTAGCTACATGGCAAAGGCAGAGGAAGAAGGCAATTAAGCTGTTCTAAACCAGAGTCTGCCAAAAGCCAAAGCTCTGAAAAATCATCTGTCCAAAAGCAACAACATTCTTCTTGCAATAATGGCATTTTTGATTATAATTAGTTATTGTGAATCACAATAAGTGATCCTTTAGCAGGAGAAATGCCTTTTTATCTCAATTTGCCAAGGTCTTTGGTTGCATTAAACTCAGCTGAATACAAGAGAAGGCACAAGCTAACAAAAACAATCAGCCAGTTGGAAAATCTATAGCCACATGTGCATACCATAAACCTGGGCAACAGGTAAAGAAAATGTATGTATTTAGCATTACTTTCCCTCACAGAAAATGTCAAATAGGTGTTGAATAGTATTGTTCTTTAAGTCAAACTCTGCAGCATTTTTAAAGCCACAAATTTAACAGAACGTATCATTTGCATAAAATTAAAGTCATTCCGAAAAAAAGCAAAGTTACTTATTAATTACAGAGTTTAAGCAGATATTTTATTGCCCAAAATAGTTTTGTTCATACATTCACATGACAAAAATATGCATATCCATGTTGAAGAAAAATTTAGTCAGGAGAATCAGGGTTTGCCCTACCCTGAAATTAAAACCAAAGAAACAAAAACTCTGCCAGAAATTCTTTCTCCTAGTGTTGGAAGCTGCCATTTTCTCCCCGAAGCACAGAAGTCTGATCCATTGAAACAAACTCACTGAGGTTTAACCACTGCATAAATTTTCTTTTTAAAATTCAGAAACATTACAGTTTGGAAATATTCATATATTCATGATGTACACAGGCATTCTTAGAAAGATGACTTTTTTTTCCAAAGTGTATGGAGTTCCAAGATATCTCAGGCAAGTATTTGGACCATTAACAGTCTCCATATTACAGACTGTTTCAAACAGGATAACAGTCTACAGAAAGATTTAGAGGGATGGGATGAACAGTATTAATACCATGTGAGGTCTGATTCGGCAATCTAGTAACATGCAGGAGAAAATAAATCCTGTAGTGGTTTTCGAAAATAAAATCTGGACATACCAAACCATGATCCCTAAAAACATTAAAAAATAAAACTAAAAATTTCAGTGTATTGAGTCCTGCAGATGTTATTTCATGATAAACCCTACAAAAAATAGCAACTGTAAATTCAAAATTTTAATGTGATTAACAATGCACACAGTTAAGATAGACTACAGACTATACCACCTTTAAAGCTGACAAGAAATGACATGAGACCATGAAGTGTCATGTAAAATTAGCTCTTTGGCCCCTGTGATAAAAAACGCACACTTCTCTTCCGAAAAGATTTCTGACAGAATAAGTATATGCTCCTCCTTAAGTCCATCATAACACTAAAAAAATAAAAAATAAATTATTTCAACCCCTCAAAAAAAGAAGTTAATATTAGTGCTAAATAACATCCAATATGTTCGTTTTCTTTGTCAAGATCATCTATGGAGAAAGCCCCTATATTACCAACACCTTTTTGAATTAATATGCATTTCCCTTTTGGCTAAATTTAGGGCAGTGACAACTATACATCCAATTTAAGTTTACTGGAAGACCTCAGCTGACAGAATTATAGCAATTTCTGCAGTGGGTAGCTGCCCTTTTTCCAGGCCACAGAATCACAGGCACATGTACTTCTGCCAGCTTTCAGAGTAAGTCCCTTTCTTCACATTGCTTCTACCACACCGACAACACACACTGCTTGACTGTGGGAATATCTATGTATATGCCTCTATTAAACCAAGGCAACACCAAAGATGGAAAAGGTGGGAATGAGTATACCACAGCAAGACACTACTGCAGCAAGAATGCAAGCTCACTAGTAGCACAGCAATAACTCTCCAGCACAGCACACACTTTTTAAACTTTTTTCCTCCTTCCTGCATTGCAATTACCCTGCTGTCTTACAGCTGCCTAGAGATACAGCTCAAGAGAGGGGGAACTGTAGCTCATGCTTCAGCCAGGCAGCAAAGGACACCTGCAGCTGGTACTTGGCTGGACCCACAATGAATCACTTCAGTGACAAAACCCAGGAACATGACTAATTCTTCTTGGTCTCTTCTAAAGTCAACTGCTAAGTGGGATCAGCCAGACTGGTGGAATAAGACATTGACTGGTGTCAATGAAGCAAGGTGAGACAACAGCAGTCACTAAACAAGTCAATTTAAACAGACATATAACCACATTCTGAATTCACCAATATGCAAAAAATTAACTTCTAGTTACAGTTTTGCTGTTCCCTCAAAGATTTTGCTTGATTTTATTTAGCAGAGATATAGCTAATCTCAAAACTTGTCTTTCATGGGGCAAATGATAACAGTAATACAGTGTGTAAAAGCAGAGCATTAGTTGGGCTTGTTCACAAATATTTTAAGTGTTTTTTAAAAGTGAGCTTTAGGAGACCTGGTACTGGATAAGCACCAGACAGATGGTGAAGGGAGAACAGTTGGTTTCATAGTTTAATACCAGGGTACAAATAACACAGGAACAGCAGAAAAGGCTGTATGGAGAAACACGTCAAGGGAGGTGATTGTCCCACTCTACTCTGCACTGATGTGACCTCACCTTGAGTCCTGCATGCAGCTGTGGCACCTCAGCACAAGAAGGACATCATTAGACAACTGGAGAGTGTACAGAGGAGGGCAACCAGTGGGGTGAAAGGCAGCTGACATGACTTGACTTGTTCAGCTTAAGAACAGAAGGCTGAGGGATGACTCCACTGCAGCCCACAACTTCCTCAAGGGGGACTGTTGATCCCTCTCACATAATCTAACTGCTCTGCTGGTACTGATACCTTGCCTCTAGTTCACCAAAAACTCACTTCACTATCCTTCAGCTATTGAGCTTGCATTTAAAACCTTTGTCTACCAGTTGCTTTAAATGAAAAACAACTTTGCCAGGGCAAAGGAAAACCTACTTTTTCCCCACAATCAGTGCATAGAGGAGATCCACTGATATTCACACTATTGGGTAGGAATAATCAACCTGAAGTGACCAGTATCCATAACATCTGAGCTGCTGGTATCTTAGAAGCATAGAATGGTTTGGGTTGGAAGGGACATTAAAGATCATCTTGGTTCCAAGCCCCCTGCTGTGGGCAGGGACACATTTCACTACACCAGGTCACTCAAACTGCCATCCAAACTCCAAGAAATGGGGAATCCACAACTTCTCTGTGCAACTTGTTCCAGTGCCTCCTCACCATCAGAGTAAATAATTTCTTCCTAATATCTAAACTTACTCTCTTTCAGTTTGAAGCCATTCTCCCTTAACAATACATGCCCTTGTACAAAGCTTCTCTTAGGGTATTTCTAAGGACATTCCAATCTGCTACTCAAGACAACTAAATGCTATGGAAAGAAAAACTGCCATGCATTTAATTAAAGTAGTTCCATGCACTTCTGAGAAAAGGAATGGATCAGGGAACAACTGTGCACTACCAATTACCATAATATAATCAGGAAGCCTCCTGCACTATTCCTCTTCCAGCAATACGGGGAAAATTATGAAATTGCCATACCTAGTGGATTATAATAGCTTGTACTAAACCTACTAACAAATAATTCTGAAGTTTCCTTACAAAAAAGAAAAAATTGACATTTTGGAGATAACATTTATCTACCAATAGATGCTTGAAAACTTAAGAGTACCTGTGTACCCAACAAGAAAAACTCACCTTCAAAACAAAACCTTGCTTTTCATGTCCTTTTAACATGAGGAATGCGGAACAATCTTAAAATGTTCCATGGAAAGCTGATCTTCTTTTATTGCCCATTACTACAAATGCACACAATTGCAAGGTGCTGCACCTGGGCCAGGGCAGCCTCTAGTACCACAGGCTGTGGGATGAACAGATGGAGATGGAGAGCAGCCCTGGGGAGAAGGACTTGGGGGTGCTGGGGGATGAGAGGCTGGACATGACCCAGCCATGAGCACTCCCAGCCCAGAAAGCCAAACATATCCTGCCTGGGCTGCATCCAAAGCAGCGTGGGCAGCAGGGCCAGGGAGGGGATTCTGCCCCTCTGCTCTGCTCTGCTGAGACCCCACCTGAAACCCTGCATCCAGCTCTGGGGTCACAGCACAGGAAGGACATGGAACTGATGGATCAAGTCCACAGAAGGGACACCAACATGGTTAGAGGAATGGAGCACTCTTCTTATAATGACAGACTGAAAGAGCTGGGGCTGTTCAGCTTGGAGAAGAGAAGCTCTGGAAAGATTTTATAGCAGCCTTTCAGTACCTAAAGTAGGGCTTCATGAGAACTGGAGGATCAATTTTAGCAGGGCCTGTTGCAATAGGACAAGGGATAGTAGTTGGAAACTTAAATAGGGTAAATTTAGACTAGCTATAACAATGTAATTTTTTTCACTGAGGGTGGTGAACCACTGGAACACACTTCACTGAGATGTAGTGGACCCTGGGAACACTAAAAGTCGATGGGATGGAGCTCTGAGCAGCATGATCTAGTTGGACATGTCCCTGCTGACTAGATAACCTGTAAAGGCTCCTTCCAACTGCAACTATTTTATGATTGTGCCAACCCTGATGCATAGGAGTCACAGATCTACCACAACCCATATATATTTACTCAGTCAGGAACTGTGTGAGCTGTCACAGGTCCAGACAACACAATTTCCTTATTAATGCACATCAGAGCTCCTGCAGGTGAATGAGCCACTATCAAAAATCTGTTGTCTGTACCTAGTTTTTCATTTTCCTGAATGAAAGGAGGCCATCAATAAAGCTGCAATAATCAGATCCACACCAAGCTACCTGTTACAGCTAACTGCACAGTTTAATTTACTGAGCTGCTCATCAAAGAACACCCTCATACAGTATATTCAGAACAGACAGTGAGCTTTACCACAGTGTGCTGCAGAAAAATTCCAACAGCACTTTCAGTAAAAGCTACAAGACGCCTGTTAGAATTCTAGGAAAAATGAACCATTATTACAACACTTCTGCAGCACTCATCATGAATTATACTCATCATGCATCAGTAGCAAATAACTGGACCTCTTTGGCTCTGGGTTGCCACATCCTGTATCATTTTACAGTGACAAACAGGTTCCTACACATCACTTTTTTCAACATTAAAGAGTACATCTGAGATATGGGGGGAAAGTAGTAATGATTTTAAATGACCACTGCAACACTAATACCTAAAGTCATGATGAAACAGCATGGACCCCAGCATGAGCTACACAGCATGGGTATGTGGACCTGTATTTTGAAATTCCAGATGATAACACACTGCTAAGAAAAAAACCTAGCAGTAATACAAGTCCCATTAAGGCAGAAGTTCCAAAATATAAATCATTAGCTAAAAAATACAGCAATCCTGAACAACTTTTATATTTAAAGCAATATTTAAAAAATGTTAAAATTTTACTTTGCTTCTAAGTAAAGTAATATGTAGTTCAAGAAAATTCAATTACTTAAATATAAAAAGCACAAGATTAAAGATAATCCCTTCCCTAGAGCAGCATTATACCTAAAGCTGGTTCTGGGTAGAAGCCAACTATTCCAACTGATATAGAGGAATTTGCCAGGAAATAGGGAGGATGCTGAAAAGAGGGAAATCCCCACAATTTCATCTTCATTACATGGATTATGAACATATCTTTTAAAACTGGCACTACACAGACATCCCAACTGACTGAAAAGACATTTCTCAAACGTTAAACCATAAAACCACAAAGACATGAAAAAACCTCAAACAACAGAATGCAGTGGGTTTTGGCAAAACCTATGTTTTTACCTTGATAATTTTCTCTAAAAATTGCATCCCTCTCAGAATAAGTCTTTGTCTCTCCCACTCATTAACAGATTAACTGACTTTAAGAAAAGAGCTGTCTTGTTACAGAAGCAGTGCTCTTATATTTCCTAACGAATTTTAAAGAAAGCAACAATAAAGGACTCATCTATTGCTAAATAGAATAATTTTTACTCCAAAAGTGATCTATTTCTTGCATCCTGTAAACATAAAACCTCACACCATTAACAGGCCTTTGCATTTGTAATAAAGTAGCGAATTCTACTATTTTTGCCCACAGCGTTAACTGCTCTCTGAGGGGTAGAGAAAGGTCTTTTCCTTTTAGGAAAGAAAAGTCAACTATTAAATTTTGTCTATATACTTCTGGATTAAACAACTAATTTTGAGTGTCCTGCCAAAAAGGCAAAAATATTTAACTTCCAATTAAACTTGCAAAACAACACAAATATTTTTGTTTATGCATCTGCAGCTATGAGAGAGAGGCAGTATCAAACTATCTTAATGCAGACTGAAAATATTTTCACTACTTTTTCCTGTAAGAATTGAAATTAAGTTATTTGTAAGATCATATTCAAACAAGTGATGCCTGAGCAAATTTTTTTTTTCCAGTGGCAAAATTTAATTCTAAAATGTTAGACAGCTATCACTCAGCATCTTCAACATTAATTTATTTTTACTAGCTCACTAAACAGACTAGGTGTAATTTTCAATTTTTTCTTTCAACTGAAAAACATGCAACCCAAAAAAGCAATAAAACTGATACTACTGACAATATGAAATACACAAATGGAATCAGACTCTATTTGTGTTTTCCGTGGGATTCAGCATTCAAAATCTACTTCAAATTTGAAGGTTTTTCTCAATCACTGTAATTTCCCAGTGTCAGTTTTCTTCTGAAATCCATACGCAGCAATCCCTGTGCCATCTCTTCTTCCTCGAGACCTTTCTTAGGTCTCTCAGATTCTAAGGCTGAAACTGATCACAAAAGGTGACTGAAAAATCTTGGAAGGAATGACTGCATAAGGGTCAACACTTAATGGTGTTTACATGATCAAAATTTTAATCCTACTGTACCTGCTCAGGCATAATTTCATGCTGTGCCTAGAGGATGAGTTGTGTAGGAGACTGCATGCATACAGTTCTTTCACTTCCAGTAGCTTGATGACTTCCTTGGTAAGACATGGATCAACTAAAAGTAGTCACCTGTACCCTTGGGGATTTCAAGAAACAGGTTGCTAATTCATATGGGTATACTTGTACACCTGGTAGCTACAGATGATGAGGTACCACGCTGCATAAATGGTATAGAAAATTCTCAATGGCATCATTTGCACAGCAAACCTTTGTAAAAGGAATGTCATTCAGAACATATATATATATACACAAAGGTATAGAATCTAAACAATGTATGGTTTCGTTGAATTTGTCCAGTGTAATCTTGAAAACGTTTTATTTCTATTTTTTAATTACAAGAATAAGCCAACTGAAAACAGGTGAATGGTAGAGATGGATTTGAGCATAACTCAATATTTTCAAGGGGTTGCGGGAAGTTCAGTGTAAAAAACATATTTTTGAAGGTGGAAAACTTTGCCAATTGGATATAGCTTAAGACAGAACCAAAGGTACATTCTTGATTAGAGAATCTCTGAAGCCAAATCAGATCCTTCTTCTAAGGCCTGGAAATGTAACCGCCTCTTAGAAAAGAAATCAAGTTGGTGAACTCCGAATAATGAAGACTGACTGCACCATTACGCTTCAATTCTGATGATATCAAATAAAATGCTAAGAAACAAATATTGTACAGAGCTAATCTACATGATTGGTACTACCCTAAATGTCCTGTTTGCCTAACTCAAGTGCCACAGTGGCAAAACTGTACTACAGTTGAGTTCTGACTTTTTAATCACCTGTGGTATCCCAGTGTTACTCTTACTGTCTCAAGTGAGCTACAGGATAGCCAGTCAGACCTTAATGGACAAGAAGGATGGAGAAGGGCAACAAAACTTTCTTAGCCTGAAAGACAGAAAAACAGTGGCTGTAGCAAATAACCTTGACTAGTTCACATTTGGGATGCCACAAGGTATATGTGTAACAGGACGGGGGAGTTAGGAGCATCCAAGAGATAATTAAAGGAATCTGCAGCAAAAGACAAATACAGAGATAAAACTACACTGAACATGGCAGCACAGAAGTACCAGGTGAGCCTACAGTTCTCCCTCCAGAAGGACTATTTGTAATATGCATACGTTTATGGAAATGAGAAATAATCATGTTTTGTAGTTCACATCATTCGGCCCACGTGAAAATGCAGGAAAAGGAATCAGATCTGGGTTTCAAGGTACATAGAAATCAAGAAATTTAGACCATTATTTAAAAGCATGTAAGCAATAGTCCACCATTTTAAAGGATTTTACTCAATGCTCACTCAGCGTTTTACATTAATATCGTATCTCATTCATTTTGAAGGACATGAGCCTAATTTTGCCAGATTCTTTGCCTATCAAAATTCAGCAACTTGTTACTGTTATTTTTTTCTCGAATGTAGCCATAAGCTAGAAGTATTAATTGTTTGGTCTTATTTGTAAGTGCAAAACCCATCTCATACTTTATTACCCTTAAATGCTTTTCTCAGTCTAAAGCATGGAAGTTACAAATGAGTTAATGCTCTCTGTAGAACAGACAACAGACTCACACACTTAGAAGGGAAAGTCAGAAGCTTTTCAGGGTATCTACAGGATTCAAAAAAGCCTGTTTCCAGTATTTCATAAAGTGTAATGGGCTTTTCAACACCAGGAGATGTAAGCCCCTCGGAGAAACTTTTAGGGACTAGAGTCCCTAAAAGATAGAATGCTATTACATTATTTCTGCCAAGCTGATCAGATAAAGATCAGACTTCCAGACCAGGAAGTCCGCAGAGGGATGCAGAAAACTGATCACTTCATGAGAAGGTATTAATTTCTTGAAAAGAAACTGGGGAAATGGAGAAAAAGAAAAAGCCATGCAGTCTGAAGCATCCAGAAGACAAAAAGCAATGAAGCTATGCATTTTAAGAATGATCATACTGGTCATTCCCTATATTCAGGGAAAGAATTTGATCAAAACATGTCACATTTTGTTGCTCACTCTTAGGCAACATTCTTGCTTTTGTTAACTCAAGAAACCTAAAAGTAAAAGGCTCAGAAAACCAGCAATGAAAAGGAAGCTTCCTACTTTAACCTTTTTGACCATTACTCCTCAACTCCAAATTCTCTGCTGGCATTACTTACATTTATTACATTTGTGGTCAAAACTTATCAATCTTATCCAGTCTGTTGTTAACAAATATTTAAAAAATGGCTCATGAAGTCTTCCAGAATACAATCTCGATGTTTTATTTGCAAACACACTAAAAAGCCTCTTGCACCTTATAAATGCAAACAGAAAACACTGCACATGCTTCTATATCAATGTAACTACAGATGTAACAGTTCTGTTCTTCAGGAGGCTAACAGTATATTTCAGACTATACAGGCTACTTGGTTTTGCTCTGTTTTCAAAGGATCTCTTCAGCAGACTGAAGATTCTCACACTAGCTCCCTCTTATCTCCAGCCCAGAACCTACTATTGCCTAAAGGTACCAAAAAAGGTTACCCACTTTTGTTATGGCTGGTTCAAAATAAAATAGCCACTGGCATTAACACTTGAAATTTCACAGCACGAAGGCTTTCTCAACATCTCTGTCAGTGACTTGGTAAAGGAGGCAAGATACACTCACGCAGTCTGCAAATAACAGTCAATTGGGGAGTGAAGCATCTGACACTTCACAGCAAGCAGGGCTTGCAGAAGGGACCCCGGCAGTCTGGAAGAATAGGCTAACAGCAGCCGCATAAAATAAAATGAGGACAAATGCCAAATACCAAGAAGTGCCCCAGCAAGGCAGAGCCCTGCAGCCAAGAGGCTAGGGCTGTAACATGGCCTGGGCAGGCTATGAGCTGAGCCAGGGCCCAGGCAGCAACAAGGGCTATCAGTCTCCCAATTCTTGCGAGGTGGCCACAGTCCTGGGAGCCAGGGGAGGGTCAGAACTACATCCTCTACTTTGTTTTTGTCAGACCCTATCTACATACTGCCTACAGTTTGGATCTCTTAACACAAACACCACCAACAAAATGGTGGGAGGTGAAAGGAGGTAACTGAGACCGTGGGGCTGGAGACTGCAGCGAGAAGCAGCTACAAGGCCTAGGGCTGGCTCAGGTGAAAGGAGGGATAGCTTCAGGGGCATCCAAGGAGGGCATGAGCTCCTCCATTCCCTCCCATCAGCACGGCAGTGATCAGAGGGAACAGAGGAGACACAGGCTCTTCACAGTGGTGTGTGGAAGGAGGCAAGAGGCAGCAGCCCAGCCTGAACCATGAGAGGCTCGGTCCCATGAAGATGGCCCAGCAGTGAAGCCGAGCTCAGGGAGAGTTCACACCCCAGCTAGGAGGAGTCAAGTCCTGAGGAGACCTCATGGCTGAGCCTCTGATTGTTCCTGACACAATGAATTACGCTGTCATTGTGTGAAATACAGCAGAACAGTTTCACAGACAAAGTGTAAACCTAAAGGTTTGGCCTTTCGGGCCCTCTCATCCCTCCATATGGGCAAACTTCCTTTTGGCTTTTTTACATCACTTAATTCTGGCAACACATGAAGAAGTCAGTACATTTTTCTGATTCAGACTGTGTGATATTACACAGATTTAAGTAGGTTTGTTTATAGTTAAGAGTTTTGACTTGTTCTACCTTATAACTACTGAATTTATTTTGCTTAATATAGAACTATAGAACTTCTTTCAATGAAACACATTTTATTTTCTTATTACTTCCATCCAGTATCTTTAAATCCTTATCCTCCAGTATTCCTTAAATACACTATGATGTATTTAAGGAATGCACATGCTCATTTGTTTGCCCATTCCACTTAAAGACACGTACCAAGCTTGTGTATGAAGTTAATCACAAAAACACTTCACTTAATTTCACTGTTAGGTCAATCTTTCTCATTACACTAATCATGCACCAGCAACAAGCAGCAACATCTTTATTGTGATGGCTTTTGACACGGGTGCAGGACTCACCCCTCCTGCCTTTAGCAGCTTTCTTCTGAATTCCTCTGTCGGGTTGTTGAATGTGAGCTTTTCACAGCGGAGGTGATTTACAGGTGGGTGGCCTTCAAGGTGCAGGAATAAGTCATAGTCAAATCGAACTTTCTTAGGTTCTTCCTGAGGGTTAAAAATAACCAGATAGAAACATCTAGCACCAAAACTAACTAAGTTGAAAACAAAGGCTACATAAAGATTTTCAATTAAAATTAAATAATATTAAACCATTCTCTGTGTTCTCAGACACACACGGAATTTACCTAGTGTCAGCTGAGCTACAGTGAATCAGAGAATCAGAAAAGCTCCCATCAGCCCATGAAAACACAAGGTAAAACACATGAATTTCACAAAATCCAGACAAGGCTTACTTGACATTGTTAAGTCATGTTTGGCCCAGGCTATAAATAGGTACATAGGCAAGTATCATGGTTCAGCTGACACAAGGTAACTCACTCAAAACCACAATTACATTTCTGAGCCCTAGAGAACTGTAAGTTCTGAACATAAATTTCTCCACTGCAGCCAAACAATTGATTTCTTCAGAAGTTATAGAAAGGGGGAATTATGAATCTGCTGCAGCCAACTACTTTTGATCTCCTACTTACAGGGTCTGCTCATTTCTTAAAGAAACTTCATTCTCTTGAACAAGTGTGGTCAGATAGATTTCAAGTGTTTCACCAGAACTTTCAAGCAATTAAAATTCTCTGCCACTGCAGTGAAAAAACGAAATTGAATGTTCCCTGTACCAATACAGAAAGAGAAAAAAACATAAAAGGCAAATTTATCTCAGGAGAAATTACCTGTGCTCTAGTGCCCTGGTAAAGCCTCAGCTGAAAAAGGACAGTGGTTGCATCAAACAGACTTCAGTATCTTCTATCTGGTATTACAAACTAAGTCCATTTTGTGTTGCACATTTACACCAGTCCCTTCTAGAAGCTGTATGTGCACTAAGTACTTTTTTAAGATGCTATTAAGCAGCCCTTCCTGCAAAGGTCCTGATGTGCAATGGAAGCCACCAAATCAAGCCTTAGGAAAGCATAAAAAAAAAGTCAACTTGAAAAAAAGTTTCTATAAGAAGGAACCATGAAGGAAGGGAAGGAAGAGATAGAGCAAAACCTTAGCACATATCCAACACTGCATGAAATTAAAATACATGTTCTGTTCAGTGACAGATGCTTTAGAAATTCACATTAACCATGCTGAATTCTGAATCAGGATTCTAAGTATGGGAAGAACAGAAAGCATAGAAATCTCAGTTATTTTGAAAGTTAACTCAGAGGTTTCAAACACAGCCAAGGGACATCCTAATCTGTCCCATCTCTAGACTTAGAGGAGAAACAATAAAAGGAGACCTGAAGTTGTCTGTTTCTGAAGACAAAAGAAAGCAGTTCCCCTAGATGAGCTATTTTCACAGTTCTGACATAGTTCATAGAAATAAATGACATCATAGACATAAATGACATAATTTTCAAAGGCAAAGATGGATGATACTTCTTGTTGTTAGAAATATTAACATGTTTTCACGCAGAAGGAAAAAGGAAGCAATTTATTCCCTGATTTGCTTAGAAAACTGCAATGTTGCTATAGGCAACACGGTACCAGCAGCTTTGCCATAAAAGTCAAGTTGTAATAATTCATAAATGGTAGTCTTCAAACAATTTTGTAGAAAGTCAGATGAACATAACCAGTGAATAAAAAGCAGACTTACTACACAAATGACCATTGGTACCACTGCACTGCCATTATTTCAAAATGGGGGAGATAGAATGTGCTGCAGTTTATTAGCCTTATCCTATATGAACTGCATTTTCCAGAGTAGGACTCTTTGACCTAAAAGCATTTTTAAGGACTTTGTTTCAATGAGTAACAACCATAGCCTGCTGTTGCTGAATTTGGGAGCAGGGGTTGGTTGTAATTTCTGTAACGCTTTAAGGCTTGGAATATTCTTCTATCATGGCAAAATACCTATTAAATTTTTCACCGATTTCCATTTAGTCCTGGGAACAGGATCCTCCGTGGCCCAGGTAGTTTCCTGTACCCCTCCTTTCTCTATCCATGAGGGTATTTCCTGAATTAGAAATTCAGCAGCTGTCTACCTTTAATAAATGATGACAGTATGTCTCTTCTTCCTCCTTCAGTCTATATCCTCTCTTCCTGTATTAGAGTAACTGTGAACTGCCTTAGTGAGGAAAGAACAGCTGAGCCAGGAGAAAGTAGTAATTTGCCAGCTCAATTTTTGTGCCACTCTTCCTTTGTATTGCACCCATCCCAAGGAAGCGCATGCTGCTGCAGCTGCGTGACAGACTAACTGGCTCACAGTTCAACTGCTGCTTGTTGTATTACATGACACCAACAAGGGGTGAGGGATGTTTGCAAACTTCCTAATTCCACATGTTGCTTGAGGGTAAGGCAAGTTGTAATCACTGCTGCCCTCTTGATCTCAGTCTAAGCCACAACTTCTGCTGGGGAACACCAGAGACTTGCAGTCTCCACAGTCAGAAAAAGCAGCCACAAGTCTAGCGCAAAACAAAAAGAGAAATACTGGGCAGGAAGCTTTCTGTAGAGATGCTCAATGATTGACTCACTGTCTTCTACTTTGTTTGTGGGATGAACATTCAATAGATGAGTTGAAGAGACTGGGCTGCTTTTCCTTAGATTTCCTGAATGAATCAAAACAGTTTCCCTAATAGAAAAAGGGCTAAAAAGCATACCAAAATGTCTGATCAACTCACTGAGCCAGTTCTGTTTCATTTCCAACAGCAAACATGATAAATCAAGACCTGCTCTTCACAGATTGATATGGGGAACATGTCCGAATTACCTATTCAAGACCTACAACTTCCAAAGTGCCTGAACAGAAGTAGCCACACCTCACAGCTTAACAGGGCTTTCTGTGAAAGATAAAAGAATACTGGAATACACACTCAAAGGCACACATAGCTAAACTAACCCCAAAAGAAATTTTAAGTGATCAGGGTTCCAGAAAAAGTCTTTCACAACGCATTTCTATTTTCTTTCTCTTTTAGTCTTTTACAAAGCATTCACCACAGTGAACATATAATTTTGACTTGATTAAAATAAGAACTTCAAACTGGATTTTGATATTATAAAATCAACTCATGAGTATCTTTGAATCATGTTAAGTATCATAACAGCTCCAAGGTACACAACATTTAAAGGGAACATGAATAACTTTGGATATTAAGGTAGTGCACATTAAACTTTGCAAGATTTTGCTCTTTAATTTCACATAAATCCAGTTCTTTTTATCTGTACTAATTATTAGTAATGCAGACCCCGTTATGTACAGTTAAAGAAAACTCTGTATTTGCTGTTTGAGAGACTCATAATAAGTGCAGCAATTACTTAGAATGTGAGGTATCACAATAGCGTAGGTTTTGCAGAATGCCACTGGATTTGGCTTGAGCCTGGTAATGTTGAATATAATGAGTACTCACATGCAGTCTAAAATAATGTTTTTTAAAAGACAAAGATGCAAGATTAAAAAAAGAATGTTTTGAAAGATCAAAACCTGAACTGATTATAAAGATTTGTAGTACTAAATAGAACAATGTAATATTAAAATAGAACAATGAGTTCATTGCGTAATCAACATAATCAAGACTGGTGTCCTTTCCTCGAGATTAAGTGGCTCTTTGAGCATTAGTTAAAGTCTGTCCACTTTTTAGCAGGGCTAGTAATTCTTCTCAATAATTATATTACACTTCTCTTTTTCAATAAGGCAATTTTAATTTCACAGAGTTATCTACTAAATACTGTCCACCAGTAGTCTATATTGGATGTAATATTGTTTCATATCTGGAGTGCTGTGTCCAGTTCTGGGCTCCTCAGGACAAGGGAGACAGAGAGCTGCTGGAGAAGGTCCAGCACAGGGTGACAAAAATAATGAGGGAACCTCTTTTAAAAGGAAAGGCTGAGAGAATTGGGTCTGCTCAGCTTTGAGAAAAGATGACTCTGAGGCACCTTACTGTTAACAAGTATCCAAAGGGTGGGTGTCAGATGATCGATCCAAGCAGATGACTCTGCTTGGTGGTGCCAAGCAATAGTACAAGAGTCAACAGGCACAAATTGATGCACAGGAAGTTCCACCTGAACATGAGGAAGATCAAACACTGATCAAGCATTGGAACAGATTGCCCAGAGAGGTCATAGAGTCTCCCACATCAGAGAAATTCAAGAACTGTCTGGACACAATCCCGTGCCATCTGCTCTGGGATGATCCTGCTTGAGCAAGGAGGTTGAACCAGATGACGCCTTGTGGTCCCTTCCAACCTGACCCATTCTATGATTCTGTGAAATACAATTACACATTTCTACATGTTACAGTAATACTGGGTTGAGGAACAGCATTGATAACAATAGTTTTAAATATATTCTTTATCAAGTTTACAAACTGAAGTTCAAAACTTAAAAAAACCCTCACTTCAACATGATTTTTTTTTCTTATGAAAAACATGAGATTCCATACCTTGTTTTTGAAGTAAACCTCAATTGGTAAAATGAAACCAGCATACCCAGATTCTTCAACTTTGTAGGGTGGGTCCTTGCACACTGAAACAGAGAAAAAAAAAACATTATTTAACAAAAAAATGTCTGAAATTCATAAGCAAACCACATGAGTAAATCTGGAACAATATTTGTACGTGGCACTGTTAAAAAACTGCACACATGCAGTAGGATCTATCTATGCCCAACTCAACCTGAAATTTGCAGGCAAATTCTTCTTGCCTGCATAAAACCTTCACTTTATGGATAGGAAATCTATCTCAAATTTGAAAACTTTATTATTGGGAAAGGGGGGACATAACACAGCACTTCATCATATAGTGAGGAACATGAAGAAGGTTAACTATGGTATTATGTTTAAATAACATCCAGATTTGCCTTAAAGGATTTAGACCTCTCTAACAATACTGTGCATATTATTAGCCATAATACAATACTTTTCTTCAAGTTCTCAGTTTAATGCAAAGGCTTTTACCTACTCTGAGTCACACAGTACTGAATAGCAGATCTCTGAAAAAGATCGGAAGAAAGTGGCACTAGCTGTCAACTCCAGTCAGTGACAAAAAGTAGGTTGTTACAGAACTTGGAACAGAAGCCATCTCTGCCTTCTCCTGTTTGATTGCATGGCAATCTCATTACAGAACTCGAGTCTATTTAACACATTAGCACAAAGGGAGGCTAAGCTTGAGAAACCATGCATCTAACTGCAGCATCAACTCAGATGCTTCCAAATGCTGCATGTATGAGATGCTATGTATGAAAAACCATGTCTATGGCACTACCATCTCACTGAAGGTTTCTCCACTGTAGGCTGGTAGAATGATGCAGTTAATAACACAAAAGGTTGACTTCCTCAGAAACATCTCCTCTAGCTCTGTGAACCTAGCTGACTGGAAAAAACACTCAAAATATCAGATGAATCACAATTTGCTCAGACATATACTCCTTTCAGAATTGCCTGGTAGTTTACAAAAAGAATGTACTGCAATTAACTGTACAAGGCCTGATTACCAAAATTATTCTTTTTAGCAAAGCACCGCAGATAGGCACTTAAAATCCTTTATCATCCTGAAAACATGACAAGGCCCATCAGACACACCCAGGAACATAAACACTCTTATGTTCCCCATAGTACAATCAGTACTGCAGCAGAGGACATGCAAGCTTGGTTAATCCCCAAGTAAAAAAACACAGTGGAATTTTCTACTACTACCTTGCTATTCTCCTTGTTTGCTAGCACCAAACCCCTGAAGGGTTAGGGAGATCACAAGTCCTTGCTCACCTACTGCAGTTGGCTATCACTCATTCACTACAAGAAGTCAAAAAAAGGGAAAAGGAGGGAAAAAGAGCAAGAACAATATCTTTTACACATGATTCTGCAACACAGTTCTCTTGAAACTACAGAAGCTAATTTGTTTCTCCTGGCAGGAAAAAAAATACAAAACAAAACAAAACCAGAGGAGCTATACTTTGTAAAGTGGGATTTGCAGGGTTTGGAAAAAAAAACAACATTACAATGATTGGTCAAATCTAACAAGAGTGTTTCAGACCAAGGTCTTCATTTGGAAACTGGAAGAACCTTCTAGAAGAAGTATTTCACTTTATATTGGCACATCTCCTGAGATGACTTGCCAGCATTTTAAAAATGTAAATATAATAGCCCTAGTTAAGCACAGAGGTCACAGTAATATGTATTGGCAATTTTTCAGTCAATGATAAAGGTGCATTCCTGCTCTTCCTCTGCCTTCAGCAGACAACTTGAGGAGAAAGCCTTCACAATATTTTTTGAATGGTCACACACAGAAGATTGAAATCCAATTATACAAAAATGGAGAAAGATTATACAAATCAGATAGAAATGCAGAGGCTTTAGAAACAGTGATTTCAGGCTACATATATGTCACATTACAAACATCACATCCACTTCTTCCTGAGCACTTAACTGGTGCAGAAAATCTCATTAGCATAAATATTTTTCATTGCCTCCCTCATTAAGCTCTTCCTGCAGATTTACATAGCTGTTTGCCATGTTGAATAGTACCTTATCAAAGTCTCATGGTTCTTCAAAGAGTCTGTAACAGCTCCCAGTTTTGATAAAGCCTGGATAATGGGCTGCAGAACAAGCCTGGAAACTACTTTGGGTGTCTTCCCAAAATGAAAAATGGGTTTTTAACACAAAGAAAATTCTAGTCTTTTGAAAGAAACCTTCCTGAAGAGAAACAGAAGTGACTGAGCAAAGCTCAGTGCTATTGTGTATGTGCAGACTGCAGCTATTACGTTTTTCTCGCATTTTTTGTGGAAGCCACCACTGACAACATACTGACAGAAATGGCATTTCTGTGCACTCTGAAACAGCACTCCTTCAGCTAAGCTCTTTTTGTCTTATTGAACTGACAGAAGGAGTAACCAGGGCTGCAGTGACGTGTGGTTTAGCCAAGCCAACAGGAAATCATCCTAGCAAGGTATGCTGAGCGCAGAAAAGACAAGTGGCAAGAGTTAAAAAAACCACAGAAAAGGAAGTAAGAAAGCAAACAAAAAAACCAAAACCACTCAGGAAAGAAGAAGAGGGGGAAAAAATCCCAAACTTGTAGTGAAAAAGGTAAAGAGAAACCAATGCAAATTGCAAACGTAGACCAACACACTCAACCAACAACAGAAACTAGGAAGGAGTGATTTTGAAAAAGGAAGCATCTAGAGACCCTAACAGATTTCCCAAAGCTTGCTAGGGAAAAAGTGACTATGCTAGACTAGGTACATAAGCAGAAAACACTACCTTATTACAAAAAAATCTTCCTCCTGATCCAGAGGGACAGAGGCATTTCACCTCTGCTCCTCTCCTTTAAAGTGGCAACTAAAAATGCATTTCAAGTGCCAGACCAAGTGTCTTGAACACCACTTACCACTAGGACTTAATTATTATGGTCAGATTTTTTTCTTCTAAAGAAAAAGCTTGTATGAACACAATTTTCTCCCTCTCTGCTGCATCTTTTGTCTGGGTGGTCCAAACTCAAGGCAGTCTCTACAACAATTAAAGCCCTGAAGGTTCTCACAGACTCAGTTAAAATTGGTGCCTGGTAAGGCAATTCCAGGGAACATCACTGAGATGCAAGAAGAAGCAGGCATACAGAATAACAGAACAATTATAACAGTATTTCCTGTCACAAGAGTTGTACATCCAGGAGAAGACAAGTAAAAAACATAAGCAAAATTATACATATTTCTTTACATGCACTGGCCACAGAATAAAATGTGGGGGGTTTGTTGCCTGTGTAAGGCAAAATAAAGAGCTTAGCTCAGTTGATCAGAGCACAGTGGGAATAACACCAACATTGTGCATTCAATTCCTGTACAGGCCACTTAAATGTTGGACTCAATGATCCTTGTGGGTCTCTTCCAACTTAGAATGTTCTGTGAGTTCTGACCTGTTATTTTTGACCTGTATGTTTGTCAGAATAATCTCTTCCCCCACAAACAATAATTTTAGTCCTAACACATTTGCTAAACAGATAGATCAACTAAAACTATTTTAGGTGCAACTTTGAAATACAAATAGGAGCTCACGCAACGTAATTATAATGCTCAAGTCTGTCCCTTATGTTTACCATGTTTCATTGCACTGTGGGGTGAACATCGCAGTAATACTTGGTATGCTTAAGGCCACAGAATGGAAATTAGATCAAACAGGGCTTTAACTACAGCTAAAGGTATTGTGAAATGCTGCACAGGAGCTTGAACACAGGTGAAATCAAATGACTAGTCAAGTCATAAAAAGATAGAGGGAATAGGGGAAGGTGTAAAAGCCAGGTCCACAATGCCACATTTTACTAACAGTGACTACACTGAAGCCTTTTGGACATAATAATAACAAAATTCTAGTTAAAGCTATCTTTCTTAAAAGCTTTAACATGAGATTCACTTGCCAGTTTAACACTGTTGAACACATTATTATGAATAATTTTTTTTTCTTTATTAAAAATACAGTCAGAATGAACAAGTAAAGGCAGAAGTTCCCTTCAAGCAGATTTCAACACAACATCAGGATGATGCAGAATAAAGTCTGCAAGAATTAACACACATTTTAAGCATCCTGCAGGATACTCCAGGTGGGTGCCTGTAAGAAGCGATGCCTTCTTAAAGACAACTGATTTAACAAGAAGGATTTTTGTACCAGCATTTTATAGATATTTGCCCATTATTTGCTCATACTGGTCACACTCTGACCCACTATTTCATCTATTCAACACCACCTTCCTTAAAAGAAGTCTCAAAACCAATGGGTGGCATTCATTTTCAGAGGAAGACAGATCGTGGTACCAAATCCCTCCTGTGCAATAACTCAACTTTAAATATTCAGCTGTGATTTTTTAAAAGCTCTTTGACTCTGCTATTCTGCAGCTCACCTTGCCAATTGAAAAGGTCCAGTATGTGGATTCTTAAAAGAAAAAATACCAAAACAGCCTGGAAGATAATGGCTCTGCTATCGTCTAACTTCAGGCACATCTCAGACATTATTATAAAAAAATTCTAGGCAGGTTCAAACAGAAACTGGCAAAAATTACCAAGATGAGTGTGACTAGGAAGAGGAATAAGGAGGGTCCATTTTCTTCACACTTTTTGCTGACATGTACTTCATGAGAAAGATAAAACCCCAAGACCAAGCACAGAAGGTACTAAAAGTTCTAAGACTGGGGTCTCAGCACTGCATTTACAGATATATTACATCACCTCCCTCACACAGGGAGAAACCAGATCCTCACTACTTCTACCAAATGGATAGGATGGCAAGACACAGCTTAAAGCCCCTTAAAAGTGAACCCTAATTAAATTTTGAAGTGACATTTTCTGTACATAGTGTCTACTCCCCGACCATTAAATAGCTCATACATCAACTGAGAGCAATCTAATACACAAGAAAGTAGGGCAGGGAGGTCTCAAAATCTGTGGCTGAGTTTGGACTCAGTCACACCTAGTGTCCATCAGGAATTTAGAAAGCAAGGGGCTTGACTCTGAACCTTGTGACTCAGCAGGAGGGTCGCACTTACCATTTTACATGATTACTCTTTTCCATCTCTGGTCTCTGTGTCATTCATTCTAAGCTGATTCTAATCTGATTTTGCTTTGTGTATTTCATCCACATAAAAAGTAATAGAGTGAGCCTTGCCATTGAATGTTGCTAGTCACAAATTTATATTAAAACTGCTTTTGCTAATACCTTTGACAGGGATTTTTTTAAGCAACTGAAACCACTCATTTGCAAGTAACTGTTACAAGCGATGGAGCTGTACTTTCCTGAGGATGGTTGAAGGCTTGCCTGCCCATGAAGGAAGTGAATAAATTCTTTGTTTTGCTTCACTTGCATGCACTGCTTTTGCTTTACCTATTAAACTGTCTTAATCTCAACCCACAAGTTTCTCACTTGTATCCTTTCAATTGTCTCCCTCACCCCATTGCAGGGAAACGAATTGGCTGTTGTGTGGTGCTTAGATGTCAGCTGGGGATAAACCACAACATTACCCCTCCAGGACTTCAAGCAGAAGGACCATTTTCCTGATATAGATAGATCCTCAGCTGCAAAGTTTTGAAGTTCACTACACATCAGATGGTGCAGAAGCCTCTCCTCTTGACTAAAAGACACAAAGTTGTCAGCTGTATTCTGCACTGCACACACAAGCAAAAGTCCTTACTAAGACATTCAGAAGTTACTGGAAATGTAAATCTAGCATCACACACATAGTTTATGCCTGCCATCCCTTCTGTCTGCTCCCTCATGTTTCCTCTGAAAAAGACAGGAATGCAAAAGAGATGGGAAAAGAATAAAAACAAGTACTTTTAAACTGAGTTATTCCCACATTTCCTGTTTTATGTCTAGATGTTATTTTTTTCAAGACAACTGTATTTTTTTCAATACAGTTTTTACAATTGTTTAAAAATCACTGTTAAAAATTTACATATGTCTCAGGAGTGGAGTACGACACTTCCAGAAGGCACCTAGTCTAGAAGCCTTTCTGAGATGAGCACGACACTAAAGCTAAAGAAAAACCCTTGAGCGACTGAACTGCAGCTAAGGCTGCCTGGATAATAACATCATAAACCAAAGAATTATCTTTGATGGAAAATACATTAGGTTTAACAATAAAAACTCGACAACAAATGTCAATTTTCCCTGTAGATATCATTAGTATTTTAAGAGTGATAAAAATTTCCAGTAATTGTGCACTAGTACATTCTATACATATTTGTATAGAATATACAACCCTTGAGATGTTCTATTTTACTCAGAAAAACAGGTCCTAGGTTGTTTGCAAAAACAATTGCAGGATTTGAAGTAATTTCTTTCTTGGTTATTAATTATATAACTTTTCTTCCCATTAAAGACTTTGCACAGACAATATTTTTTCTTAACCACCAGAGAGACACTTAACACAATAAATCTTATTCTCTGTTTTAATTTCATTATTCTATGCAAGGATCCTACTGGGAATAAGCATTTCAGAGCAAACAAAGTCAATCGGTATACCATAACTGTGTCAGCATTTTGGGGCTAAAAAAGTTTTACAAGCAAGCCAAGACTAATTTTTCTTTTTTCCATCACACCTCCATCCTTCAGGGTTATTTTACTTGACACATTGCAGAACGAGTAAGGCTGGAAGGGACCACAAGTGAACATCTGGTCCAACCTCCCTGCTCAAACTAGGACATCCTAGAACATGGCACAGGGTTGTGTCCAGTTCTTTAGTATCTCCAGTGAGAGAGACTCCACAACCTCTCTGGACCTTCTCCAGCAGCTCTGTGTCTCCCTTGTCCTAAGGAGTCCAGAACTGGACACAGCACTCCAGATGTGCCTCACCAGGGCTGAGTAGAGAGTCAGGATCACTTCCCCCAACCTGCTGGCACTGCTCTTCCCAATGCACCCCGAACACTGTTGGCCTTCTTGGCCACCAGGACATACTGCTGGCTCATGGAGAGCTTGCTGTCCACCAGGAACCCCAGGTCCTTCTCCTCAGAGCTGCTTTCCAGCAGGTCAGCCCCAGCCTGTGCTGCTGCCTGGGGTTCTTCCTCCCCAAGTGCAGGAGCCCACAATTTCTTTTGCTCAGTTTCAGACAGTTCTTTGTTCTTCAGATGTAATTTAGTGGAAAAAAAAAATTTGCTTGTATCATCTACCTGATTACCTTCCTGAAGCTGTTCAGAGTAGGTATACATAAGATCATGAATGCTAATCTACCTCCCATACTTATTTTAGCAATTGGAGAGTAGGACTAAGAACAGGAAACAAAAAATATCTCTTTCAAACACTTTCATACCATCAACTAAGAAATGGAAAAATAGAAAAGAAGTATGTTAACTTGAGCAAAACACAGACTTATTAATATGACATGAGGTTAAATTATCAAAGGGTATTGCTAAAGCTAGAATAATTATTTATGGTAAACAGTGTGTTTACATTAATCCGCTTGGTTTTTCAGCCTGCCACCTAGCATTACTTGTGTAACAGAACAATACAAAGCTCTGCAATCAAAAATACTCTGAAAGGGAGAGACTTGTAGTTTATATATCACTTCATTACCTGAAACTGTAATTGGAGGATTAACCCTGATATGTAAATGGACCAAACTTATAACTGTTTGAAAAACTTGTGACCATTATACATCTTGGATGTAGCCCCTCTTGGAGGCTTCTGACTGCCCAAGGTGTACATGTTGAAGGCCTTTAACAAATACCCACTTTTATTCTCAATCTTGTCTAGCTTCTGTTTTAGGTACCCACTCCAAGCCATCAGTTGTACAAGCTGGAAAGCAAAACAGTGCTCACAAAAAAGTGAGAGATTCCAAGTCAGAGCTGCAATTGCATAGGAAAACATAAAATCAATGCAAAAAAACACTCTCTTAATCTGACAGAGTCAGGATGCAACCTGACACCCTGTTGGTCAGGGTGTTGGTAGCAGTCTGGTTAAATGGTGGCTCCAATCCTCTTAATGTGGTCAATGTGGTTAAAGCAGCAATCCTGTAGAAGGGTCTGATCTCCTTCTGAAGGTCCAGTGGTGGTCAGGGAGCTCTTGTCCTCTGCTAATTCAGTGGAATCCAGTAGCTGTTTGTGGTCTTCCGACCCTCAGATTATATCCAGGTAGGAATGCACAGCATCTCACAAGACCTTGATGACCCCATACCAGAGATAGTCCCTGGAGGACGCCATCAGGGATGAGTCATGGATGAGATAACCCTACCCCACCAGGTTTTAACAGTCTATGGAAATAGTGATAGAATACGTACTCTTAGTTACATCTTACATTGTCACCTAAAATAGTGGTTATTTTTGTTGTTTGTTTTTTTTTTTCCACTAGCAATTGCCCTAGGAAACTGTGTGATTACATATATTTCAGATTTTGTTCCCAGTCTGATCTTCACAGGTTTGAGAAAAGAATACCCCTAAGCACAGTGTGCTTGCAATTTACTGTTCAGTTACGAAACTAAAAGAAAAGCTATGTGTCTTTGTTTCCCTAATTAGAGCAAAACTCTAAGCAGGCTTCCCCACTCAGAAGCCTAAGTCCTTCCACCATCCAAGTGTTTTAAAAATATCAAGATATACCAAAGACAGGTGATAGTTTTTGAATTCATGATAATCCTAGTAATTTAATTTCAGAAAGATAAGCACAAAACTCAACAGACATCAGCCACAAGTTTGACTGTCACATTTTTGGAGCATCTGTCTTTGACTTTCTTTAAAATTTCCTTTCAAACTAGAACTCCAAACCTATACAACATAACAGAAAAATTGCCTCCTACAACATCATCCTTCCCCCTTTTTTTTCCTCATGTGACATGATATTCTGCTGCCATTTACCATGGTTTCCCCTGCAGGTAGGTAACACAGGAGACTTTGGACACTTCTAGAGATTTCAAAGGGAATGCAGACAGAAAACACCTAGACTCAAGGACAGCAACCCATAAGTGCAGTTAATTAAGGGCAAAGAAAGTACAACTTGTGACTAAAAAGCACAAGTCCTTCTTCAGAGCAAGTGGAAGTGGAAGATGTAACAGCAGCAGCAAAGTCTCACTTGGTGCAGAAGCTGGACAAGCTCTGGGTTTGGGTGTACAGGCACTGGAAAGGGTTCCTCCTTGCAGGTGCTGCTCTCTCCCACCCATCCATTTAAGGGAGCACTCTGCATCTTCTATAAACCTACATACACCCTAACACTTGTCCTCTAAAGCAGACCTCACAGCAAGTGAGGCTGAACCCCTGCTATCACACACCTCCCCTGCAGCAGCAGCAACCAGCAGCCCCCATTCGGCCTGAAAACAACATTCAGGATCACCTCCTTGCTCCACACCACGCAGATGTACTTGTGTTCCCCATTTGCTTCCCCACAACCAGTCACAGTAAGGGCTATTTCTGAATAACTTGTTATCTGAGAAATTGAGCACAACAACAAAAAAAAACCTTTTCCTTAAGTAAGATTACAGTGTCAGAAAAATGCCCATCCACAGCCTCATGCCGAGTGAGCACTGAAGACCATTCCCACAAGCAGAATTCAACATACTACAAAGAAAACAGTAATAAAATTGAGACTAAAGACTCTCTGGTGCATGTCAGTACAAAAACCTGAAGTGAAGCTAGTAACATGCCAGTAGGAGCCCCACATCTAAAAGGTGTGGAGAACTTGGAGGTGGAGCAGAATGAGAGGGCTTTTGTTCTAGCACACATCGTCCACATCCATCTTCAGGAACCGACTATTGTCAGCAGCAGAACTTCAGCCATGCGCTTCAGAAACTAAAAATGTTTCCATGGCTGTTTGCCATGCCATTTTAGACAGAGATTACAGGAAATGCTAAAGGAGATGGAATAAATCAATCACACAGTTGTCACCTAGAAATGCCTAAAAAGCCTTGCTGCAAGTCTTGAGATGAGAGACACGTAGATCTCTGCTATTTAATAATTATATGCTTTTAAGAGTCCTCTAAGCCAAACCTGGCTAATATAAGTAGAAGTAGGACTAAGCTAAGAGAAGCAATCAAAGGACAAGTATTGAAAACATACATAATAAATTAATTATTTTTAGAATATTTTATGTACACAAAAGACAGCATGACAAAAAACAATTAAGCTGTATAATAACCCACACAGTAGTAGCAATGGAACATTCTTCATTTTCCTCAATTGTTTACATGCCTTTGAGGACAGCACAAAGGATCAAACCACCATCTGCTTGAGTGTAGATTTTGGGGAAAGGACAAATCAACAGCATCTTTTCCTTGCACTTTGCTTTAGTTAAGAGCAAAAGTAAAGACAGACAGACAGAAATTAACATTTATCCATTCTGAATTTTTCCTTCACAAGCAATCACAAACAGACTTTCCCACAGAGCAAACTGAAGTATTTAAGACACCAAGAACAAGAGTAAGCAATAGTAGGGATGGCCACTTTACAAGTAGTGGTACACAAGAGGAGAGAACTGCTCAGTAATAAAAAAACTCACAGTAAAGTCAGTTTTAAACAAGGCTAAAAGTTGAATGCACGGTCAAAACAGTATAACCAGCTCCTACTTGAAGACTTCAGAATCAACCAAAATATCAGAGTGGACTGGAGAAGTAGCACACAGACATAATGTACTGCAGGAAAAAAATCTTTGTGAAACAGAGTGAATACAAAGCACTCACACCAGCCATCTTAATTTTATTCATTGAACAGGCTGATTGTTTTGACTTCCATCATGCTTAATGAGGCATTTTTCAATATGAGTGCTACTTAAATTATTTATTAATGACTGAATGTAACACAGGTATCATACTGAGGAAAAACCCTTGATAAAAGAGAATTATCTTATGTTCCAGCTGAGAATAATGAAGACAACCGGCTGATTTAATATAACTTCTGACATTTAACAAGATAGTAACAAATGGTAATCAATGTAGAGAGAAACACACAATAAGAATTTTTAAAGACCTGCATTTAAATTGTAATTCCATTTTAAGTAACGGTCACTTAACACTTAGTCTTCTTTACATTCATAAGCAGGGTATCTCAGTAAACTGGATGACTGGCTGTTTCAGTTAAATATGTATCTGATCTTTTGCAGTGTAACATAATTGCTCTGTGTAACACAATTGCTGTTAGTTAACAAAATTGCTGTAAGTTAACATCATGAGATGGTAATTTACCCTCACCCTTGAAAATATTAGAGCATAAAATCAGGAAAAGCTGAGAAACCTCAAAGAAAGTATTAAAAAGCATAACTTGCAACACCACTGAGAAGAGCTAAATTAAATATGTGACATAGTTTACTCAAGTAACACAAAAAGGGTGCATAATCACATGCTCACAAATGCCACTGTCACAGCCTCAACACACATAGGAAAATAAACTATTTAAGACAGCCCCAAACATAACCTTTCATAAAACAGATGAGAATCATTTACCTTAATTTTTATTCTGAACTCTCATCAAAAGATTCTCACAGCACTTCTCAATAATAAGGACAAATTTTGACTTTGGAAGACATCAGTTACCAAAAGAGGACGCTGAACAATATGTGCTGGTAAATATTCTCTTGGAACTGCCCAACCTTCAAACCACCTAATCCACTTAATCTCTATTTGCTGTCATATCAGTACATGAACACACAGCACTTGACTGTTTCAGACCTGTAATTACTTTAACGGACAACAGTAAAGCTCATACAAATACATAAAGTAGCTAGAGGAAACATAGGAAAGTGCAACAACATGGTAAAGAAAATGCCAGTGGAATTCTGTCACTTTCTGAAAGTGGCATGTTACCAGCTTCAGCATCTAATTTCAGTCCCACCTTAAAAACAGATGCTTCACAGCAGCAATCCCACAAAAATAGCGGTCTGCGGCACTAAACACACTCTTATGACATCCCAGAACAGGCTCACAGATTTGAACATATAGCAGCAGTAAGCAAGTGTTCTCCTTTATTTATCCTCCTTTAAAGGATAACTTTAAAGCCTCTAGGCAAGAGGCGTATAGCAGTTCTGTACTGGTTCTGGCAGGGATACAGTTACATTTTTTCAGTGTCTTAAGTGAGGCCACCATAAGCAGATTCTTGTTACTTAGCCTCAGTTATCATGCTGGAAGCCAACACACACCAAATTTCCTGTGAGCCTACAAGCTACAGCTTGTGAAAGTGTTTAAGCTCAAGTCTATGTATTTTCTACAATAAATATGTTTGCCAAGTTAAAGTGATCAATCTCCATAGTAATTTTAATGTAAACATCCTAACTATTGAACCACGCAATTTTCACATTTTTACCCTTACTGACTGCTTTTACAGTAGAGAATTTGAGGGGAAACCCCCAAGGTTCATCTGCCAGTGACCTAAGCATTTGGCAGAGAATTTGGAGTAGGGCTTCAACACCATTAATTAAATTAGTAAGTTCCATGGAATTTAAAAATAAAGAAAACCTGGCCCTACATTAGTATATTGACTTGCATTGAGCACTTTCTTTGGTTTATTTCTGCTCTTTTCTTTTGTCATCCCCCAGCCAACTGTCCACTCAGAAAAGTAGGTAGGTATGTACAAGAATCCATACATCTGCTACTGCTGTTTCCTGCATGAACAGCCTCCCCAAAAAAATACAGCTATGCCTGTCCTAGGTATTCAGATAACCATAATCTTACACTGAACATTTGGCAGCTGCCTATATATTTTAGCCTTTGAAAGCATACATAATTGTGTAGGCAATGTGATGCCTGGACTGCAAGTCAACCCATCCAATTCCTCCAAGGAGACTAAATCTGCATTAACATCCTCAATTAGAGATTTTAAGAAAACTTTCTTTGTCTCTCATATCTTCTTCCAGAGTTCCTCCAAAATGCATGAAGTAACTGTCTTATAAATACATATTGTTTTCTACATTGTCTTCTTGGTCCCTCAGCTTGGGGCTAGGAGTTTAAGGGGTAAAGAATAACTTCATGCTGATTGCCTGTCCCAGAACAAAGGTAGCGACTAAAAACAGTGTTCTTTGGGAGCATAGCATGAAAGCTTCTCTAATATCCCACTTCCTCCCCTGGAAACAATTTATTTTAGCAAGTAAAGGAGACAAGAGTTGCTTATTAAGTATTTCTAAACAAATCTTTTGGATTTATTTACTTTAGTGCTCTGAACTAGGACATTCATTTCATTTAGTGCTCTGACTAGCTCATTCATTTCCTATTGTCTGCTTCCAGGAGGCACAAAGAAGTATCTTTTTCCCCACACTTTAAAATGAGAATATGGTTTTTAAAAAATGGTGAAGCTGGTTATTGTTTGATAACCAAACAATTGGGAAATAATCCAGATTAAGGGTTATGACTGGGAATCAGTTACCAAATTAACCTTGAACAAATGCTTCTAATTAGTTAATCACTAAGAAGAAACATGAGGATATGGAGTTATCAGCAATTCTTTCTACCTCCCAACTCTCCTTCTTTGACTGTGACCGTTCATAATTTTTGAAGTTCTTGCTTTGTTCACTTCCCTCTAAATGTTGCTAATATTGACCTATTTTGAACATGCGACGTGTTCAAGCTGATATTCTCTATAAAAAGAGTTAATTTATCCTCTTACTCCTAGCAAGCATTACCAGGCTTCATCAGAAAGCAAAGGAAGATTGACAAACTCTGTGTGCACTTTTGTTTCCCATTCCTTCTCATTATTGCAAGAGCAGAAATTCAAAAGAATGGGACTCAACATTTACTCTTCTGCCTCAGAGGTGATCAGTAAAATGACCAGAGGGAAAGCAGTCTGTTCATCCTTCCCTAGATCTGCTGGGGCCCATGCTGAGAAATACAGTATTAGAAGAAAGCAGTGTGATTTTTCAGAAGTTACAGAAAAAAGCTACAGTCTTTGTGTTGAAAGTTTCACACAAGGTAGCAGACCTCTAATATTGTTTCCCTCATCACCTTGTCAGACAGTGGCTACAAAATAGGGACAACAGAAAAAACAAAGGAACACATACTATTAAAGCTTAAATGCCTCACAAGAAGTTGGAAGGTTTGACTAAGACAAAAAAATCAGTTCTCAGAACAGCCTTTACTTAATCCAGATTTTATATGGGGTGTGGTCTGTGTGCCTTGGGCATCTTAACCTGTTCCCAAGGCTTCTTTCCGGGGTATTTTTTAGTTTCTGGGGGAAGGATAAAGCTGCTGCATTTCTGAGGACCTACCAAGTGTTGATGAGTATCTAGGCTAATGGGTCAGGAAGACGGACAGTGGAAAAGTACCGTATCAACCTCTGTGTTGCCTGTCCTACACTGGTGGCACTAGTTTGGGTCCATCCTTGTTTCCACAAGGTAGTAATTTTCCTAAAATATGGAAAAAGTTAACTCAAGACTCTCGTTGCTTTCAGAGGGATACGTAAAAGTGATAAAAAAGCCTTGGTTCCTTAAGGAAAGCAGTATAGATCACATGTTTCTTACTGCCAGCCATGCTGGTTAAGATTCACTAATGCATTGCTTATAGTATAACCTTAGTTTTAATTATTCTGTTCCCACTGAATTTGATTGTCTGCCTGTCTGCTCTTTGCTTACAGTAAAAATCCCTTCAACAAAGCATTTGTATTGTGATCATCTTGTGAATTACACTGGCTTTTTTCCCCCCATCATGTTCTATAAAACAGTTTTCCCACAAGAGCCCCTAATACGTACCATCTGTATCAGGATGAAATTCCCAGAGGCTAGTAGCTTATTCAACTTGTGAGAGTCTCCTTGGCACCTATACATTTTTCCATGGTTAAGTCAGCTGTTGGAGTAAATTAAGTATTAAGAATACATTCAACCCCCTGGAACTTGAACTTAGGCCACAGCAATAACAAGTATCTCTGATTTTTAAAGAAGTTTACTGATTCAGTTTAGTCATTAGTAACATGACTAACATTCCAAGTCAAGCTAAGAGAAGCCTGAAACACCAAGTTATTACTCAAAAGAAATTAAGAACCTTCTTCAGAGAAACTCCATGGAACTACTTCCTCCCCTGGTAAAAATATGGTGCTTTACTGAACTTTTTCATATTTTCAGTGTTTGTTTTCTTTAACACAGTATTTTAAGTCTACAGTACTGTAGACACAAGAATTTTCAACCACTCCAAGACAAATAGAGTAGTAACTTAGTTTACATATAAGTGTTTGACCAAGGAAACTAGTATTACTAGCAACAACTTTTAGAGGATTTGAGTAGGGGCAAGGGAATGGGAAACACCTTGTTTTATGTAATCTACAAAATCATGGCAGAATTATAAACAGACAGATACTGGGGACTGCTGACTAACCACACATGGCTTTACCCACAAAATTTTTTCATTCTGCTAGACTTGACAAAGTTGAACCTGAACCTGTCCTCATATTCAACATTCACAAAAGGCACAAAATAAATCAACAAAGCCAAACAGATCTTTCTGCCCCTAAGCTGCTCTGAAAATAACATGACCTCTAGGCAGCAATTACCTGAAAATTTCTACCACTCCTTCCAATGCAAGTTTAAAATTCTGACCTAACACTTGGGGATATATCACACAACCGCATGTGTGTATTTTGTCACTCTTAGTACTGTTAAGCATAAGTGACAAAGCACAATTTTGGACTATCTATGAGAATTTACTCAACTAAAAGACAACAAACCTTTTCTCCTACTAACATTAGGGTTGCTTTCAAAAAATAATCAAAGCATCTAAGGAGGAAGCCCTTTAAAAATATTAACAAAATGTACTTGGTTCTCAGAATAGCAACAATTTGCCTTGTTTCTAAAACAACAAATGAAAGACAATGAAGCACTGACTTCAAGAGGTGGACCACTGCAAATACAGCATGTGAGTGAATTGCAGCTCAGGACCTGAAGTTACCACCAGACAATTCACATCAATAAAATGAGGTCATCCTCAACAGAGAGCTAGGTACGTTATACACACTGGTATGTTTATTACACCGGTTATTTCATAGGGACCATTTCCCTTTCTCCAGAGTGTGACAGTACTAAAGATTACCAATAGATTTCCTGGTTAATTTGAACAATGGATCAACTAGAGACAATTTAGTTTCTAAGTAGGACTTCTTTACAAGTCTTACACTAGTACACTGCTCTTCCAGAAAACTATGTGCTCAAATATTCTTACATGGTTAAATATTTTCCCAAAAATAAAGAAACTTTCCAGCTCTTAATAAAACTTTTGAGGGGAAAAACCAGAATCCTAATCAATGGTGACTACATTTCTCTTACACCCTCTCATATTAAACCCTCCATTAAAAAACTGGGATTCAGCTCACTACAGAAGCAAAAGCTTACTGTAATTGTTTCAACTTCACTAAAACCAAAGAAGCTGCAGTTCTTGACTGCCATTAATGGGAAATCAAGATTTTCAAGGCAGAAACTGTATTTTTCATAATTCTTCTTGTGAATTGTATTTGCACAAGATAAAGTCATACTGACTCCACATTGGTTTCTTACTTTACAGGTGGTAAAGACAGGTCAGTGGAAAAACATATTGGGAAGCAGATTTTAATCAGGATGTACAAGAAGAAATCTAATATGACTAAATAAAAACTATTTCTATTAATGGCTTTCTATTAATTTCTTTGTTTTCTGAAGTCACATTCAAGAAGTCTTTTTTCTTCAAAGTAGTTATTCTGTGCAATTTGCAGAAGTATTATATTCAGTGTTGTATACTTTAAGGGGGTTAATGCATGTGAACAAGAGAATGATCCATCACAAGGGCAGATCAGACTATTGAGAAGTTTTACATTTGGTCATCAATATCCATGTTTCCTAGCCAATGTGAAAGACAGTAGGGGGGGGTCAGGATAATTGCTGGTAGTAGCCCATATTACAGAGTGCTTAGAATAGAAATATTGAGCTGTGATACTACAAGCAAAAAACACTCACAAACTGAAAAAAATCTCCTTTGGAAAAGGACCAGACACTATCTTATCAGGTAGGATTATGGCAGCATTCATAATTTAGGTAATTATAACATGCTTTGAGAAATTATCTGGTTTTCAATTAAGACATGAGCATTGCTAGAGGGATCATGCAAGCTACAGTACAAGACAGTAAGGCCAATGTCCCCTCAGGTCCAGCCTGCAGTAAAGTTTGGTAAAAAAAGGAAGCCGTTTTCTCTTCACTTTCCTTCCTACAGATGCTCTTACATAATTCCAGTTCTTTGGTTTGGCTAGTTCTCATGCACCATGAATATTATTGCTGTGAATTCACTGCTGGCTCACTTGTCAAAACATGAACCTGTTAAAGTATCTCTGATTCTTCTTTCCCTCACTTGCTTTCATAAATACCTCAAACTTTCAGTATCTCATTTCAAGCCTCAACATAAAATCGATGTACAAATGTAGTTTTCCATGTTTCTCATTTTTCACAGTCCTACCTGCACGCGCCAATGTCTGCAGAGAGAAAAGAAGGTATCTGCATCCTTGTGTCTGTGGAAGTGTGAAGTTCCCTCTGCCACACATCATAAAGGCCAGGAACAGCATACAGCCAGAGTGTTAGGTGGATACAAAGTTTGATATTGTTTCATGCGGGAGAGAGAAAATCCTGCTGACTCTTGCTCAACAGAAAGCACTCTGGGAAAGGCTCAGCTAACAGCCAGCTAAAAAGCTGGTCCTGTAACCAGAGAACAGGTTGTATGGCTGGCGTGTGCTTGCCTCGTGCGTGAGGCAGCGATTGTTTGGGGAGACACATGGACACCACATGGCCAGAGAGCTGACTGGGAAAAGGACGCAGCAGCAGCGACACTGCAGTGGCAGGTAGCCAATGCATGCTTGTTTGGGTTAAGTTTAGAACATAAAAGGGTTTGGTTTGTTACAATAAACAATCTTCTTCAGAGAAACCAAGGAGGTCCATGTGTCTTTGTTCCCCATTGCTAAAGTTTCATGATTGTGCTAGACTAACCTTTACATATAAAGGCAATGGAAAGAAAAAAACTCACTGACTTGGTTTTGCTGACCCAAAGCATGGAGCCACAGGTTTCAAATTTTTCTTCCACCTTTAAAAGGCATGCTTGCCATGCAATGCAGTCCTTACCTCTTTTACAAAGGTGCTAATAACAACCATCTTTAGATGCATCAGAAGAAACACATTTTCCTTTTCTAGGGAAGAGTGCAGAAAGCAGCCTCTCAGGGCCATCATTTGCACCTTGCACAACCTCTCACAGGTTGTTTAACAAAAAATGTCAAACATTACTTAAGTCACATTCCTCATTTGATGACTGATGGCATACACTCCTTTTTCTCACCTCTCTACCTCACCACCTATCAACCTTGCCCCTATGAATATATTAAAATCACAGCTGGTATTCTCTGGGTCCAATAAAATGCACATATATGGCAGATGTTCACTCACTACATCTGCCCAAAATCTTAACCATTTTCCCTAAGATCATCAGCTGATTCTCTGAACCTTTACCCACAGACTTTGACACTGGACACTGTAATGCAGCTTTGAAATAAATGCTTTCCAAGACAGAACAGTGCCACCAAAACAGTAGGAAACCACCAGGTACTCACTTATATTGATAATCAGCTACCAAATTGAAGGTCACTCAGGAGAGAACACACGGATGGTAAGAAGTTAGGTAAGATTGATATTAAATCATATTATTTACACAGTGACAGCCTGTGGAAGCCACATAATGCCTCTGCGAAGTCCAAGTCACTCTACAAAAACATAGGAAGGTATGGGTCCCAATTCAATGACCTTATGCAAAAAGAAAAAGCTGCCATGAAATTTCAACATTTAGTTTCTGGTGACATGAAGTGCAAGGTAATTCAGTTACGAATTTACTCCAAGTCATCTTCTAACTGACTAGAACTATCAAAACCAGAAACTGGTAGAAAAACTTGAAAATCACTTATCATGTAGTCGTCACAAGCCCAGAATGTTTTTCACTCATTCACCTTCATGCAGAATTTGTTTTTACAAAACACTGGTAGTCAATTTAAGCACTTTTGTGTTTAGTCAAAAGTAACTTGTCTGACACAACAATTTTTATCCACAAGGTCTGTAAATAAATCTCATCTTCCAGAGATGCAAGTGAAGCACACAATAAATTAAAAGGACCAACTCACGAAGTTATCCCCTGCAAGGCCTACAACTAGCTCAGTTCAAACAAGTTTCTTTGTTCCTCTAATGCAAACACAAAAAAGATCAGAAACAGAAATATCTATAATAACAGCACTTTGATTTGTTCATGTATACAAATGGCAGTACAGAGGTGGGAGGAAGAGATGTTAATGTGCCAGTCTTGTATCTGTGTGGCATTTTCCATTTTTCTTCTAATTAGTACTTCACTATTTGTTGTATAAGCTATTTTATATCAAAAAAAAGATGCATATGGCTGACTTAATTCTTCTTTTGGCTCATTTACAACCACAAGAAGCTGCTAAATGTAATTGTGGAGTCTCAGCATAAGTAATTTCTCACAGTTGCTGTAAAACAGAATTAAATGATGGTACTACAAGGGTTTAACACAGTCTCCTGGTGGTTCTTGGCACTAGGGAAAAGAGAGCACACGCACATACTCCGTTCCTCCCACCCCTTCCACCCCACCACTGCCATCAGCGGGTCAAGTGCTAGGAGAACTACACACCTTCAAGGGTAAGGACAGGTATCTGGCAGGCAGTCTCAGCAGAAAACTGTATGATTTTATGCATTCAGAGCATCACAGTAACTGCTGACAGTGATTTAACTGGTCTCCCCTATACTTCTGCAATTTGAATTCATTTAAAGCTCTATTGTTTCTACATCTCTCTGGCATTTATTTAGCATTTTATACAGCATTCATGCTTTATAAAACATTCACGCTTGATTCCCAAATTCTCCTCATTGACAAGATTTTTGAAGTGAGTTCACAATATACCCTAGTTCACAGCTTCATGAGACATTCTACATAAAGTTATCAAGCAGAAAACAGAATTTAACTAAAAAACAAGGTGAAACTCATCTATGTTGGAACTGGCTATTTTTACAATTTTAACTACTTATGTAGCTCTCACACATAGTAAACAAAATGTTTTAATTACATAGATTTTCTGGCAAAATATAACACCTCTCAGTTCAAGACAAAAGGGTAAACCAGGAACACTGTGCCTTCTACAGTCTACTTTAGTCTTGAATATAAAACAAACAGAAACTGTTTTCGTATCCTAATGCAAACATTGCCTAATCTATAGCATCTAGCAAAGGGTGATTATACACTTCCATCTGATTCTCAGTTCTGACTAAAAGGCAAATTTCAATGGTTGTCCCCAAATCATAAATATGATTATGTCAAAAAACAATATAAAACTTGAATTTAGGAATAGAAGCGACAGTTTACCCTACTGAGCAGAGGTTTCTGGGAAACACATAACACAACCAACCCTCCCAGAGATTTAATATTTCATCTTAACTAGGCTGTTTCTTCTCTCCTTGCTTTCCATACCAGAACTCAGATCCTTCTCCCCCCCTTTCACAACAAGGTATTTTCTACTACTGATGCATGACCAGCTGCTTCTACAATGAGGAACATGAGCTACCAACAGTTCTTGGAACGGTAAGCAAGCAGAGGGTCCCTCAGCACCTTGAAACACCAGCTCTCTTCTGCTGAGAAGTTGCGAGACCTTATCCAAGCCTTCAAACACCAGTGAACTGAAATTAAAAAATTCACAACCAAGACTGAGACCTCTGTCTGAAGAAAAGCTCCATTCTTAGTTGTGACTGTTCAAAATTCCAAATGGAAAAGTAGCAAAAACTGGAAGGCAATAGTTTTGTCTATTGTCACCTTTCCGAAGGTGACATCACAGAATTTAAGCTACATGCACATATAGAAGGCAGAAAGAATACAAAGACAAAGCAAAATTAAGAGTCATGCAATAAACAGGGAACAGGGATGAAACCCGAAGAACTCTATTCCCTGTTTAGTTGAGCATGTATACTGCACAGTGGATGCTGAAATGTCTAAGAACATTTGTGCTTCCACAGTGCTGGTTTCTTTCAGGTTTTAATACTACTGATGTCTATATAAACTGGTAAACAAATCCAATTAAAAAAATACTCCCCCTTACTACTTACACATTCTTATTTGGCCTCTCTTATTTGCGAGGTATACAGCTCATTATGAAAAGCTTACTACCACAGTATAAATTGTTTTGGCTTAAAACAAACTACCAGAAAAGAAAAAATCTCTGTAAGGACACCAAAGCAGAGTTAGAACACGAGATATGTCCTCCTGCTCTGTGATTTCAATAGATATTTTCAGATGCATAAAAGCATATTTGTCACTGAACAACTTTAGCAAACAAAATGCAATCACAAATTCTGTAGTAAAAAAAGTGCAGAGAACCTTAAAATAAGAGCTGAAGTTTTGTTTTTCATTCCAGACATCAAGTGTAACTGTATACTTATTACACATGCTCTTTATTTCTCTGATCTGCAAACCATTTTGGTCAAATCTTCAAAGCAGGTATTCAGACTCAAGGTCACTACAAACATACTTCTCTGTCTGTAAATCAGTTTTGGTACATTTGTGGAGGATTTTCAGTTTTCTTAAAACCACAATAAGGCTTTTCACTATGTCAAATTGTTATTTCAAATCTCTTACTGGCCTTTATTCCAGCCTTGTATTCCAGCCTTGTAGGTCTTTGTTATTGCAGTCTAACTGCTATCTTCCAAAAAGACTATTTGAAAAAGCTTATTCACAGCCACTTCGAAAAACTAAGCAGGAAAAAGTGCTAGCATTGTGTTTTGAATGGCACAAAGCATGAGAACATGACTCTAACCAGACTCTGCAAGATATGGGCAGCTAATTATGCTCTGACAACTCTGATGCGACCTCTGACTCACAGGAGAAAAAACAAAGCATAAAGACAAATCACTACAGAAATCTATGTCCTCATTCCCCCTTTCCCATGCACCAGATTTCACATAACAAGCAATTTAGCCTTTGATTTAGCTACTCACAAGCCCTTGTACCATCTCTCCTCCTAATCCAAAACCAGTCTTTTCAGGATGCTTTACAAGGGTAGTAGTTCCTTTCTTTGAATTTCATATTACCGCTACTTCTCAATGAATTTTTTATCTACTTCTGGTTTTATTACTTCCTTCTCCTATTTAATAAAGACTTTACTCTCTGATAACTCAAGGTGCTTCCCCAGTTTTTGTTTCCATAACACTTCCATGGTATGTGTCACAAAACTCATGTTGCCTACACAAAGCGAAAGAAATAAGAAGCTACATTTAATGTGTGAATTCAAAAAATTACAGTAAACACCTCTGGCAAGGAGAAAAAGCCACTATTCTGTTGCTGTTAAAATCAGTTAGTAAACAGACTGCTTATATAAACACACAGAAAAGAAAAACTGCGGGAATATCTACCTTGTGTGTGAAGTCCCTTAACTCCAAGTAGAATTGTAAATTCTCTTCTTATCATCAATAGTCCTATTGAATTTTCAACTCATACACTCAGCTCTTGTTTACTTTCCTGGAATGATCTAACAAAGAAATGCTGGGATTCATTTCTTCCAAGAATCTGCTCTCTTTGGAATTCACCTTGCTTTCTAAGGATTTAATTGAATTTCACTTCATCGGGGTTTAATCAATTTGACTTATGCTTGCATTACTCTACACTAATCCATTTTTCTGTTTCTGGGAGGTAAATATTTATCACTCATAGCATTTTTGAATCAACAGAGAGTCCTCTAGAGCTCATAAAGCTCAGCAGCTTAGGTACAAAACCCACCTTCTTATAAGCAGACACCAAAATAAGAATCAATTTCTTTAAGAATTAAAAAGCCTGAGAAAGAGACACTCTTACCACTTCATTCCTCTTCTCATTAGGTATCAAGCCCACACATGATCCCCCTCTCCACACCTACACTCAGGGCAAAGCAGACTGGTGTGGGAAAGGAAACAGGTCCTGCCAGGCAGTGGTGAGACACTATTCCTTCACAAACACTGCTGCTGAAAGGGAACCCAGAGGTTTGTTTGACACTGAAGACTGCTCCTTAAATACACAACACACTTCACAAATAACAAATTCCACCCTCTTTACCAAGAATGTTACAGTGGGGGGTCTTAAAAATTTTTTTTTAAAAATCAAGTTAATTGAGAGAGCAGTATTTCACGACACTGTTGACAGTACTTCTGCCTAGTAACTCCACTGCCTGCAACACTCCTATTACATTCCAGCATAAGAAAGCCCCACACTATTAGCAGAGTAACATTCAGAAATGTAAACTGGGTAAAAAAATGGCTAAGTTTTTGTTCAGAATGTTAACAGGTATTACTTGCATGCCATTATTTTAAGTCTAAATTAAAAGACAGAAGAGGAAGTTTAATTAGGAATTTCAATTGGTTTGTAAACAGTTTAAGGTCACACGAGGATTGCTTCAAGTTGTCTTTATTAATCTAACAATGCTTACAGAGATTTGTTTTGAGAACTAAACATTGTAACGATTTAAAATGTTTAGTTGAAAAACTTAGGGATGAGAACTGTTGAGGGGCAGTGAAAATCAGTACTATTTGTTTTCTGAAATTATGGTGCTTGAGTTATGTCCACTGGAAAAATTTTATTTTCACTATCACAATGATTTAACAACCACTAGACTTTGTGGACACATGAGTAAGTACTAAAGGAAATATAGCAAAACAAAGAAATTCAGACACATACCCCTGCAATCTGAAATTCGGTATGTTTAACAGCTCTTATTTTGATTTCTCATTTTGGAATTAAATAAAGGCACTCTTCATACATTATCGAAATAAATACTTACTAAATCCAAAGCAACAGCACAGAGGGGTACAGTAATTCCAGGTGACAGTGAACCTGAGTTGCCAGACAATTATCTGACCCAACAACATCTGTCACTAGAACTCAGTTCCCCAGTTAAGTAATTTAATAAATACTAGATTCTCCAGGTTGGTATCAAAGGCCACTATATTCAACCCATTCACACCAGGGAGTACTTCAGCTACTCCATATTCTCAGATGATACAATTAATTTCTGCCTCATAAGAAAACTCCCATTCTCTCTCCTTAAGTCCAACTACTAGCTGCTTGAAAGGTCATAGTTACATCACTTAACTGGCACCGCACCAGGGATACCACAGCTGCTGAGTAACATTCCTTACAGCCCCTCATTCCATTAGGAACAGCAGTCAGCCTGACCCAGCTTCCCGGCTCAGTTTCCTGCACAGTAGTTTTCGGCTTGCCTCAGAGAACTTCTCATGGCTGGTGCGCAGCCAGCCTGCCGGTTCTGTCACTCACCATCTCCCCAAAAATCCCTGCTGAAATAGAGATGCAGAAATGCTCAAGTCAATTGTGTTTGTTCAACTTTGCATCAATCATCCCAGCAGTTGAACTAAGAACTTTGAAGGGGAACACTCACAGAAGAAACTAAAATTAAAGCATCTCAAACAAAATCCCTATTTTGGAAAGAGTGCCATCAATACCCTGAAAACCAAAATCTGATAGAAAAACCCTGTTGGTTCTGACCAGCTAAACTTCTGTCAGAGTTGAAACACAGGAGAACAACCAAAACTGTAAACTCCAAATACACAGACGCATAACCTACAGAAAGCACCAACTTTTGGAACTATTCATGAACAAGATAAAGTCCTGGCATATGTGTCACATACAAGAGGAAGTAAGTGAGAGAAGCAAGGTTTTTTCACCTTCAGTGTATTAACTGAAAGAGATTCTACTTTTAATCTTCCTTGGTATACCTCAAACTTTAGCTCCATGCCAGTGTCTGAAAAGTTATTCCATCTTAAGAAGATGCCACAGCTCCCAGAAATAGCTACAAATATTTAAGATAAAATATTATTTCAATAAACAAAAGAGAAGGTGTGAGAATAAATGTTATTTGGTGCAATTATGTTGCATTTGGCTTTCTGAGTGGCGCTGTGACATGACTTCTTGAGCATGACTGCAGAAGAATTCCTACAACAGGCACCTTTTTAGTGATGTAGATTGCTTGAGTCAAGCTCCCACCCTTCCTTACTGTAAGAAACGCTTCCCATCACTGACTTCACCTCTGTGACGCTGTACATTAACATCACAGCTGACAACATCGCATGGACTGGGCAGCCAGTCAGTAGCTGACCATCTGCACACTGAAAGGGTTTATCTAATCTCATTTATTTCAGTTAGTCTAAGATTGCCACGAAGATACTGTGCCTAATTCCTCTATATGGGACATCAAGAAAGGCTCCCAAGAAGCACTAGCTGCGAAGTCTGCCTCCATCCCATAGTATGTAAGCCTTGTTAACTAATACTGACTAAGGCTGTTTCTCTACTTCAGTCACAAGTTGCAGTAGGATAATAAAACTAGTGGCTATGCTTTTAAATTTTTCAAAGGGAGATCTCAAACAAAAACACTATTCACCGTATAGGAAGTTAACAAGCGTCTCTTCTCAGGACTAGAAACATAGTGCAGGCTTCTAATGAGGGTTTAGGAAACGAATATATAACGGAAAGAATCTATCTTTAGAACTTGCATTTCAGTGGTTCTAAAATACAAATTAAATTGTCTGATGATATGTAACTATTACTTAAGTCCCATAGTTTTAATGCATTCTTCGTACACAGTGAAATCAAGAGATTCCTTTGATTGAAAGTCTATGATAAACTCCTAAACGTTTAATAGTCATGTCAAAAGTACTTTCTACACAGTTAAGACTTATTATAGGAAAGCTTTAGTCAGCTCCTCAGTTATTAATAAGCTGCTATACTTCTATAAAAACAGGGAAGAAATTAATGTTAGAGGAGTAAGTTCCTGTAGCAGTTGAGAATTAAAAGACCTGTGCTAAGGAAAGCACCAGATCTGGTGTAGTCAAGGCTGGTAAGCAGTCACTGTTCACAGAACAAGTAAGAGCACTTGAAAAATCTCCCTGCCTACTTGTCCTTGTTCTGTTGTGAACAGTGATCCAAAGAGTCACCACCAGGTGATCAGTGGTCATCACCAAGGTCATCAGAAAATGCAGCCAGTCCCTATTGATCTTTACAGACCTGACTGCATGTAGGAAGCAGGCTATTAGCATACCTTTACTAACCTCAGATCACTAAGTGACCTCAGTACCTCCTGTCTTTTTGGGTCTGAAAAAAAGGTGCTGTAGATCAAGCAGAGATTGAACTATATGTAAATTCTCATGACAGTCAGTCAGTAGAAGAGGCTTTTATGGAACTGGTAGTTCAAAGAAAATACTGTAGTCACTGAAACTGACCAGGGAGACAATGTAGTCTTCAATGTCCTGAGGAAACTGTAAATTGTGCTGAGGTCCAACTGTGATGAGCACTGTTGGAAGTGAAAGGAACAAAAAAGAAGACAAATTAATGTCACGTGAGGGACTAGAAACAGGACTGGGCTATCACATGGATCAGCAAAGGCCCAAATAAGGACTGTGTGCATGCTTTTATGCTTTGGTATGTGAGGCAGAACATGCCAGTCTCACTGCACAAGCACACCACATGCTGACCTCAGCTAACAAAGCAGTCCACTTAGCCTGCTGGTGTTCCAAGAGAAATACATTTTTCCTTAAATGTCTGCTGGGCTGTTGAAAAGATAAGTTAAATAATTTTCTATTGAAAGAGGAGGAATCAAAACACAGAGAGAGGACAATAACAACAGGAGGAAAAATTCTGAGAGGAGATCATGGTCACATGCCTGTTCCATACTCCCTCTTTCATTTCAGTGTGCAAACACACACACAAACACACTTATGCAGAAGAATCCTACAGGGCTTAGGAGAACTGGTGGTACACAGTAGGCAGAGCTTTTTCAAATATAAGTCATTAATTGTGCAAAGGGGCCAAGATGAAAAGTGCAGAAAAGGAATCTGAGGGATTACCTGTGGACAGTCCATGAAGGTGTCTGGGCTTAGTTTCATAAAGGGAGCAATTCTCTCTAGCAAACATGTAAGATTGGAGCTCCTGCAGTTAAAAATTTTTGTGTTTGCTCTTCATCTCCTTCCCTTGAACAATTTCGAAGTATAACCATATATTGCTTTGCTGGAGTATTACTCTCCAGAGAATGAGCTAGAGACCTTATATCCAGACTGGTCTCATAGTGAGAACTCTGGACTGAGTGGCCAACAAAGCTGGACTCTCTTCCTGGTTCTGCTATCAGCCCTTCAGGACAATTTTCTACCTCTCCATATCTGTAAAGAGAGATACAGGTCTGTCTCTTCTGTGAAATACTTTGATTTCCAGTTAAAATTAATGAGCCAAATGCTATCATGGCTAAACCCCACCAAATCTTAGCTGAAAACTAAAATAGGTACCAATGCTTTTACCCCATACCATGCTCAAATTAAAAATGAGCCAGAAAAATCCACCTTCTTCCTAAAACTTACAAGCACACCTCACTGAGACCTTCTCTCCAAACACCAAAATTAGAAACATTCATAATCATGAAGATGAGGAATGAGGAAGAAAAGGTGTATGTCAAGACCCCAGTACTCTTCCCCAACCCTTCTTTCCTCCCAAGGGCCAGCAAAAGCCAGCAGTTATCATCTGCCAGCAGAGGAGCTGGATTTCCCAAGCTAAGCATACTGAATACAAAAGGCTAGAGGAGAGTTGCCTGGTAAAGCTTTAAGTGTCCCAGAGGAGCCCTCCTTGTTTTGGTTTAGAAAAGACCTGCACCAGCAATGTCACATAAATCTGGGGAGCACCATTCTGGTGTTTGGTTAACTGCACATCACAAGCACATGGGCCCTCTCTGCTATGAGTAAGAGGTTGTGAAGACAGAGTAAACTTGACCCCATAGCAGCCCACATGCAGCTGACTCCAGACACCTGACTGGAGAAAGGGAACATAACAAACAGAAACAGAGACTGCTTTGTTAGGTACTTGGAAGCAGTTTTGCTCCAGATTTCATGGACACTTTTCTGAAATGCCACATACTTGTCAGACAAGCTAACAAACTTCTGTATTTGTAAGGATATACAAAGGTAATGCTTGACAGAGCTTATTTATGCATTAGATTTAATGCTACTGCCTGTGGATTCCTGCATGTGTGCATTCATGGACAGATCAAACCTAAAATAAATTTACAGTACTACAACATCTGATTATTACATGACAAGCAAAGATGCTGGATGAAATCAATCAGGAAGTTCCAGTCATTGAGTTGTAACCTGTACAAACAGTCATATTCCCCACACAGAAAATATTAGAGAAAATAAATTCAAAACTGAAAGTGATAACTCCTCTTTCGTGCTGGAAAGCAATGTGTGAATAGATACAACTGTTCTGAGACACAAGTGACAGAACTGGCACTCAGAGTGCATGAAAAAAGCCCATACCTTTGTTTAAAACAGTAAGAAGGATCCAGTTAAGTTTTCATTTCCAGCCCTCCCTCTAGGCTGTTGCTGGTTCAGGGGAACCATTTCTAATGGCTTTTTTTGGTGGGATGGGGGGCAGCAGAGGAGATAGCCTGCTTTATACCCACTGCCTATACTGAGACCAGTAACTTGCTGACAAAAACAACATGAAAGGCACTTGAGGGTTTCACTTAAATTTATCTCTGTAAGGGTTATTTGTAACAGTGGTGGTCACTGACTTTCACATTCAACCTGGAGAGTATAAACTCTCTTCTTTTATCTTCTAAGGTTATTCAACACCTCTTTTTCATCCAAACTGAAATGAAGTGTTTCAGATCACCAAAGAAATATGTTACAAACCAAAGTTTTTAGATAGACAAAAGATCACAGACTAGTTTAGGCTGGAAGATATCTTTAAGAGGTCACCTAGTTAAACTCCCTGCAATGAGCAGGGACACCTTCTACTAGAGCAGGTTGGTCAGAGCCTTGTCCAATCTGACCTTGAATTTTCCCAGGGGCAGGGCATCCACCAGCTCTCTGAGCAACCTGTTTGGCCACTCTCTTTACAAAAAAGTCCTCATATTTAATCTAAATCTACCCTTTTACAGATTAAAACCATTATCCCTTGCCCTATCAAAACAGGCCCAGTTAAAAAGTCTGTCCCAGCTTTCTTACATCTCTCTTTGTTTCAGAAAATTCCATATTGTTTTGCTATTTCATTAATGCAGTCTAGGAAAGCAACATTAAAATACTCCTACTACATTTTCAACACTTCTCAAAGCTCAAAGAAGGATCTGTACAGACCACAAAGCATGCTTGCAACAGTTCTGTCAACATCTGAACTCAGGCTTCCTCTGGATTGATTCCCTAAGCCTGTATTTCCCTGTCTTGAACACTTCCTGCTGTCTCCAAGCTTCTGCCAGGGCAAAAAGCCTCCTGGTGGTTTTACCTCCCCTCCATACAGGGCCTTGTTTACACCTACAATCTGCAGAGGTAAGGAATTGCTACCAGCCAGGATCACAGAATTTTTTTGTACTTATCTCTCATTAGAAACTGAAGATGGCACTGGTAACGTCAGTACCAAGTAGTGCAAGCTCTTCCCAGAAGATATTGTATCCCATTGTAGACAATCTGTCCCCAACTTCTGACGGTTTACTCTTCCAGCCTTCCAGACAAAACTTTCTGCAATCCAAATTCCTCCCATTTGGCTTAACCTCAGCAATAGTATCCAAAAGTTAACATAAAAATCTGGTACTCACAAACCCTGTAATTTCTCCAAATGCCTGAAATACATTTTCTCTATCAAATGTAAAAAGACTAGGTTTGTTTTGCAATTAAATAAATTCCAGGATATAAAAAAATCAGAAAAGGGAAAATCATGAGAACTTTTTCAACTCTTGAGCTATGTTTGTGCTAGTAAATGTACTACTCATCACAAAGAGCAAAATGGACTACTGGTTTTTTTGCCTTTACACATACAATGCTGAAGTGTGTGTCTGTGTGCATGTGTACGTGTATCCTGAATATTAACACAATTCTGAAAAAAAATTAGTCACACTACTACACATACTGGCAGCACACCTAAGCCTACCTCTGTAGAACACAAACAAAACCAGTCACAAACTGCTTGGCAGGATCCTCATATGTTATCTCCTGTCTACATGTAAATTTTACTTGCTCTTCCCACCTCAATTAACAAATCAAGACACAACTCAGAGACCGAGGCTGCTCACACTTTCTTCCATTTGTCAGTCCTGGCTAACAGCATTGTCTGAAGACAAGCCACATCCATAATAGCTCCCTGACTACCAGTGTTTTTTCTAACACAGGCTAAGGCTGGACCACAGAGGTTGGAAAGGAGCATTGCTTCTTGTGATCAAGAAGTTTGAACACACCAATGTAACACTGTACACATTCCCACTTTTCTTGTGGCAATTTCCAAAGTCATGGATGGTTACAACTGGAAAAATTGGATATCTTTAAGTGTCTGTAATTTCTTATATACTTAGGCTATCAATTCACAGCATGTCTTTAGGAAGGCTATCTTCATACTTTCTCAAATCAGCTCTACCACAATACATTTGGGTGAGGGAAAGACAGCCTTTTCACACATTCTCTTACTCTTGTGTTAACTTTTAGCTAAAATATCCTGCAGTAATGTTAACTTGGGAAGCCAAGGAACATCTCGTATTTCAGAAGCAACTAAAAAGATTATCCAGCAAAAATACCAGCGCCTAAGTATGTCTGCCTGAAACAAAGCCAAGTTTCAACACATGCCTATATGTTTTAAGCACATGTATTGACTATATTTTTTCTTTTTTTACATTATACACACACAGCTGTGAATCACAGTCATATCAAAAGGAAGAAAGGAGACTTAATAAACACTGAAAGCAATCAGGCTAATCATCAATGAATTTATGAAAAAACAAATGAATTTGTAAATCTTTCACAAAAATATAAGTTGAAACAATCTAGCACCAAACCTAAAAGTCCTATCTGTCTTTTAAAGATGCTAACATCAGCATTGTGTTTCACTGTACACCATTACCATTAAGAACACCTGGAAGATTTGCAACCAAAACTGCTGTAGCTCCCAACTGTCTAGGGAAAAAAACCCATTATCCAATACAGCCAAAGATTTTTCAGAGTATACTCCACTATAGAGGCTGCCACACATGATTTTACTGACAAACTCTGCAAATAAACATTCAATTTCTTCTGTACATAAAATCACTCAACAATTTTTACCTCATACATCAAATCATATGTTTCAATGCTATATTCATCCAAATTTTACACTGTTTTCTCTTAGCCTGTCTTGCTTAAATTCAATCTCATTCCTGAAAGATAAATATATATAAAAAATTATTTCTCCCTTTCTCCCAGCAAGAGGCTAAGGCATGATTTAGTCTTCTACCAATTTAAATACCATTTAAATTTTCTACATTTACATGCAGGGCATTGAAGAACTCCTTTAAAATTCAATTGCTCTCTGTTCCTTCCTTTCCTCCCCAAATTCAGCCAAAATTTTAACAACAAACTGAGCCAGGTGAGCATCAACAAGACACAAAAGATTCTCAAACAGACAACTGTCAACTTATTGCAGGTATTCTGGTGTTAGCTAACACAGCAAAACAAAATCAAAAACTGGACGCAGATTTATCTTCACCCTCAGTAAAAGAAATTGTATCTTATAAGCACAGAGTTGTAATCCTATACAACACTATGTTTTTCCTTCTAATCCTTAGATCTTCCTTTAATGTAAAGAGACTGAAAATCATTTGCCTTTTTCAAGGATGAATCTTTCAACTCCCTGCAAATTCTCAAGGGTAGCTTCTCATATACAGTTAATCACTTAAAAATGACAGGCAGGAAGGAAAAAATATGAACTAGAATTACTAATAAAAGAAAAGAGGATGAGAAGGTTTTGGATTTGTAATAGTTGGAAAACTCCTTTTCAGACAGGAAATACTTTCATTCCTAAGGAAGTGAATTTCAGCATCAAGTACAGCAAAGAAACAATGCAGGGATGAATTCAACTGACTTATAAAGAAGGATGTAGAAGAAGAGAGAAAAATAGAAATTTGTTTCAAGTATAATTACATTTGAATGTACTTCCTAAGCCCTCCCTGAGACAGCAGTGCCTCTTAATTCATCCTAGAGGTGTGAATCTCAGTTACTTCAATTTTGTCCATTTTTGTATTTAAATTTTCTTACCTTTTTCTTTAGAAAACCTCCCAAAATGCCTTTAGTTCTCTAGCAACAAATGTATCTTCTGTTCCTCTTGCAGACCCCAAATTTTCCTATGCAAAGTGGGAGAGTCTCTTTTGTCAGTTGTAGCAGGAAATGCCAACACATAAGATTCAGAGCCACTAAGTCAAAACATTCTAAGCAAATCTTCAAAATCACAAAGGACTAAAAATCCCATTTCTCTAGTGCTTCTCTAGTGCTCTCTGTTCATGCAGTGGAACACCCCATACAAAAATCCCAAAAGCTGATGAAACCAAATGGCCTCTCAGCTCATTTCTTCTTCTTCAACCATAGCCAAAAATGGATGTCAAGAGAAACCAATAATAAAAAGGAAGAATACAGTCAGGCTTCACACACACATTTTCTCTATTTGAAATCATGCATCACTGAAAATTACAAATTTAAACAAAAAAATGTGAGCATTTGCCCAGAGTTGTGGATGCCTGTCCCTGCCAGTGTTTCAAAACCAGGCTGGATGGGACCTTGAGCAAGCTGGTGTAATGGAAGGTGCTCCTGCCCATGGCAGAGGGTTTGAAACTACATGATTTTTAACGTCCCTTCCAGCCCAAACCATTCTGTCATAAGCAGTAACTGCTACATTCTAACTCCTTGGTCACCTTTCCTAGTATAAACTTCTCTCATCACTTCCTGAAAACTAGGAAGCTTGTGACATCCAGAGCATACTGCACACGTCAGTTTCACAGTACTGTTTCTGTCAGAGCGCAAATCAGGAAGACAGCTTTGGGCTGCATGTATAGCTTCTTTGCTAATATCAGGTCTCTAGCTACATCTTCTTCTATATCACACAGCAGTTGAGGTTGGTGGACACCATGGAATTCCCCTTTTTGTCCTGAATTCTCGACAGCTTCAGTGTCTCTTCCTCCTACCACTTCCAAGGAGAAAATGTTTCTCAAGTAGCCAGGCAGCTGAAGTTTGAGCACCTTCAAGGATGGAGACTCTGAGTAATGTCATCCAGCACTTGACCTTCTGCACAGTTTTGAAAGAAAAAAAAGAGGTTTGGTCAGTTCAGATGGAATTTCCCGAATTTTAGTGTGTGCCCATTGCCTCTTGTCCCACCAGTGGGTACTTCTGAAAAAAGTCTGTTTTCCTGTTCCTTACATCTGCTTGTTATATAAGGTAACTCAGTGCTGAACTTACCACCAAAATAAAAAAAACTATTCATAAGTATTTCTATGTTAACCATGGGTAGCATTCCCTCAGCTTCACTACATTTTCTACAGTGACATCTAAAATGTATTTAGTGCTGGATGTTAAGTTATAATACATTGGTACGTCAATTATTATGTTTAAGGACGTTAATCTAACTCTAACACCTTCCAACATCAAAGCCCAACATCATCAATTGAAGTCTAACACACATCTATTTCAGCTTTCCAGAGAGAGTAACCCGACAAGAAGTCAGTTACTTTTTAAGGTCTGTAAAAACATACCCATAACACAAGACACCTGGCTATTTCTCTGTTATAGTACTACAGTGGCAAAGCTTAAATATCATATGCATTTGATAGCAACAACCTGGCTAGCTGTTTTGGTGAAAGCCTTCTGAAATAAATTAACCACACAACGAACTAAATCAACAACATAAACTACAAATATTTCACCAATAAAACATTTATTTACATTATAGTAACACCCAAACAACTTCCAGGAAGTCAGGAAATTCAAAGTTGCCTGTTAAGTTCAAAATGAGTCACCTCTTCAGCAAAATTTCTCTCCACTAAATGTTAGCAATAATCTATTACTTTTCTCTTACTAACAATGGAGTATTGGCAGAGGAGGAAAGGAAAGAAAAAGAACTAGCCCCAAAACCCAGATTTCAGAATGATGTTAAAGGAAGGTTTTTGAGTACTGGAAAAGGGTTCAGAAAAAAGAAAAAAAAAAGTTAAACTATTCTAAGAATAACATTAAAAACAAACTGCTTCAAATTGTAGTAATCAGCACAATTTTACATATTTTACAGAAATCAAAGAGTATAGTCAATTCACAAATAGCTTATTGTGAGAAAAAACATGCCATAATTGGTAGAATCTCTTTTTTTCCAAGGCAATGGGAAAAGAGAATGACAGAATTAAAAAAATTATATTAAAAAAAAATCCCACAAAAACAAAGACTTTAGGCCTGCAAACACTTAGGCAAGTATGCAGCTTCATGCATGTGCCTCACAGTGTTCTACCACTGTGTTCAAGAATTTGTCTTTTCAAGCCTGAGGTGTTGGAACTTCTGATGTTTTTTGAAATATACCTTGCGTTTCAAAGCAAAGTATGTTAATGAGGACACAAAAGGTTTCATTAAGCTAATAATATTTTTAAAAAATTGACAAACTTTGACAAATTTTTCAAAACATATAAAAAATACAAGCCCACATATTTGACTTTTAAGATATCTGAGGGTGCCAGTGGGGAGGAGGGGGCTGCTATTTTTTCAAAACAACATTCAGGTGTTAAAGCACACACCTTCATTGAACTCAAACTGCTGTCCACAACTGCTCATAACCACCATAAAGACCCTTCTTTTATAAAAATTTAAGTATCAGAAGGCAGGATCAGTTACACACACAGCATGAACAACTTGCTTGCCAATTTCATCTAGGAGACAGTGTTGTCACTGACATCATACAGAGATGTTAACAATTTTGACCTTGTCTTAAGCAGATAGAAACCCCCAAAATAGCATAATAATTACAAAGCTTTTCAGGGTGAGGAAAAAAAGGGAAAAAAACCACCCAAAAAAGTCCCAAACAATAAAAAAACTGAAATTACAACACCTATCTAGAACAAAGGAAGTGAAAGAAAAATCTGCTTGAATTACAATGTATTAAATGACTAACAAAATCTTATTCAATTTTTTTTTTTTGCAGGATTTCCTCATGATACGTATCTCAGACCTGACCAAGAAGAGTGAATTTGCACCTTCTAAATTTTTTTGTGGAATATTTTTCTCCCCTAGGTTCTAGGAACAACTTATCTCATTGTTACATCATGTATTTTACAGCCAGTAAAAGTATGGGGTAAGTAACAACCTGTTGGATCCAATGAAAGAAATCTCTGCTCTAGTTTTTCATTCATTGTCCTTGACAATCTCATACTCTTTGAGGTTTCAAATTTCTAACAACGTGGAGGAATTTCCCTCTCTCCTCCAAGCTGTAATGCTACAGGAGAACGAGTTCACCAATGCTTGTAGACAGCCATGGCAGTTTCTGTGTCTCACAAGAATGTTAATACAGAACTGCCTCTGCAGTCATGTAAGTCAGAGGATACTCAATTGTTTAATGACTTGTGGGTAAGACTGCTTTGCTTAACACTGAACTAGGAAAAATACTCACTCTAAAGCTCCTCGTGAGTCTGTGATCACCACTTGTCCCACACACTTCCCCTGAAATTTGATTCTGGACAAATGCCCACAGTACATCTTTTCTCTGCAGAATGAAGAAGATAGAGAAAGTCCAAGCACCTGCTATATATGCTTCCAATAAAAAACATGGACCACTTCTCTCACCTTACCTAAGGCAATTCTACAAGCCAGGAAATGCCTGCAAAAAAAGCATTTAAAATTTGAAAAGTGGAAGACAAACTTAAGCCAACCACTGTGAACTATCCACGTTTTGGATAACAGGACCCTCTTTACCTTTTTACTTTTTGTTTGTACTCCCACTAATTTCAAGACCATGCCTTCTCAAGTCAACCCATTCAAAAGCTTTGTAAGGGCATTCAGTTGCACTGACACTCCACATATTTAACTTCTGAAAAATCCAAGCCATTTGTTTCCTATGCTGAAAAGGATTAATTACAATTCCATTAGAGAAGGTCAGAAACACTTTAGAGATTCTTAATAAAATTCCTGATGACCAGGTAGATTTTAAGGGCTTGTATAACAAAAGCTTGACACTTCAAATTACTTTGCTGCAACCTGAGAGGCAAAGCATGCAACACAACTCAATTGATTTCAATTGGTCCCTTAATAAAACCAGTTGAAACAGGCTTTTTGAAAAAAATGTCAAAAAATTTTTCTATCTGGCCCCATTCATATGGCTATATGACATACAAAGACAAACAAATTGACCATTATGAGAGAAAAATTTTTGCACATGTGATTTAAAAGCTTCTTCTTTTCTTATCTTGCTTAAATGAAACATATTTATTAACCCTACCTTGAATGACACCAGAAATCTCCATTGCTAAAATCTATCCCAACGTCACAGCCTGTCTTTCGAACAGTGCTGGCCTGGAAGCAAGCAAAAGAACACAACAGCAGACTATTCTACCTTTCCAGGTACTCAATGAAGACAAGAGTTGTCCTTATTGGACAGAAAACAGCCCTGGTACTTGTGCCTACTGTCAGCAACACAAGTCAAGGACTTTCTTTTGTTGTTAGTGAGGCAAAAAAATCTGTCCTCTAAAAGATCACAACTACTAACAAAGGCCACAACTTTTGTCTTTTTAATTGTTTTACATGAGCATAAAATCATGCATGCTGAAGCCAGCGGAAACACGGGAGAGGACTCTAGACAGAGGTTCTAACCATTTGCTGCTCTACAATTTGGCAAGAGTATTTCATTTTTGCCAAGCAACTGGCACAAGTCTTTAGGCTTGCATTAAGAAACAGTGCTTGGAGTATTACAGTCCAACCATGTCCTACCATTGTCAGGAAGGCAAAAAACCCTCCATGATGCTAACAATGCTGTTCCTTGGCTAGATGCTGTGGAATGGTGCTTTAGAAGTCTAACATGGCGTACCAAGTGCCAGAAGTACCACTGGAAGTGCTGCACCTTTAAACCTGGCCCATTCAGAATCAAAAATTTATTTTACTTTCTTGGATCCAGAAGATACTCTTCTGTTGTAGAAGAAGGACTTGAGAAACACTCAACTTCAAACTTCTACCAAACTTGTGCTGAGAGCATGAATCAGGAAGTGACAAGTTATAAATAAAAATACTCACTATGAGAAATAAAAGTTTGTACTGTTTTTATGAAGTTAAGACTGTTGCCAAGTTATGAATTTCTTTGGGAAAATGAACAGGCGGTTCAGCTTCAGTATGGATCAGTGCCTGTGTAGAGTGTTAAAGTCGTGGCTTTGGTATACAACTGTCAACACCATAAGAAGTAGTCTGAGTCAGTGCTGGCCTCTTTTGTTTATCCTTAGAGAAAGGTAACACTTTTCATCCAGTTAAATCTATCACAGACATACCAAATCAATAATGCTGTCACATTTTAGTTACATGTCCGCCTTAAACCACAATGCTATAAAAGCCTATTGAGTTATGAGCCTGTAGTAGAGAGAATTCTGAGCACTGGGCAGGCAGAGCTCAGCTCCTACGTCACTGATAGGCTGCAGCTTACTCTCCATCTCTACTGTACCATTCAGCTGACAAACACTGCTATCACTCTGCCGGTGTGCCAAGTAGAGGCCCTTAAAATAGCATGCTGAACTAAGTAGCATATCTTCAAGTGTCACTGCAATAACCTTCATCTCTAGCATCAGATCTGGAGACAACAAAAAAATGCCTGCTAATTTTGGTCAAATACTACAGAAGAAAAGACATTATGAGGTCATTTCCCTCTTCCCCTGCAAATATCAAACCCAAGAAGTAGTCTGACTAATTTATTTGGGGTTTTAAGATTACCAGTTGAGAAACTAATTAGACAATTTAAATGCTCTCACACAGAAACATACCAACATAAACAAGAGTAAAAAATTCAAGATGTACACAGGACATAAAAAGCAGAAACATGAATTACATGGATACCACAGATACCTGAAGGTGTAAGACCAGCTTTGGCATGATCACACTATAAGTTTTTTAACCCCCTGCTCAGTTGGGCAGTGAAGTCTCCAGGAGTCCCACATGACTTTCATACTGGTAACCCTGAAGGCATTCAAATGAAGGTGGAATTCACTGCTCTTCAGAAATGCACAAACTCTAAAAATACTAAAACAGCTTCCTTTTCTGGTCTTCCTTATCTTACTCCTCTGAGCAAACAGAGTATCACAGGCCACTTCAAGAAAAACAAAATGTATCACTGGAAAAACTAAAGAAAAAAGCTTTTTGAAATATTACATTATTGTCTTTTTAAGTGAAAAGAAAAGCTTTCTATTACCCTTCTCTTATTACAGATCTGAGTGGTTCCTAGCTGGCAGATAACCATTTGTCAACTAGAGTGGAAACTTTTGCCTAAGCCTTGCAATTTCCTTTGGTTCTTAAAAATTAATACTGCAGTTTCCTGTAACTCCCAAACATGTTGCAAAGTCTGCGGGTCTTAGAAGGCAGTGAAATTCACTAAAAGCATAGTTCTACATTAAGTTAAAGCTTCTTGTACAAAGTGTCAGAGCCAAGACTACAACACATCAGCAGCAACATCAAAGCAATACTTAGGCATTCAGGGAGTTGAAGGATGTCTTTTGTTTTAACACAACAAATCATCTTATGTGACAAGCTTTCACTGAAGAAGATGAGCCATCCATTTTGACAGTAGGCTGCACTCACACCTACCAAGTCATATATGCACTCTACTAAGCTGTTTGCTGTATGCATGAGTCCAATTGTATTTACAAGAGGTCTGAGAATATAATCTGTTGTCTAAAAACCAGGACAGCAATCCTTGAGAAAAATACTGTGTTCTCATCTTCCTCTAAGTGGCATGTTGAACAACTCCAGAACAGCTCATTTTCATCCTTAACAAAGGCACAATAAGATTAGTCATAATGCACTTCAGCTCGGTAGATGAGCTCACAAGCTGCAAATCACTTTCTGCAGCTAGAGATCTTATTTTATAGATGTTTAAAAGGGATCATGTTCAGGGTTTTTTGCTATAAACTTTACACAGGAAATAATGACACAGCAGCAAGTACAAACAAGTGGTATAAACAAGACCTCTTGTAAAGACCCATTACCTTTTAAAGTCTCTCAGCCACTCTTAGCGCGCACAGAAAGAACGGATGCACTTCAGATTCTTACCCAAGAACTGCAGTGCATACACAAGTGCAGGATACACATATCAGCAAATGGAAAATAAACTCCTCTAGATGCCTCAACTAGTGCACAGAGACCAAGATAATCAGAAATGCCACATGATTGTTAGTTTAGAAGTTGAGAATGGGGACAGTATGGAATGAAAAACTCAAAGGCACTTCACCTACCACAGACTGCATATAGCTCCTTTGCACAAAGATCATCAAGGGGAAAACTGCAACCAAATGAGACCACACAAGCATATAAAGTAGAAGATACACAGCAAATGCACTTCCTCCTCCTCCTGTGGGCTACCTCACAGGTCAGAGATGCCCACAAATCACAACTACATCAACTTTTAATCTAATTCTGTTTCACAGCAACATAAGTTAGATCTCAAACTTATTTAATACTAGGAACTAGTTGAAAGTGAACTCTCATCATTATAGCCATGCCCTTACAGCAGACGGCTGGAGAGTCCCCCTTCACATGCCAGTTGAGTTTTGTGTGCCACAAGTTTGAAAGCTAAATGAGATATATCCAAAGTCTCCACCCTGTTACTGCTCTACAACTGAATGACTTTCTAACAATTTACAATGTAAATTACATGAGAAACAACTTAAGCTACACAATGCCTAAACTATCAACAGCACTGTCAAGTTGCACCCAAGTTACCTGAAGTGATAAATCCTCTAACAACATAGTTTGAATGGCAACTCAATTCAGGCTAAATATTAAGTTGTGCAATTTCTCACACCTCATTGCATAAAAGTATTTGCACCAGATATTTGTCTTTCTTCTTGGATCAACTGTATGGTTTCCATTTCTGGCAAAGCTCTTCAAAAAAGCAAACGGAATACATATTCAATGCAATACAAAGTTCACAGCTACTTTTAAAAAATCCCATTCCAGCAAGGACATCATTACCTCACTGAGAAGCCCAAGAATTGAACCTTGAGCACAGTTTTATAAGAAGGGCAATACTTGTCAGGCCAAATTACTAGCAAGACAACTCAAATGAGAAGACAACACTCAAATTCCAACCACTAAGAAATAGCTAAGTCTTAAAAGCAAGATTTAGTTACTGCATAAGACCCAAAATCTGTATGATAATCACAACTACAAATCATCAAGTGTTTCTTCCATCTTTACCAGATGAACATCAAAGCCGGAAACCAACTAAGGGTATAAACAGAGAGGATAAAAGCCATTTAGAACAAACAGCTTTGAATCAAGAGATCTAGAAGGAACAAATTTAAGACAAATCCCTAAGCTTATTAAAATGTCCAGTCACCTGCAGATACCACAAGACAAAGGCAAAATAAAGAAATCAGTCTTTTTAGTGACTGAATGACAGGAGTGCCACTGGTAGCAAGATGAATGGTATTAATTATTGAGATAAAAATCTCTCTCAAAGATTTTCAGAGTAAGAGCTAACAGGAATACTGAGATTTGATAGGGCAGGCCAGTACTAGAAGTGCCAAACCTTGCTCATGTATCAAATTAAGTCCAATAGCAAACAGAAGTTTCATTGCTTCCTGAACAATATTAAGGTTCCAAAAGAAATCAGCAGCTTTGTAGAACCAGAATGAGATCTGAGAAAGAAATCAGGTGTGCTTAATCTAGTAAAAACAGTTTGGATATCTACAGGCCCACACAGACCAGCAAAAGGATGAGTACTGGCACAGAACTGCTAGCCTCTGCCATGCTCAGCAAGCTGTACAGGGTCATTGATTTTTCTGGGTCTCAAATTTTTGTTTTTAAGTTGGATCATTTTTTCATTTCATGGTTTGCTGCATTTACAGAGTATGGACTATTCCCAACTAAATGGTCAAAAGTGATTGAAACATATTGCCTTGATGTCCCTGTGTCCTTGTTAAGTACTGGAATTCTCACTTGCTACCAACTAGTTTTGTTACTTTACAAGTGACCTGCAGTTCCACATCTCTTCAAACATGCATAGAGACACAGTAACAGCTCTCCAAATCATGGCATTAAGTTCTCCTAATGCCAAGTCACATCTCTAAATGTTACATTTTTCTAAGAAATTATCCTGCAGCACTTGCTCTTACCACAAGCCACTGAGTGGTAACCCAGAGAACATTTCTTCCTTACATCACTCCCCTACACTGGGCTCCGGGATTACCTTACATATATATTCACATGTTTAACGTACCCAGTAGAGCCAAGTAGGCATCCAGTGCTTCCTAACCCCTGGTTTCCAAATAGGAGTACCAATACTTCCAAGAGAGCTTCCCCAAGCAACCAAGAACATATCAAACTACAGTTTCTGCTTGGCACTCTTAACTTTTCAGTCACAAATGGAAAGTAATTTGGAGCAAGACTTCCAGAAGACAGTAAGGGCATCAAGCTTACACTCACAAAAGAAAATTAACTAATCCAAATATTCCAGAAGTGAGGTCACTTGGACTACTTACTCATACTGCTGCATAAATTTGCAAGAATTCTCCTTCTGATTTACTAGTAAATAAGTTCATATTAATATGCACATTTTGGATACCATGATCTAAATGCACTAAATGAAAAAAAAGGTGCAATTTCACAGTGCAAGTACAGTATTAAATATCCTCAAAGTAGACAAGGTCCTTTTTAAGTTTTCTTCAATAGAAAGCTTTCTAAACCCTGTTTCCTTTTTGTTGCTTTGAGAAAATGGAGAAGCAATTAGCATTTACAGCTTAGTTCCTGCTTCCAAAATACCCCTTTAACTTTTTTTATTATTTTTATGGTGGATATAAATCGCACCAAATTGTTAAATCACAGCTATTTTCTATGCTACCTATACAAATAGGGCTGATTTCTGGCAAGCCATAAAACAATTATGGCTGAATTCCTGCAGCCCTTTGATATTCCAGCTTGCCTGTAGGGCTTCAAAGCCATCTTAGGGCAGCGCTAAAAATCTAATTTCCAGAAGGCAAAGAAGGAAAATAAGGCATATCAATTCCCACATGCTCAAACATGAACACACCAAAACCTTAACACTGGGATGATTATGTTTGAAAGTGACTTAGAACAAACACACATAAGATACAGCAATGGTTTAAATCGACACTGCTTCAAAGAAGGCAAAGATACAGACACCTTGAGAAAAAGGGCATAAGGCATACTACACCTGATTCCTCAGCACTTTCTGCAAGTAGGGAAGCATATTCTCCTCCTTGAGCATTCAGCTCTCACCTCTTCTTGTGTGGAAGCATAGAAAGGGGTGACAAACAATCAATGTGTAAAGGGAAATGCAGAAACTGCCTAAGTCTGCAGAGGAAGCAAAGGCACTTTAAGGTACTAATACTATCAGTAACAATTACATAGAGATTCAGCAATGACAAGAACCTGAAAATTTATATAGGTGTATTTTACATTTGCACTATTATTATTATTATTATATTTAATATGGAAGGGTCTGCCCCTCATTTAAGCTGGGGAAGCCGGTTGTTTCTGTACCAACATGGTTTCTGATACCATGAAAAATCTCTGAGGAAGGCTAGGCGACAACACTATAATCCCTTCAAATAACGCCAACACCATTTTTGCCTTCTAACATGGAATTTCGAAGAGATTCAACTGAGCAATTTGAAAACTGATTACTATTTTTCTTTACATGAGAGAAACTTTCATATTGCCCAAAGAGAATACTATTTGAGTAATATAATTCACATTGGTGTAGACACACAAAAAATGCAAATATCTTTAAACTCCCTGCTATTTAAGTGTCTGCTGTTTTTTGATCGAAGGCTAAAAAATTTTTGCCAGTAATTCCTACTGTGCACAGGCACACAGTATGAATGCAAACACAGAGTCAATATTACATCAGAATTATGGACTCTCTATTCTAAGGCTGTATAAATGAGTACATACATAATTTGTATAAATGAGGCACATGCACCCACGTCACATTTTTTCTCCTCACAGAATTAATGCACATTCTAGAGGCGCTGCAGAAAATTAGCAAAATCCAAAACCACTGAAACAAACTGAAAACAAAAACCAACAGACAATGACAATTTCATTCTAAATCCATCCTCTTAAGAATAAGTAGCAACCTGGTGATCTCTAGCAAATGGTTTGGCCAATAAAGTGAATACCAAAGACAGAGAGTAACCTTTAATATTTGGCCTTTCCTGATTGGTGCCCACCTCCCAAAAAAAAAAAAAAAAAAAAAAAAACAACAAACCAGGCTTCTCATAATAATTTAGAATTTCCCCTAATTTTTATGAAGTCCATTCTTCTTAACTTTGGCAACTAAAATGGCAAAAACCCTTTCAATCCCATACCTGGCCACTGCTGGAGGCATCCTGCACATAATGTATCCCTAAACTGCAGATAAATCATTGGGCCCCCAATATGCCCCCCCACTTTGTTTTTGTGAAAGCAATTACAGAAGTGGGTTAGACACCAGCTATGTAGTATTAATGTACAGTACAACAGGCTGCATAAAATGAATGCAAGAAATCTCTCTCCAGGGAGCAGGAAGAAGAAGCCCTATCTTCAGTGCCTTATCCTGCATGCCAGCCTTAATCACCATTATTTTCCTTTGGTGTTTTTCATGCAAAGATACACATGTCAGTTTTCTTTATTTCAGAATAAAACTGTTCAGCAAAAGGATATTCCAGAAATTTTTTGAGTCTAGATTAAGAGACTGAAGTTTCAAGGCAAGCCAATTGATCTAATCACTGTATTAGGTTCCAAAATCACAAAACAAACTCCATGAAATTACAATATAGGTAAACACATGTACAGATTGTGTGCATGGTCTATACTTAAAACAATACATACATATCAAATGCTTATAAAACTGATTTTAAAAAACAGAGGTTAATTTAGATTTTAACCAAGAAAATACTGTTATCTAGATCTAAGGACAGACTACAAAGGAAGGAACTGAAACCAAAATATAAAATTTTTTATTGTCTAGAATACACACATTGACAACTTCCCAGATTTAAACTACTCCTAAATACAAATTGGAAAAAAAGAAAAAAAAGAAGGGAAAAAAAAAAAAAAAAGAAAAAAAAAAAAAAAAAAAAAAAAAAAAAAAAAAAAAAAAAAAAAAAAACCACAAATAAGCCCAAGCCACATTTTAAATATTCCATATTGAAACACAATAGCTATTTTTGATTGTACGCTTAAAATGTCAATCTTCAGTAGTTTATTAGTATTTCAACTAATGCAAATTTCAGTTCAGGCATTAAGACAAAAATGTAAGGAAATATCCCTGCAGTCCAAGGTCAGTAATCTAATACAACTGAACTTTTGTTTCAACACCTGCAAGGTCTGCCGCGATTGTTTGACTTTGCCTCTATTAGATCATATACAAATTCAAGGAAGTAACCTAATGTAGATCTGCTTCACAGAAACAGATTTGTTTGTATTTAGTTTCCAGGCAATACCCACTAGAAGGGCAGTGCTAGGATGGGACAGCAATGCCTGAAGAAGCAAACAAGTATTTTACTAATGCTGGCTGCCTTATTTGATCTAGGTTCAAGGGCTGGTCTTGGTGCATTTGCACACGACTGCCAAAGGCACTTACAGAGCTTGGAAGGAGTTGCTTCAGAGTAATTTATACACAAATACCTTACAGCATTTTTAAGTCAGCTGTAATATCTTTTATTTAAAGAACTACCTAGGGAATAACTTATGCAGAGAATGATAAAAGCCACTCTCCTTACAAGAAAGGATACTAGGTAATTACAGAGACCGGTTGCCTACCTGCCCCTATTCACACAGAGAGGAGTTTAAGACCACGAGATAGGGAACACATTTATGTGATTGCCTTTTTCTTAAGCAAAAGAATCTTATGTTCAGACCAACCTCAAAAAAAAAAAAAAATTACAGCCAGAGAAGTCCTCCTGAAATACATCTACTCTTCAAATAGGAAGGATAATGCAACTGTATGGCTATATTGTCATTTCTATTAACCTAAACTGTAATGAATAATGAGTAGACTATATGTTACGGGTAGAATACTTTTTGCTGAAAAGACATCACAGCAATATGCTGCAGAAATGGGCTAAAACACAGCACAACGGAAAGGGGCCAAAAAAAGCCCCACCAAATTTAAGTTGGGACCTTTTGTTTTAGAATATTTACTACACAAATGGAATCATTTACAATACTCACAGAAGCCACACACTTAAAAACACTTCAGACACATTACTGACAGCCAGGCAAGGAAATAAGTTGAATGCCAAAAATATTTAGTCTTAACAGTGCAGGAATTTTATCACAGACAGGAGCAGACCTTTGCAGCTCTAAGAGACATAACACTAATAGTAGTAACAAAATAGATTAGGAGCCTTCAATATTACAGAGAAATTTACAAGAACTGTGTCTTCTGATTTCTGTACAGCAAACAAAGATTACTTTGGCAGCCTCTAAAGGAAAGACTAAACAAAGCAATACATTTACAAAACACACCTTTTGGGGTTGTTGTTTCTTGTAATTATCTCTTTATTCCTTGCTATTCCTCAGACCAATGCTCGTTATTTTTTAGACATCTGAAATTTCTCTGTTGAGAACTTCTTGGTATAGTTAATTGACCTTGTCCAAAACTAGTTCAACTGCACTTCCATCCTCTTGTCAGCTACTAAATTTGGGGAACAATCTACATAAATACTTTCCACATTCAGTCTTCAAACACAACAAAACCATTCCACAGCCTTCCTCCCCATTTCTTAAAAACTCCAGTGTGGATCCTATGCGGAGTTATCCACTGGCAGTAGATATCCACCTCCACATCCTTGTCAGCCTGTCCACTGGGTCACTCCCTTGTACGCTGCCTGTGCTGCAGAGGAGGCAAGCGCTGGAATGCAGTGCCTGCTGGGCCAGAGCTCAGCAAAACAAAACCCCCAAGCCCTGTGAGACACAAAGCAAGCAAGCACACACTGTGCACAGGACACAGACTCTCCACAGCACCTCCACTTACTAAGCATTCCTCCAGTGAAAGGCAGCAACTGGGTGCAAACCTTTGGGTGCAAAGGGCTTGGCATTGGATCTGGCTAAAAAGAACTAATCTTCTGCTTATTGGTGTCCATTTTTTTCCTCTAGCAAAAGCTTACGCCATAGAGACAAAACACACCACCACCTAAAAAAATATTTCAAGGGTGCACAACACTTTTAAACATGAAAGCTTTTCAGTTTTTTATGTTTAGTGATATTTAAACAAACACTTTGTTAGAGCTATTTCAAAGCAATACTCATTAAGACCTTTCCACAGAAACAAGTCAAAGACTGTACAATTTCAATATACTTTACTCTTTCACATAGTTTTGCTTTTCCTTGTAGCCATACTAAGTCATTTTAAGACACTAAGAGTATCCAGCATTACATTGTGCTGTAAGAAGGCTGGGCAAGAAGAAGAAAACTAACAAAACAAAAAATACCCAACAAGTCAAAAAAAAAAAAAAATCCATCATCTGGCATCATCCTAACTACAAATACCTGCCCTGGAATATCATACCAGATCTGTGCATCTCCACGTTCAGAAAGCATACAAGATTTCAGGTTTAATCCACCCTCTCCTTCTTTTCAGTAAAACATGGTGCCAGTGCTGTGATGACACAAACTCCCATTGTGTAAATTATTTTTACCAAGTTCTTCATTAAAATACTCGCCTGGAATTTACATTATGCAAAATGAAACGTGTATATATTATAGAGCCTGGTACATGATAACAAGAGGAATTGAAACTTCACTTACCCATTTAATACCAATCAATCAAAATTCATTACATGAAAGGTTGCTTCAAGAAACAGCAAACATTTTTGGACCTATCATTTTTCCACAGGCAATGGAAAACATGATTGCTAGTCTCTAGCCCACAACATCAAATAGTTCTGATTACACTGAATCTCTATGTTTTTCCTTCTTGGATAACTTGCCCTTAAGTTTGCACACGAAAGGTAAAATATTGTCTTCCTCCAAGTATACAAGAAAGTATACTAAGTATACATAGTCCTCAATTTCCCCTACAAGCCTACACCTTGTCTATTTCAAGATATATGTTATATTCACATTACTTCTATCTAGAAAGAGAAGAACAATTAATGTCCTACTGAATTGGGTGGAATTTTTCTGTACAAGCTTTAGAAAAGCAACTGCAAATAGTAAATTTAGATTTACTGCAAACCACAACCTATCATAGGAATCATCAACAAAACCAACCCACCTCACACTGCTCATTCAGTTCTACTCTTGTTTTGCTCCATGTGTAATAATTCACCTTGTTATCATAAACATTTGAAAATAGAAACACCTATGCCAATATTGATCTTTATGACCAAGGTGTATACCAAGGTATATGAAAAATACATACATCCTACCATGTATAGTCATGTTTTTTTTTAAACAGAATTATGGACAAGTAACTGCCGTCATTCAATTGCAATTTGTAAGCATCAGCTGCTCAGAACATGTCTGAATTGCATTTAAAAGAAATTACATTTGATCTATCTTTTAGATGACGTTATAGCTGCCAAGACCTCTGCTACTATAGTGTGCACAAAGTTGAAAATCAAACTCATACAGACACACTGGGCTCACCCAGGGAGCTCGAAGAAACAAATGTGCACTCCTCTAGAAAGCCACAGTCAGTGCAGGAGTTTGGCACAGGATTAGCAGTGTGATACAGCCCATACCTGGCAAGGAAGGGAGAGAATTAAGCCAAAGATACTGATAAGAGCTCTGATGGCATATATAAATAGATTTAATTTTAAAATCAATTCCTGCACACATACTTAAGTAAGCATACAAAAAGCAAACATCTTGAATTATAAGCTAAGTGTTTTATGACAAGATGAGAAATCATAATTTTCATGCAAACGTATATAACTGTTAGAATGTGACTATTCCTTTGTCTTCATATATGTCTGTCAATCACCAGCAGGAAGGTAAGAAAGAGGATAAACTAAATTCTGTAGGTTTAAAATTGCAGGTGTTCATCACAAGACTCTCACAAAAATTAATGTAGTAAAGCTTCAGCAGCTTATAGATCTAATTCTGGATTGTATGTGTATAAATTAACTGTGTTTTCCCCAGCTATTGCAAGCATCAACAAGCTTTACATTCAGGCTGCCACCCGAACGTATCAAGTTGTCTTTTTTACAGATTTTACCAGAACAAAGGACAGATTAATCCTCTTCAACATTTCTCCCCAAAACCTGAATGAAAAACTATAAAAAGCCCCAAAATCAAACCCAACACACAAAAACTGAATCCTAACCATACTGCACATCATTACAAGAACAGCCTTCATACTTAAACAGTATCACAAAAAGTACAGTAATAGATCTTTGTTCAACATTTCACAACTAACTAAACCTTAACAGATTTATGACTGCAGCTTATATCGCCTAACCTGTAACTGTAAATAATACATGGTTTAAACATTTCTAACACATTTATTTTTCTAAGGATAAAAACTGTACAGATGTAAATAGAGTCATAAAAATAATTATTGAACAACACACCTGTTTTCATTTTCTTAAATAAATTTAACTAACTCCAGTTTTAATACTGAGATATCTTCTCCCTCATCTTCCTAAAATCTTGATCTTACACAGAATAATCTGGTTTTCTCTACTTCAAGAAAATAGTATTGTACAGCTATCCAAAAAAATCTTTTATACAACAGCCCTGAAACTACTTCCTGCCATCTAAAAATCTCAAAGAGCTACAATCAATAAATATTAATATTGTAGCTTTAGTAAGAAGTAACTAGAATTACTTAAGACTAAAAAACTCTTTCAGCAACTAAATGCTATAGAAATTTAACCTAATGTGAAATAACCAATGTTCATCTTTTACAGTTTAAGAGAATCAGAACTGATTGACAGTTTTGGACAGAAATCAGCATTTGCCCTTGTAGAAACATGCTTACAGGGAGAACAAATATAGGTAGGAGTAGCATCCCTCCAATTAAATTAAAATAAGCACACAATGAACACAATTCACACAACTAAACCACCTAAAAAACTGTGCAAATAGACTAGAAAAGTTTTTGACAATGGAGGATGCAGCAGCCGAATTATTTCCCAGTTTTTCCCACACTGTTTACATCTAAATAAAGCCTAAATATTGGCTTTGAATGTGATTATTTTTTGAATCACACCAACAAGGCAAAATTATTTATTAGAAACTGGGTTTTCTGTACACATAGTATCTTAAAATCAAAACCACCAATTATTTTCTGATGTCACTCATGTAAATATAAAACATGATAGCTTCCCTAAATTGAAACTCTTTGCACTTTCTTTCAAGTCTGCAAAATGCCCTTTTGAATTGCTACTGGCTGAATTAGAAAGTGCACCTAAAACCACATGTGTATTCTCAAAGCCATTCACCTTCATACTCAGTAGTAGCAAGATTAAGTCTCAAGAGTGTCCTGTTAAACAAATGAAGTTCTTCACTAGTTATCAGCCATTTCACGTGACCATTTTGCAGCTAAGAGCCAGAACTGACCTAAAAGATGCAGTATGAAACCTGTATCTGTTAGATTGATGAAAAAAAAATTCCTGTGTGCCTATCATACTTAGATGGTTAGGCTCAGGCAAATTTAAGAGGGGAAAAAAAGCAAAGAAAACAGATCTAAAACTGATCTAAGTTCTTACAAGTGTAACTAAATATTCTAATAAAATGCACATCATAAAACTGATTGCCTGTTTAGTAATCTTCATGGTCTGCCTGCACTAGCTGGTCTGAAAGGAAAACTTCAGTCATCTGGGAAGAAGCTGCTTATGAGTCCCTATCCTCACATCACTCAGTTCACTAAAATTAATAGAGTCAAAACTCTCATTGACTTTAAATGGAGCACAAAAAGGTTTTTTTTTTTCAGTTAAAAATCATGAAAAGGAAAAATAATTTTAAAAGAGTAGCAAAAGGCATCTTCTACAGTAACAGTATAATAAATATATTTCAAACTGTTATGATTCACTAAAATCTCATTCTGTACTAACAGACTACCTTCATGAAAACAACCAATGCTGGAAATGTGAACTTTCTAGAAGACAACTGGAGCTGGTCCTTCCTGTACTAGAACACCAAGCACCTTTACTTCCACCACTTTGCCATATCATGGTAAAACTTACTGAGCTAAGAGGTGCACTAAGCAGCACTGCTCTCGGCTCTGCAGAGAAAAGCAACATCTCTCACTTTTAAAGTTACAACATTCCAGCAACCAAACCAACATTTTCACACTGACTAAGCTATTAGCACAGAAACACTGCCCAGCCTTTTTTTTTTTTTAAATAGGAAAAATTTAATTTGTCAAAAAGTTCCACTGATTAACAGAAATTTAACTACTCAGAACACACTAGTTCTAATGCCACTTTTGAGGTGTGCTTACGAGTCATCAAAACACAAGCAATACGTTTCCTTATCCAACTGAAATACTGTAAGAGAAAGAGTAAGTCAGGCAACTGTTGAAGAGCATCAGCTCTTCTTGGGCAAGGAGAAGAAAATACTTCTACATTGCCTAGCATCCATGCAATTAATGAGACATATTATGATGCAAGAACAACAGCTCCTCTTTCGGAGGCAGTATAGCAGTGGATCAAAATTAACCACAATCTGATGACAAACCTTGCTTCACAGACTTGCTTTAAAATACTTCACTTCTACACACAGGCTGATTTTCTTCACATGAATGATGAAAGATAGGCAGCACATGCTTTGAAATAAAAGTAGAACCTTAAAAACTCTCCATATCTTCTCTCAACCAATATATATCAGCAGACAAGATTTGCAAATAGCAGCATTTGTGATGGCCTGACTGTCCTAGTGAGCTTTTGTCTTACAAATACTACTCCAAATTGAGTCTGGGCACTACTCTCTATAATGTGACTACCAGTCCTGTAGCCACCCCCCCATGAAACTACTCATGGAAATCAGACAGCAGAGCAGGCCATTGAACGGGATGAAGCACAAAGGACAAATCACTGCACACTCCTCTATGCTTCACCTTGCAAGGATAAGCTTGGGCACTCAGTCATCATAAGACAAACAGAAAGCAATAAAACCACCGTCTCATGCTCAGAATTTTAAGGTGAGACAGACTGAAAGAAGAAGAATACTATTTTATTAGATCATTCAAGCTTATCCACACTTTGTCCCCTGTTTGTCACTATCATCCCTCCATCCTGCCAACACACACAAACCAACTTGCTCTGCACTCCAGTGACTGAACACCACCCAAGTAATGCTGCCACCTTAAAACTAATGCAACTTTGGGATACAGGACCCTGCTTGCTCTGTAGCAACTATTAGCAGAACAAACACTTAAGACACACCTTTGCAAACTCACTGCCAACATCTAATATTTCCAAAATTTCTAGCATAAACAGATAAGCAAAGCCATAGTTGTAGCTGGCAAGCTGACAGTTTATCCAGCTATTCTCATAAATTTGCAAAGCAAATGAACTGGCAATAATTTATCTCCCTTGCCTCCCCTGGTAGCTGGAATTACTGTGTCCCTAATAAAAAATGATCTAGTAACAGAAATACTTTATGAGTTAATAACACCTATCTTAGCTTGTTGATTTATTCTTTTCAAATTGATCCATGAGCTTTACAGGTAGACCCAATGAACTAAAATTTTTCCTAACATTCATACATATCAGAGATAAAAAGAACACTTACCAGACAACTAGGTGTTATTATGGCTAGCCAGTATACTAGTACTTGCTTTTGATTAATCTTATACACCTAAATTCAGCATTGCTAAACCCATGGCTCAGGAAAAGTTTGTGAAATTACCAAGTATCTCAAAGCAGTAAATTATCGTATGCTAAAATAATAAAGTATATAACTGCAGACAAAGTGAAAACAGGTAGTTTGACTAACACTTCAAACTTGCATATCATTCCTATTAAATATGCACCACTTGAGGTATCAAACCAAACTAGTAGCACTGATTTACAGAGACCAAAAAAACCACCTTAGAATACTTCTGTCAAAAATTTTAACAGTACTTCTAAAGTAGAAAGACAAACTGCTACCACTTACAACACACACATTCCCACCACCCTTTTAAACACTTTACAATGGCAGAAAACATTCTAGGTAATTCACACATGGATCATTCCCCCAATGTGATTTCAAGGACCTGAAACTTCTTTAGCATCAGTAGTTTCAGGAGGCTAAGCAACACCCAGAAGTTAATGGAGCGCCTGCCATCCAGGTTATAATCTGCAGAATGAGAGTGGCTGCAGATCCTACAATCCAAGGCAGGTACAAGCACTGTACAAGAAGTCCCCTCCCAGGTGATACAAGAGGGCATGCTTCCCAGCAGTTGCCACATCATGAAAATGATGCATACAAACAAAACCCCAAAATAAACACTCTTACTTAAACACTCTTACACAGTTACTTAAATGACTGTGTAACTGAGCTCAGCAGCTGGAGACACAAAGCAAGTAGCAAATGATGTATCCCTCACTTGCAATAGTCCTGAACTATAGTCTTATTAGCAAGCTCCACATCACACCTAGCAACCAAATTTGGGAAGCTAGGGATTCATGTTTCAGCAAGTAAATAAATATAGCAGAGATAATAAAAGCAGAGAGGACCACCAACAACCCCTATGCAGATCAGGCTTTAAGTATTAAGCACACTTTCTACCACTGATTTAATGATACGTCATCTAATTCACTGAATATGAATAATACTATCTCAGCTATTTAGGCTTATTAGATCTGTTCTCAGGAGTTTTTCTGCCAAACTATTTAGATTGACTTAAAGTCATGTTTTTTGCACAAGAAATAGAAGAAAGCAAGAGGAAGCCTCACCAGGACATGCTGGGCAATTTAATTCAACAATAAGGCTGCAGTATTTTATTTCATACAATTCACTGAAAACCGTTTGTGTAGTACTGCACAGATTTAAATAGACCAAAAAAATACACTGATGGTATGAAAATAAAAGGGAGTTGATAGCCTGTACTTCAGAGGATAAACTCTGGAGCTGAAATAATTCTTACAGTCTGATGCTTAAGAGAAGGAAAGTATTCTAGAGAAAACATGGTCACTAATACAAAAAAAGGCACAGCTTGGTATTTTCCAACTGAGAAACATTAAATCAAACTATATGTTTTCATCCTACCACAAAGCAAAGCTTTTTTACCTCAACATTCAAAATTTTCCTGTCTTTTGCTCCATGAACATTCAATTTATCCCCCCCAGCTCCAAGAAGACACAATTTATGATAATGTTGTTTTAAGGAACTGGAGAAGTACTAGATGCCAATAAAGATAACAGATCAAATGAAAGATAACGCTTAAGTATTGTGTCTGTAGAGATAAATAAGCCTGCTCACTTCTTTTATTTGTACTGTTACCTCAACCAATCCCACTACAATAATCAAGACAAGCAAAGGCTTAGGAAACAGATCTGAAAACAAAAGGCTCATGTCTCACAAAAACACGTCTCACAGCCAAACTTGTATGGGTACAAATGCACCACAAATGCACCTTCTGAGACTTTTTTATGTACTCACGAGAAGATGAAACCCAGGAGACGAACAGGCAGGGTGTTCAAGGAATCCAAACACCAGTACCAAAATCGGAACAGCAACACATGCACAGGCATCCCTACTTCCAGTCATACAGGACATCGGGAGAAAACAACACCAGCCAGAAGGAAGTAACACGTGGGCAAAAATCGCCAGTAAGGACCTACGCTGGGACAGAAGCTAACTCCGTGCCACCCACCACCGAGGGACCAGAAGGAGTCGGGACCCAGACCCACGGCCGGACCAAGCTCTGCGGTCACAGGCAACGGGGAGTGGACATGCCCGCGGCAGCAAGTGCGCGAAGGGGCAGAGAGGAGCCCCTCCCGACCCTGGTCAGCCCTACAAGCGGCGGGAGAGAGCCCCGGCAGCCCACCACCGCACTGACGACCGCTTTTGTTCTCCACCGAGACCGGCACAGACCCACCGCCTGCGCCCGCTCCGGGCCGCCTCCAAGCGCTCATCCCAGGGGAGACCCCACTACCTCTTTTCGGCCTGGGGAAGCTCTCGTGCAGGTGAAAGATGACTTTCTCCACAAAGTGCTGAATGTTGCTGTGCTCAGGCCCTCTGACAAACACCATCCAGTCGTGGGTGAAGCCCTCCACGGTGGGTTTCTTCCTGACCTGGGCTCGGTGCCCCAGCTCCAGCTTCACCTGGACGGCACACTGCGGGGGAAGAGGCGGGGAGCGGCCGGTGAGCGCCCCAACAAGCGGAGATGGGGCTGTCGGCCGGAGAGAACCGGACCCACCGCGGGCAGTACGGGACATACGGACACAGCCGTACCATAAACACGGCAGAAAGGATTTGGTTGGGGGAGAGTTGGCAAAACCAGCAAGGCACCGCTGCAACAACAAAAAAGCGGCCCCACAGGCGAGGGCGTAGGACAGCCCTCGGTGTCACCGGGAGAGCGCGGGGAGGCGACCCGGAGCCCGCTGTCAGGAACGCTCCGTCCTGCCCTCGGCGCCTCCGCGCTCGCTGCCCGCGCTGCGGCGGCAGGACCACGGCTCCCTCCAAGTGCGTGCGCGCGCCGCGCCGCCGGGAGCAGCGGGAGGCAGGGAAAGCCGCATGCGAAGATAAATTCCCGGTCACGCCAGCACCTTCCCGCCGGGCAGCGCGGGGCGGAGGACTGGAGGAGACCCGCGCTACTCACTCACCGAGCCGGCCATGCCTGGGGCGCCGCTGTCGCCGGGGCGCTCGCTGCCGTCCCCCACCCCCACCGCGCAGCCCTAATTCATGAGGACGTGGAGGAGATGGCGGGCGCGCAGAGAAGCGGCGAGCGAGCGGCAGGCATCCTCTGTTTTGCTGCTCCGGCCGGCTGCGGCGGCTGCCGGCTCCGGCTCGCGGCTCCGGCTCCCGGCACTCCCGCTCCCCGCCCGCAGCAGCCCCAGCGCTCGACTCAGCCCCGCCGGCCAGCGCAGCGCCCGCCGCGCATGCGCACCAAGCTCCTGCCTGACACAGTGAGGGACGCAGTAGTAAGTGCCGGGGGCGGCACCGGCCCCGCTCGACAGCCAATGGTGCGCAAGCTCCTCCGCGAGGCCCCGCCTCCGCCCCGCCCGCCCTTAAAGTCCCGCTGCTGGCCGCGGCTCGCGGCGCCGGGCCCTGGCGGCAGCTCCGCCATGGCCGCTGCCCGCGGCCCGTACCAACAAACCTCTCCGAAAAGCCCCCCGTGAACCCCCTTGCACAAACAAAGAGAGGAGGACAGCAAGGGAATGCCCGACTTGCACAGGGTCGGCAGGTGGTGCTGGGCACGCAGCAGGCAGGAGATAACAAACGGGTTCTTCAACGCGTTTGTAGCGCCAGGTGCTATTTCCACCTGTAACGGGCTGAGTCTCCTAAAACACGGCTACAGCCTCAAACATTTCCGTATCTCGTCCGTATATGGGAGATAACGTGGGGATTCCTGCCACGGGAATATGCCACTGTGGAGATGGAATGATTTACTGTGAATGCCTAAATCACGGTGCTGACGTTCGTGAGATGAGTAAATCCAGCAGCCAAAAAATCGTGAAAAATTGCCGGCAGTAACTTTTAGCACGTCTAAAACTGATTTAGTCCTTTCGGTAACTGTATTTTGACAGTCTTTGCAATGGCAGTGATGGCCCAGTGACTGGACACAGCAGAGAAATGCTTCCCGCGAGCAGATGCCGCACACCCATGGAGCACCCTTCCTGGGCATCCCAAGTGTCACCAAGAGATGGCGCGCCGAGTCCTCGAGCTGATATCCTCATTTGACCTCTCCAGAAGACCACGATTTCTATCTTCGTTTCGGAAATGAGCGCACATTGTCCAAAGTTTAGCATGGTTTAATAATTCCTTCGAAACTACTGAGCTGCATCTTCCTTTTCTTAAAGATGTTGTAAGCCCTAATTAATAAAATCAGTACTGAGAATTGAAAAGGATGAATACAATTTGTAAAAACACACAAGTTACAACGTGACTTGAAATGTATATGAATATTCATGTATATGAATATCCATGTTTTAAAATCCTGATGTGTATACCTGAAACTTCACATATGTTCTAATAACCTTGCATTAGGCAAGCCAGCAAATATAAGAACTCCTGCTGAGTCCATAAACGCACCAAAGTTGGTTCTGGCAAGTTTAGAACTTTGTTCTTGAGTAAGGACTGTGTGCAAGGGCAGAAAAGCTGGACCACCACCGAGCTTAATGCAGTGTGCTTCCAGTGTCAGGACATATCTGAACAGAGCATCATCTTCCTAGCTTGGGATGCTACTGGAAGGAATGGAGCTGGATTGTTCTCTGGAGTCCTTCTATACTGACTTATTTCTTATGTATTTGGACAAAATAATTTGTCCTCTTGAGTTAAAATGGGAGTGAATCACTACAAGCTGTTTTCTTATAACACATACCAGTGTCACAGTGAAAATGCTTCTATTACCTAACTTCATGCATTCTAAATATCTTTTTACCTAACTTAACTGAGACCACTCAGTTGACTAATCATTACTCAGAAACATCTGCTGATTCATGCTCAAATTTGGAAAAGAAAAGGAGGTTTTTTTACTGTTAGTCAGTTGTGAAGCAATATTGATTTTTAAACAACAAAAAAATTCAAACGCAGCATTTGTATTCAAGCTGAAGGGGTTGAGATGCAATTACAGCTGTGATTTAAAAATATAAAAATTTAATTAATTCCAAATATAATCTTTGGCTGACAGGAATGGAATCAAAGAACAAGCTCGAGCTGTTAAGTGACAAACTGGTGCAACTATTGACTTAATTTTGGATTAACAGTTAAAATAAACATTCTTTGATCTCATTATAGCAGATGGATGTAATTATGTGCATATGAATGTGCAAAGACACTGGCTTAAAGAACTGCAAAGTTATAAAGGTGAAGGCAATTTTCTACAAGTGCTGCTTAAACAAGGTTTACCAGGGAATAATTGCTCAGCTGCTGGAAAATAAGAGACATTTAAGTTATGTTCTTAGAGGTGTTTAACAGCCTGAATGTTCATGTAGTCAGCTCCTGCAATACTAAAAATGCTTGCACTTTTTATGTGTGCTGAAATAACTGATACAATTGTAGGCTTCCTGAAAGGCACCAGTTCCCGTGTTCAGATGTCTTGAGTCACACCTGCATCAAGCTGAGACACATGATGCATAGATCCCAGATCCCTGACTTACATGGGACACAAGTCAACATTTCTGCTCAGTATACTGCTGTGTATAGAGTGTAGGTGTGTTAGTGCAACATTACATCTGACCTAACAGGAGCTGTATTTCATAGCTGTACTGTTGTGATTCCACACACAACTGAAAGGAATTGCTGCCTTTCTGTATTGTTTTCTTACACAAAGCAGATATGTCTTATGCCACAAAAAAGAAGACTGTTTCCCAGCTCATTTGGATACATTTGTCTTCAATATTTTAAACACAGATGTTTTAAATTTCTGTTTGAAGTTTAAATTTTGTGACACAAGTCTGACTGACTCTTAAATAGGCCTTGTTTTCAAATATTTCAAAATACGCAATGAACTGAAAAAGCTGATATTACTGGCTACAAGTGAAACCACTGTGCATTTTAAATGTATCATCAGTCTGTATTTCTCTATATTTGAGATTTTTTCTTATGCAGAAAATATAAAAAAATCATAGGCAATCTTGATCCAAGCCAGATACTGATTACAATGGCCTGAACCAGAGCCAAAAAGTTAAAATAAGCCTACAGCTGATCTTACACATGCAACAAGGAGTATGTCTAAGTTTCTTTGTAATGCCACTCTGGCTGCCAGGATCTAATGGCAGAATACTATGTCTGGATTGGCTTTCTTTGGTTAGCTACATAGGATGAACAAATGCCAAGCAGCCTGAGTCAAATGTGCCTGTTTTGAGGTTTTATTGGCTTGTTAATTTCTAACCACAAATCAAATTGAAAATAAGCACTTTAGATAGAAACATTTAAACCCTCTTACCAATAGGAAATATCTCAAAGACCAAGGGCTGCATGATTTAGAACACAATATAAAACAGTTTATAATTCACCACTGGTCACCTCAAAGGAACATAGTAATAACAACAGAAGATAAATGCAAAAAGGGACCTTGGCTATGCACAATATTACAGTATAGAAGGTAATTTTTTTTTTTTTCTGGTCTCTAGGGACACATAAGGAAATTCATTGAAAGTGGAAAATTCTTCATTAAAGACCTAAAAGGAAGTGTTTAGGGGTTTATTTCCTCACAATGGTGTTGCCCCTAGAGGAAATGCTGCTATTAGAGAAATAAAGTCAAATTCTCTATTCTGTTTACAGTTGTGTAATGACTAAGTTCAAAGAACTTGTTTTGGATTTCCCCAGCCATAGCCAGGACAGTCTGATCACACGTGCAAGGGAGATATTAGGGAGTAACTTCACTGAAATCAGTGTTCTCAATTTCTGGCCTGACAGGAAACACCGCATTAGCAATCAGTTAAGTATAAAGCAATTATGTGACCATCTTCGCTTTGTGTCAGGTTCTTGTGGTGGCAGCAAGCTCAATTTGAATCCAAGTCCAGTCATGGATTGACCCTGTCTGTATGCCAGGCACTCACCAGCTTCTCTCTCTCACTTTCCTCTGCAGCTGGACAGGGGAGATAAAATACAACAAAGGGTTCATAGGTTGAGATAGGGATAGAGAGAGACTACTCATGAAATATTGTTATGAATGAAACAGGCTTGAATTAGAGATATTAACTGAATATATTACTAACAAAATCAGAGCAGGATAATGAGAAGTAAAGTAAGACCTTAAAAACATGTTATTTCCACTCCTCCCTCCTTCCCAGCTCTACCTCCTTCCCCCCCAGCAGTGAGTGCATGGAGACAGGGAATGGGGGTTATGGTCAGTTCATCACACGTTCTTTCTCCCACTGCTCGGGAAGGGGACTCCTTCCCTTGTTCCAGTGTGGGGTGTCTCCCATGGGAGACAGTGCTCCATCAACTTCTCCAGTGTGAAAAGTCCATGGGTAAGTGGGACTTACCCATCCCATGGATAAATCCTCCACAGACTGCTGCAGCATGGGTCACTCTTCCACGGGGTAGAGTCCTTCATAAACTTCAGTATGGCATTTCAAGCCTAGTCTTGTGAGTTAAAGAGTTCTCCCTGGCAAGAGTTAAGCAATTTCCACTCTTATTCATCTCAATACCCTGTGAGGATACAAATCAGAGACTTTTCAGGGGAACCTCAGCTCCAGCACCTGATGGAGCACCTCCTGCCCCTCCTTCTGCACTGACCTTGGTGTCTGCAGAGTTGTTCCTCTCACGTGTTCTCACTTGGCTCTTCCCTGGCTGCAGATATATCTGCACAATGACTTCTCTTTTCCTTCTTAAATATGTTATCACAGAGATGTTACCATCATTTCTACCATCAATTGTTGTTGCCACTGATTTAATAAAATCAGGTCTAGTTGTACAGAGTAGTATGAAACCAGTCTCTGGTGAGGTCCAAATTTCAGTGTTATCACTCCACTAGCTATTAATTTTCATTCATGAACATATAAATTAAAGGGCTTTGTAGGATCCATGAGCCTGAGAGTGAGAACTGATGCCAAAAATTCTTCTGTCTCTTTGAAAAAACTCTCTGCCACTCGATACAATCAATGGGAAACTGAAACAGTTTCCAACAGTGCTAGCAAATGTCTTTGCCAGAAATATGCCTCAAATTTCCTACACTACCCTTCAGTAAAGCAAGTGCTGTACAGACAGTCAGAAATGCCAGGGGCTTTGCTTGCACTAATACAAAGGGAGTTTTTATCTATGAACTCCTACAGGATAAACTTCAGTATGGCATTTCAAGCCTAGTCTTGTGAGTTAAAGAGTTCTCCCTGGCAAGAGTTAAGCAATTTCCACTCTTATTCATCTCAATACCCTGTGAGGATACAAATCAGAGACTTTTTTCTGCCCTCACACTGGATTTGCATTGAAGTCCACAGAAGCTCTGCCTGGGTAGGGTGATGGCCCTTGATAGCTGACTACTGTTTGGAACAAAAGCAGCTACATTGAAAGTTGAATACAGTTAGATGAGCCTTCTTAGTTATAATGGCTAAGACTTAGCTGACTAGGCAGGTCCATTTGCTAAAACTGTATTTAATTATCAGGCTCAAGAGATTTAAAATAAATATATTTCAATAGTGGTAGGCTTTGCTGCTATTGATTTCTGCAATATATTCTTAACTGGAACTTTTGTTATTCTTCTGCTTCATGATTAAAGCCAGAATTGCTTTCTGGTTTGGACAAAATTCCATGTAAGAAATGAGATATGCAGATTTGGCCATTATCAGTGCTATTACTGTATGATTTTCATTTGCATAGTAACCTTTACTGGGAGACCTCACAGCGCACTACAAATGCTGCTAAGAGAACCTTCTGGCATTTCTTGAAGAGCTTTACCATGCATAACCCCTCATGGGATTAGATCGTCCCATAATAAAAGAACTTAGAATATCATAGAAAATGTGTAACTGGAGACAAGGACTCCTGCCTAGTTCTTTTCCTGGAAGAAAATTCACAAGCCAGAGAACAGGGCAGTTTTCACAGATTTGCTGATCTTTTCAAGGACTCTTGTCACACAAACTGGAGTGTGGAAATGCTATTTGGTAGCCCAATACAAGCTAGCTGAATTCTATTTTTATTATTTTTCGTATAACAAATAGGCTACATTAAGACCTGCAGGAAATTGTGTTGGAGACACATCCCAAAGGTGTCAAATTTCTTTCAAAAGGAAAAACTGATTTCAAAAATTTTCTAGGGAAATAATTTTTCAGCATAATCTGTAGCACATATGAACTGCTCTGAATCAAACCCAGTAATAACCTTGACACTGATGCTACCTTCAGAACCTACAAGTATTTCTCCTACTTTAATGGAAGACCTTGAAAGCTGGGGACACCACTTCAGGCCACTACAGAAAACATATCTCAGTTTCACAACCAGGCTCTATAAGCCTTGCAAGTTGAAAGGCAATCAAAAGCGGCATCTGCAAATTTAAGTATATCCTTTAAGAGATATCTTCTGCTTTTTTCCTGTTTCTGAGATATCAGCATAGAAAAATATGTTACTAAAACAGACTGAGACCATAGGACAGTAAATGATTTCACAAAGATGAGATGGCGTCCTTTTGTCTCAAGACACAGCTGAGTCTCTGGAGCTACCAAGAGCCCTTTGTGAGAGCATTCCTGTTACATACACTCAGTGCTCTCACACCTCAACATCCTTAGATGACCTGCATGAAACTCAGGGCTTAGAAACAGTGCTAGCAATTACACCTCATAGTCAAGTAATCCATAGAAAGGAAGCGATACTTCTGATAGTCTCACACCAAGCATGAAACCTCTGGTGAGCTGCTTGTCAAAGCAAGATTCTTCACAATATCAACACACTCAGAATGGTCTGCACCAAAATAAAATAAATTACTATGTGCTCTTTAATCTCAGGAGATCTTATTGCAGTTTGTACCAAATTGAAAGCCATTTTGGCAAATGCTCATTTGGGCAGTAGCAGACTTGGAATTGTACTTGGAACTAAGGCTCCCATGTCTAGGGCACAACATGGAGAAGTATCCCTGGATGAGATGTCACTGAGATACACTTCACCTGTCAAGCAAGCTCTGCAACCTGGCAATTATAAAATGAAAAGTTCTGTACAGGCAGTCAAAAATGCCAGAGGCATTGCTTGCACTAATACAAAGGGAGTTTTTATCTATGAACTCCTACAGGATAAACTTCAGCCTAATCTTGTGAGTTAAAGAGTTCTCCCTGGCAAGAGTTAAGCAATTTCCACTCTTATTCATCTCATCTCAATACCCTGTGAGGATACAAATCAGGGACTTTTTTCTCAGTTCTGCCCTCACACTGGATTTGCATTGAAGTCCATAGAAGCTCTGCATGGGTGGGGTGATGGCCCCTCATAACTGACTACTAATCACAAAATGTCAACAAACCAACCTGTCAATAGCAAGACGTTCTTAGATGAAGCAGAAAGCATGGAATGGGCAGAGGAAACTGAACACTCCCTTTGGATTCATGTCACCACCTATGGTCACCTAGAGATGGACTGAAATACATCCTTGTGAAAGCTCCTACAGGTCCTTTTTCCTCATGATACTTCAGCATCAGGCAGACATGGGAGCCCATCTTGGCCCGAGTGTACTGAGCAAAAGCCATGTCACAAATACTTGTATGTGCTGCTTGAAAACAGTTGCTGCAGAGAGGTCACGGGTAAAGCAAGCAGTCCACATGTTCTCTGGGATCTGACTGATTTTCCCTGTGTATTGTACACTTGTAGGCAGCTCAAGAGAATACAGTGAGTCACTTCTGGGCTTCTAGTGCCTCTTGGAAGTGGGAGTGCATGTGTTTCCACCAATTCAATACAGGCAGTGGAAGGGCTCTTTGGATACCATAAACTGCCTACAGCTTTAGCTGGTGAAACTGAAAACAGTGTATTCCTGATCTTTTTAAATGAAAAAACTGAAGAAATACTAGACAGACTTATCTACGTTTCCTTTTGTTTCTTATTTGTCAGCATTCCACTACTTTCAGTTCAAACCAACTAGAGAATCAGAGAAGATAACCTTGAGAGAGAATAATCTAACCTTAGAGAACAACCCAACCATTTTAAAACACATTCCTTTTAAAATATTTCTGATTTTTTTTCGAAGATATTTTCACTGAGAGGCATTCTTATACATGCCTCGCAGAAGGTGTGCGTTGCTTTGATGTTAGGGAACAGAAGTGCTGTTTTGTATTAAACTAACAACCTTAACTGAGAATACAGAATACACATACAGATGTGTGGTTACCAGTTAGTAGCACAGCAGTTACCAAAATACATCAGAACTGGGTTTAAACTCTTCTTTTGTCTTTGACAGAGCTGCATCCTGTTCTTAGAGGTGTTTTCCAACCTAAGTGATTCTATGATTACACGGCAATCTGCAGCAACCAGAACATCATTTATTCTTCACGTCCAGGGTCTTCCTGATGTGCCTGCAGCTTGCTGATGACTGCCTGCCAAAGCATTTAGGAGGCTGACGACAGTCACCCTGCAGTAATTTTGAAGCCGATAAAGAGCTGTGTATCAGCACCGCATCCCGCTCCTTCCCCGCGCCACCGCGCACCGCGGCCCCTCACACCCCGCCGCCGCTGCGCCTGCGCCAGGCGCCGCGCATGCGCGCTGTGCGAGGCCGGCTGACGGGCGGCGGCGCGGCCGTGCCGCAGGCGCAGCGAGTCCGGCCCAGCCCGGCCCGGCCGAGGTGAGGGGCCCCGGGGAGCGCGGGGCGGGCGGCGGGAGCGATCCGCGGCGTCAGGACGGCAGCGAAGTAAAGGCAGCTGCCGCTGCTGCCCTGTGTGAGGGGGTGTTGGTTGTTTTGCATTTTTGTTTAAAGCTGGTCGCTCTGAGACGTTTGCCTATGTCACATGCAAGCCGTAAGAGTGTGTGCAGGTGTTCTCACTCCTGGCCTGGTAGGAACACCAGTTTGAATCGAGAGCCTTTAAAAAGGAGCCACAGGCTCTGAGACCACATGCGAGAAATGTGGTCTCAGTGCTCCCTGCGCTCTTTTTCTGTTACGTGGCTTAATTTACCTTGACAGAGATTCTTCTGGAGAACTGGACCAGATCCAAAAGTGTAATGCAGTGACAGCCTCTCTGTGGTTCACTTGAATTAGCAATGCTTGTCCCCCTTAGTGTTAGGATGCTTTATTAGATTTGTGTGGCAAGGATATGATAGCAGAAAGGTTACAGGGGTGGCCTCTGGGGGAAACTGCCAAAACCTTTCCTCATGTCTGACAGAGCCAATGCCAGCTGGCTCCAAATGGACCGGCCACTCGCCGGGGCCATGCCCATCAGTGATGGTGGCAGCACCTCGGGGATAACAAGTTTAAGAAGGTGAAAAACTGCCACACAACAGCAGCCCAAGGAGAGAAGTGAGAACATGAGAGAAACAGCTCTGCAGACAGCAAGGTGCAGAAGGCGGGAGAGGAGACGCTCCGGATGCTGGAGCAGAGATTGCTCTGCAGCCCATGGTGAAGACCATGGTAAAGTAGCCCATGTGTGTTGCAGCCCATGGAAGTCCATGGTGAAGCAGGTGTTCACCTGCAGCCAGTGGAGAACCCCATGCTAGACCGGTTGGATGCCCAAAGGAGGCTGTGACTCCGTGGAGAGGAGACCATGCTGGAACAGGCTTCTGAAAGGACCAGTGGGACCATGGAGACAGGAACCCGTGCTGAAATAGGTTTTCTGGCAAGACTTAGGATCCACAATTGAGCAGTCTGTTCCTGAACAGCTGTACCCCGTAGAAGGACCCATGCTGGAGCAGTTAATGAAGCAGACTGTGGTTGGGATCCCATGCTGCAGCTGGGAAAAGTGTGACTGCGACCTCATTTCCTGATCCCCTACTCCTTTTATGGAGAAGAGGTAGAGAAGTTGGTAGTGAGTGAAGTTGACCCCAGAAGGCAGGAAAGGTGGGGGGAATGTGTTCCGAAATCTTTTTCTATTTCCTACTATTCTACTCAGTTTTCATTGGTAAAAATAAATTTCCTTGGCTTGAGTCAGTTTTCCCTATAACAGTAATTGCTGAGTGATCTTCCTGTCATGTCATAAGCCCTTAATCCTATTTTCACCCCTTTTCCAGGTGAGGGGCAGTGACAGAACAACTTTTTGGCTAGCTTGCAGTAAGTCAAGCTTAAGGCTACGCAGATGCTTATCGCTTACATTGACTAAGTTGGGTAAGCAAGCCGAGGTCCCTTTCCAATACCTTGTTTTTTATTTCTTTATCTTGCGTGTCTGTGTGGATGGTTTTGGAGTGGATAGTTTTTTATGTGTGTGGTTAATGGTGTATCATAGAATGTCCTGAGGTGGAAGGGACCCTCAGTTACAGAATCGTGGAGGTTGGAAAAGACATTCAAGATCATCAAGTCCGGCATTTAACTGAAAACCACAATTTCAGCTAAACAATAGCCCAAAGTCCCACATCCAGTCATTTCTCGAACACTTCCAGGGGTGGTGGCTCCACCACTTCCATCCTTGTGGGTTTTCAGGACTCCACTGGATTTGGTAGAGAGGAAGATTCAGACCAGTTTTGATGAGAGGATTGGACTAGATGAACTCTGGATATACTTGTTCTAAAACTGTCTGATTCAATGAGTTTTACTAGGAATAATACACATGGGTATGGATTTAACAAGGAGAAAACGCCTGACCCACATGATTGCCTTTAATAAATAATAATTGGATTTGCAGTGGAGTGGAGGAGTAGGTGTCATTTACTTCCTCTTGAGCAAGGCTTTCAACACTGTCTCCCACCCTGTTCCTGTACCAAAGGTAGGATGTGTTTCTGCTGGCAAGGCTGCCCTCTGCATGGACTAGAAGAACAGGTGATGGAAATCTCAGGAATTTCAGCGATGACAAATGCCCTGTCTTGGCCCACCACTTACAGATGGGCTGGGGAGCAGTTCCATGGGGCAGCTATAGGCCCTGGCAGGCATTGCCCTAGGATGTGTGGCAGAGCTCTGATAGGGTGAGATTTGTCTGCCTACGCTTAACACGCCTTAGATCTCATATTGACATGTCCAGTTCTGGATCCTTGTGTAGGGAGAGATAGTGACTGAATTCAGCAGAGATCACGGAGATAATGGGGCTGGGGCCCTTTCCCTGTGAGGAGAGGCTGTGGTTTCTAGAACTGTTCAGCTGGGAAAAGGGACAGCTGAATAGTGGTAGCCAATAGCAGCCCTTGCACCAGTGGGAGGGGATGAAAGAAAGCATAGCCAGGCGCTTCACTGGAGTTCTTGGAAAAAAGAGCTAAAGGTTAGTGATCTAGGGAAAGCTTTTGCTGATCAGGACAGCTCAGTAAAGTGGTGCCTTCCCTGATATTGAGAGGTTTTCAAAGCCAAACTGAAGCAAAGCCTTGAGCAACCTGGTCTGACTACATGTCTGAACTTCCTTTGAATGGGAGGTTGAACAAAAAGCATCTTTAGGTCTCTGCCAGCCTTGATTATTCATGTATCCTGTAAACTTTATGGAAATTCCGTATGCATACACAGTTACCTTTGCTAAGGGTGAATGCTGAAGACTGAGGAACTGTTTAGGTAGTATTTAATTTAATTGCGCTGATATAGCTGTTGCATTGTACCTATCCTGTGCATGTTTAGTTTAGATTGATAGAAATTTAGGATTTGTGTCTGATGCAAGAGCAACAGACTTCTAGTCTATCTGGAAGAGCTGATTTGTGCTTACATTGAAAGTAAGTTTTGTGCTTGTGATGATTCTCTGTAGTAGTTTTTCCTTTTAAATGTGGGTAAAAAAAAGTTACCTGATTAGAGATACAATATAATTCCAGTGTGTTCATGTCAAAACTGTCCAGGAAGGAGCCTTATCTAATTTTGCTGCTTCTTGAGTAGAAATGAGGGGGCTTGGGTTTATATATACAGATAGGCTGATACATCTAGATCCACTGAAGTTATTAGCCATGCTCAACAGATATAAGTATATCTGGAATTGTTTGCTGTAGCAATATTTAAATTTTTTTAAAGCAAGCTATCAGCTCTAGTTTAATGTGTGTTCATTTATTGTATGGACACCTATTGTCTCAAAATGCCATAACATCTATTCGAAAACTATACATAGCATACCAGCATCAGTGTTGGGTTTTTTTCCTCATACATTTTCAGACATGTCATCCACAAGTATGTGGGAATACCTCACCGCTTAAGTGTGAGGAATTTGTGTTCACTGATCTATTAATGTAGCCATTAATTTTGAGTTTTCCTTCCACGAATGGTATTTTTTGTGGCATGTGCTGTGTTGCTTGTATCCAGGCTTTAATTCCATCTTTTTTTCTAAAGTCTCTGTCAGTGACAAGACTCTGAATGTATCACACTGATAGCATGTCTTGAAATTTGAGTATTTTGCATGCATATATTTCCTCAGTGCTTATTGCAAAGGATTACGCTTAGGTTTTCAAAAAGTATTACCTTTTTTGTTTTTTTGAGGAAGCCATTCCAAGGGACTGGAGGTGAGTTTATTATAAACTCATATAGAAAAATATTTGAGTATTTGCAGTGGCCATCAGTTTCATTGGTGTGCAATAAACTGACTTCTGATTTCTCTTTAATGTAGGTTCATATGTGCTTGTGAGTACCTGCATATTCCAACTTACAGAGAAGGTTTTCACTTCAAGTGTTCCAGCCCCTAACTGCAATTACCATTTGCAATCTCACAGGTTAGTCTTTTGTTTGTTTTACTTCTGGTTTTGCATGAAATTATGGAAAGTTTGTGGATAATTTTGCATTTTAAATCATATTTGTGAGACTGTGAACATTCCTTTTGAGCTCTCTCATTTTCAATTCAGTGAAATATACTTAAAATGCTCTCAAGAATACATGCTCTCAGAGTACACATATGCTGTGCCATATGGAATGGTATATGTGTTGCAGCTTTAAGAAATGTCTGTAACCCATTCTTTGTGCAGGACCAATGAGTGTTCACCATTTCTTGGGTTCAAACCCAAAAGACAAAGTGATATGGTAGACTTCAGAGGGGGAAGAAAATGCTGTAATGCTTGCATGTGTTGTTAAATACAGCATAAATCGGGACAGGGGGATGGGGAGGGTGTAAAAAATAGCATGCTGTCCTTCCTAGTCCTAAGTATATTTTTTGAATCTCTCTTGCAGGGTGAAATTTGACAGTGTCATATGACAGAACCAAGATGTTGGATGACATCAAGAAGCGATTTGAATTTCCTAATGCAGTTGTTCAGTCACAGGTAATTTTTTTAAAGGATGAAAACAAACCAAGTTGTCTGTGGAAATGTTTGCTCTAACAGCTGCTGCTTATCTGCCTATCTGTTTTTTTTTCAAAGTCAGAAAACCAGAGAAACAGAGTATTCTTAAATCACAATCAAATCCTAATTGCCCTCTCTGTGTAATCGAAACACGGGACATAATTGCTCATCACTATAAAGTCTCTTCAGGAAAATCAGAAACTTTCCATGACTGGAAGGTTGGAGTGTGGCCAAGTGGTTTTTGGTGACCTTGTGATCTCAAGAAGCCAGAAATTACCAGATGCTGTGTGTGGGGCTGAAATACTTTGTAATATTTAATAGAACTGCTTTGTTTCTTCCTTGGTAGTGAGAGCTGATGAACTACTGCAGTCTTGTCTGTCATCAAGGGATTAATATATGCAGCTCAGCTCAGCCCCCTTTATTTTCTGATCCATGCATTTGCTCCTCGTTGTTTTCATCTGAAATTATAATGTACAAAAAATTTTTATCATAGTATGTTTAATGGACAGGAAAGAGTATTAGTAGTAATAGTCTCTGGTTCTTTGGTAACATACATGTTATTTAGTTTGGTAATTTCTCATTTCAGTATTAAAAACGTACCTCTTTGGCTGTAAGTTCATTGCTAATTTCCCTGTTTTCTTCTTTATCTTGTTTTGTATTTGGGATTAAATATGTACCCATGTGTTTGGTGAAATAAGTTGATCAGAATGCAGTCTGTGCAACCTGGTGCCTCTCTTGCCTCTTCATTTCAGTCAGTTCACCTTGGTTTAACAGTAATTAGGTTTGAAAGAGATCCAAGTCTACTTACCATCAACTTGTCATTTGGGAGAGAAAGCCATGTTCCTGAAAGCTGGAGTTCATCTAAGGTCGAGCCAAGAGTTGCACTGCAGATGAGGTTATACCATTAGCCTTGATGAGTAGGACTCGGCATTTTTGACGCAGTTAATTTTTCTTTAGTGCAGAATGTCCCTGTAGTACACTGTTGTGTTGCTTAAATATCTTGGCTCATTATTACAGCTGCACATCATTAAGGTCTACTAATGCTCTTTGGTTGATTTTGTCCTGTTCTTTGGCTGTTTGGATAGTTTCCACTTGTATTCTGACCCTGGAAAGCATTCTGTAATCTTCAAACTATAATCAGGTCAGGATTCAACTTCATGAGAGATGTCTCCTCTTTCTGGGACCAACGAAGATATCTGCTGTGCAGAGTGTGTAGTCTACATATGATTAGAAAAGTGAGGAACTTGAGCACAGATTTGTAGGTTGTAAAGTTTTACTGCTTATTCAAGTTCTAGAAGTGCAGGAAGCAAATCTACATTTTGACGTTTCTGTATATCTAGGTCACTGCAAGAACCAAGTTTCTATTGAGAAACCCCTTTTCCTGTGTAACAGAAGTGTCTTAAGGATGTAGGTGTGAATTAACTTCTGAAGGTTCTTTTAAGCAGGAAAAAGATGTAAGCTTCCCTTGTAAATGCACTGAAAGAGATCTGATCTCCCTGGAGAGCACACTGTTGCTCTTGTGATGGGTTAGTTGTAACCAGAGATAAATCTCTGACTTGGTCCCATTTTCTCCTTATGTTTCCTCAAGAGTAAAATTTCCAAATAATCTGTCTTTTTAAGTCAAATATGTTTGAGTATATTTCCTTACTTGTGAAAAGCATAGTCCTTGTAATCTAGGAGTGCTTTGGGTGATGTCTTTGCAAGAAATATAAGCTCTTACTTTGGTTTGTTATGACAGGTTAGCAACTGGTGCATGACTGAAGTGGAAATAAATCTTGAAAGGAGAAGCAATCTTGAAATACTGAAAATAGTCTGTTCCTGTCTTTTTATATAGTAACAAAAATGAAATGCTAATTTTTAGTTTTATTCATTGCTGGTCTAGTTTACTTTTTCCAAAAATAATGATCTGTCATTAGCAGAGAAGAGTAGATGCAGCGGCTGTTCTGGGCGCATTGATAGTCTGAAACACTTTTGTGCTGATACTATGAAAACATGTCTTTGTGTCTTTCACAAAAATGGGTTTTCTGTATAACAGTATCAATAATTATTAAACAAGACAGAGTAAGATATTACAGATGAGTCAGAAAACAAAAGCCTAGGTTCATACAACCTGACACCTTTGAGTGTATTTCAGTTCACATTTAGAATTTGAAAGATGGTTTGAGGATATCAGACTTCTGCTGAAATAGAATGAGGAATTTAATGTTTACCTCAAAAGAGTGAACCTGTGCTGTTTTGAGGAACTGAAGCTTTTTATTTTGAATACCCTGACTATGTAAAACTTGCTAATGATTTCTGCCATGGAATAGCTTAAGGAATAATGCTAATGTCAAATGCCCTGTTTAAAGTAAATGAAATATTTCTGGCAGGAGCTGTGATAAAGCGATATGGAAAGTGCTTAAGGCAAAACTTGGGGTGCAGAAATTTGGGCAATTGCTTAGATATGCAGTGTTCTGCTTTTAAGCTCTTTTAAGGACATGGAGATCTGTGCAGCAATGGAGGCATAAGATATAAAGTTTATTGAAGTTGTTGCATCAAAATATCTGCAATTCCAAAATACCTATGTACCTGTAAAAAGAGGCCTTTGGACTTAAGTGGAGCCCTGTGGAAGTTTGTTTCTTTTGTGCCTCAGCATAACAGTAAAAGTTAGTATATTAACATTGTGGAATTTTTTAACCCTAAAGCATACTTCAGCTTCAGTATCCATAAGGTTGGTATTTCAATCATATTAAAATTATCATATACAACAGCATTGTAAAGACTTCTTAATGGAGAATTTAAAAATCATGCATGTGCTTTTTATTTGTTTTCATTTATTTTTTTTTAATGCATCTTTGTGTGGCTTTTGTTTCTTCTTATCTTTAGGCAGTGGGCCATCTGATTGCTGCAGTGCTGAAAGAAAAAGTTTCTTCAAAGAAGATCAGACAGGCTTCTGACCAGGTGTGTGGCATTTTTTCACTTTTGTCTCCTCTTCCATCCTTATGTGATTATTCTATGTGCTTTTTCTAGGTTTTCCCATTTTCCACTGTCTAATTTTAATACAATTCTAGAAGTTAAATAAGGTAGTTATCAATATGTATTTGGGCATACAGAAACAGTTAAACTCTGGCATTAGAAGAGCAGTTTTACTTCCATTACAAGACTTAATGGCAGAAGCCTTAATCCTGCAGAATACCTATATCCAGCTATGTCCAGTTTAAGAGAGTTTAATTTAGTTATGTTACTGAGAGTGAAGTACAAGACTGAGACCTTGTCTCTCGAGTTGGAAATTTGTATACATTGCTATAAAAATTTCAAGAAGTATAGCATTTTACATGCCTGCATTGGTGTTGTATTTCATATGAAGTAACTAGACCTTGTGTTTTCTTCAGGAGGGAGCAGGATATAAAGGCATACTTAGGATTTGCATTTTAAATTAGTCAAGCTCACTTAAGTGCATGTCTCGTTAACAGAGAGGTATATGAAATACTGGCAATTGTAAGTGTCACAGCAAATGGGAAAGGTGTTAGTTAGAATTTGTTCCTCTGGTTTTTCTCCTCAAAAGCTGACATGTCTAGAAATGAACAGAAATTGATCTGTGGATTTTTGTTCCACAGTATGGGGACTTCACCCTAACATACCCAGACCTGGAAAGTGCTAAATTTTGATGTGAGGGAGTATTGGAGGTGTGTAGTTTATCTGACAACTCTTTCACGGTCTGATCATAATCAAGTTCCCAAATTATGTTCTGGTTTTGAGCTACAAGGTGATGTTTTCCCCTTAATGCTGCTTATATAATGTATTAAACTGAAATACAGCAACACATTCTAATATGCCAGGAAGCAGAAGATTATGCTGTTTAGACATTGCTGACTCCCTTTATACACCAGAGCGTTTTGCAGTGTTGGTTGTTTTAAAACCTTCCTTGTTCTCCAGTTGAAAGTCTCAAAGTCAGCAAACTAATCTGTGAATACTAATTTACCATGGAAACCAGCAGCAGTTTTGTTGGTTACTCCAAATCTTCATGCTTACTAGCAAATAGAACTTTGTGTTTAGTATGGGTGACTTAACTTTGGATAGCCCTTTGTACTCCTGTCTTCAGCTGTGTGTGCTACACCTTGGTGTAGACACAGCTTGTCATGGCAGTTTGTGAGTTGCCTCCAGTTGCATCCTTATTTTTTAACCTGCCTGTTGGTGCCCTATCCCTGGATGTGTTCAAGGTCAGGTTGGATGGGAACCTGGGCAACCTGGCAGTGCATGGCATCCCTTTCCATATCACAGACTTGGAACTGGATGGTCTTTAAGGTCACTTCCAGCACAATCCACTCCATGATTCTACCTGCATAGGCACAGCTGAAAAATTCGTCAGCATTACTTTTTTGTCAGAGACAGTAAGTGTTGCCCTACCGTGGGCCTAGCAGAGGACAAGCAAGTGGGACCTGTCCCCTCTTTTCCTGACTTTTCTTTTTGTTCTGACTTTCTCAGGAATAAAATCTGTACCCCAGCTACCTCTTGTGCTGTCTAAGGCTTCAGGAGAAGTGATTGAGCTGTTTTTTATTTAGAAGTGTGTTTGAGATGAACAAAGATAAATCAGTATGATCCTTCTCATTACTTGTGTCCCATGCTTTTGCTTTCAGACTCCTGCTCTGAACCTGCTTTGGGAGAAGTGCTGCAGTGAGAATGTTGCTTTGCGAACAGCCTGCTGTGAGGGCTTGGTGGCACTTGTAGTGGAGAAACATGCTGAGCTTGACTATGTTCTTCATGGAGCTCTCAACCTAATTCCCTCAGCAAGGTAGTGTTTGGTTGCCTAATTTTGTCAGCTGGTTATCAGTCATGGCTTTTCCCTTACAAATACAGAGGAAGAAGAGAAGTTCTGTGTCAGTATCTTCAGACACACCATGGCATTAAGGACTGCTACTGCCCTGTCACTCTGCTGAAGGATGTTACTTCCACCTTTGCTGTGTGACAGTGTGGGTCTAACATTAAAACTCTTAGAGTATTCTATGGATGTAAGCTGAAATTGTTAGTAGTTCAGGCTAGTGCTCTGAACTTTGAACTGTGGAAACTCACAAGTCAATGAAATGCTTAGTTTTGTTGTCCCTTCCATAGAAAGGGGAAAGCAAATGACAGCAACTTCTGTTATGAGGGTGTATGTTGTGGTTTAACCTCAGGCAGCAGCCAAGCCTTACGCAGTTGCTCACTCACTTCCCCACCAGTAGGATTAGGAAGAGGGTAAAAGCTGGAAAACATGTGGGTTGAAATAAGGAAAATGTAAGAGAGAGAGTGAAAGCTGTGCACACAGGCAAGCAGGAGTTCAGCCATCTCCAAGAGAGCAGGGTCCCATCACATGTAATGGTGACTTGGGAAAAAAATGCCATTGTTCCAAACACCCCCTCTTCTTTCCCTCAATTTTATATACTGAGCATGATGTCATATGGTCTGGAATGTCTCTTCGGTCAGTTGGGGTCACCCATCTTGGCTCTGTCTTCTCCCAACCTGCCAAGCACCCCAGACTTCCTCCCCTGTGTGGCAGCTTGAAAAGCAGAAAAGGCTGTGTGTAAGCCCTGCTCAGCAATGACAAAAACATCTCTATGTAATCAACCTGTGTTCAGCACAAATCTAAAACACAGCCCCATACTAGCCCCTGTGAAGGGAATTAAACCTATCCCAGCCAAAACCAGCACAGAAGGAAATAACATCATCAGTTTGTCAAAAAACTGATGGCTCAAATAAATTCACCATAAGAATGTGTGTTAGGATTAGGAATGCTGCAGTTTGTTTCCTTGTCTGCTGAGGAGAAAATCACTTTACTTTGAAGTTACTTCCTCCTACACAATTCTGGAAATAGAATGCTTAAATTTTGTAATGGTCTTTTGACCTACGCTGCCTGTCCAACATATTGAGAAAATGCATTTGTGAGGAGGGAAAGAGGCACTGTACATAACATTTAGAAATGGGAAATCAGATGGGGATTGGGGAGAGATTTCCAACCTTGAAAAGATTGGGGAGAAATTTACCAACCTTATTAAGTTTGCTTTTGACTGCTAAGTGGATTTCTGCGCCAAGTTATGTAATTCTCTAGCTAGAGACTAGTAGAGTTACTTTTAACCAAACCAGCTATTTAGAGCTATGTATGAGATGTGTTATGCTGGTAGACTCAGCACAGAGTCTGCAAGAGCCATGCTATTCAAGACATGTTCTTCATCGCTTCTCAGCTTCACATAATGAGTTTTACACTAAGGTTTCTCATATTCAGTCTGAGCCAAATGTGAACTTTTTCTAACATTGTGACTTGCTTCTTTACAGCTAGGGCCTTGCTGTGGTGATGCTGATTCTGTGCTGGGTTTGCTATAAATAACTACAGTTTCCTAGAAGAGGTTTTGTAAATACATTTTTATAGCATGGGTAATCTCTACAAACCACTGTCCTCCAAGTGATGAAGTTTTGGGGCATTTTTGGGGTTAAGGGAGGATTCTACATACGTATAACAAATAAGTGAGAGTACCTGTGATAAGACTGTGAGAAGCTGAGTCCTGTGGCATAAGGTGGAGGAAAAGTTTTATTAGCTGTGATGCCATCATGATTTTTTGCATTTTCTTTTTATGTACCTTTTATGTATTCTCAGTATTCTTAGCATACATAGTTGAAATTCTTTGTTATGGTGTCTTAGCTTAAGTCCTGGTATTCTGCTAGGCCAGAAAATCAAACATGCTAAAGACCTCACAGCTGGGGGCCGGAAAATCTCATATTATCTTGAAAAACCAAGGCCCTTTCTAGAACATATTTTGTAAACTAGGCTCAAGCCCATCTGGGAGGCAATACTTAGGATAGGGTGATGTCATGCCATTAATTTCAGCTCCTCATTGGGGAATCTTTGTCAAATATGCTAATGTGCAAGGTCTGTGAAATTGTGTGTGTGGGCATTTCAGTGTATTCCACCGTGATGAATTGTTGCACCTAAGGATAGTTATTAAATACCAAGATAAAAACCTTTTTATGCCTTAATCATGTCCAGTTTATAATTCTAGGACCAGGGAAGAGGCATCAGATGTGTCTTGCAGACTAATAAATTTGAATTTGCTCTTCAGCTGAGGGTTTGTTTCAGTATCAACAGTTTATAAGGTTATGAAATATTAATACAGCTTTGTACTGTAGAAAATAAAAAGTGTAAAATGGGATATTTAGAATTAAGTTAACCTTAAAAACAAATTCAGATTGCATATTGAAGGGACTACAATCTGCCCCACTTCTACACTATTTGAAACTTCTTAAAATTCTTTTTCATGTGTGAAACCAGCACATGACTGATGGCTATACTAAGTGCTGGCAAATTATGTAGTAACCTTTTATGTATTTTTGGCTTCTTTCCCACTGCCACCCCCTCCTCCCCCAAGCTGCTACAAATGAAACCACATACACTATACATTGCAAAGCACGGTTAGGTTGCCTAACCACAGAAGTCTGTGGTTTAAAATGTCTGTAGCCTCAGGAGCTCATTAAACTGACAATTTCAGATTGACTCTTTTCAGTGCTAGTGGTTTTTTTTTTTACCTTGCTTTAGAATTGTAGTCTGCTGTCCATCATCCCATTCCCTGCCAAATTTTCATCTGTGTGGCTTTGCAGTGCTTGGTACACAATGTTGCTAAAACAAAAATTAGCAGCTAGTGGTAGCTTACAGAAAGGCATTTGCAACCCCTGAGCACTTTCAATGCTGAGTGGCAGACTACTCACATTGTATTCTTACTTCTCTTCTGTTGCAATGAGTTTTGCAGGGGCTAAGTGCACCGGCTGGATTATATTTTGTCAGGTCTATCAAATTATTCACACTAGAGAAGACGTTTTGGCAGAGGTGAAGATCTCGTGATTATCTCAGTTATCTTGTGTGGTTCACAATACTGTCTCATTGTATCTATTATTGTACTGTAACTGGCTCTTAAGTGTTTCCTTTGATGCCTTAAGAGTTTAAACTTCATGGACCATCATATTCACATGCATGTTTGTGTGTTTATACATATATAGGAAATATGTTTACATATGTAGATACATACATGTGTATTTTCCCATGTTTTTAGGATTGGTTTTCAGTATTCTGTTTAGATGATGGTGGGAAAACACTGCCTGTGGTGAATAATGAACAAGGATAAATAGTCAATCTACTGAAAAACCTGTGAAATAAATAATTATTGTAATCTTAAAGACACTGTCAGAAGGATTTCTGTGTAGCATTTTTTCAGAATGTTTTTATTACTGAGCATCCATGCCTGTAGTAGATGGGAAATGAGATGGAAATCCTTGCAATATGACATGCCTTTGTTTTGCTTGTGTTCAGGAGATGAGTGCAAAGCCTAAAGCATCTCTTCTCTCCCCACTTACTGCTTGGGAATTAGGACCAGGAGTACTGAAGTTTCAGAACAGGAAAGATGGTTTTCTTACCAAGTATTTTATGGTTCATTTTTTTCCTCCTTGCTGCAGTTACCCAATTGAAGCTGGGAAATAAACTTGGAAATTTCCATTCCACTGGCTTTTTCTAGCAGTGAAGAATCTAAAAGGTTGTTTTCTCTTTCCCTCCCCTACACCCATCCAAAAATCTCCTTCCTCCTCTGTGTTTTAGGTTGACTATATTGGGATTTAGAAGACTGCAGCACATCTTCCTGTTAGTTGCTTTGCAGCAGAGTTTTGCCAAACCTCAGTGTTTTCTTGTATTGTCAAATTTCAGTATTTTGAGAGCCAGGTGTCACAGCAGCCAGTCATTTTGAAGATTACAGGCACATCTTATAATTGCACATTTTTGAAAGAGAGGGAGAAATACAAGCATATTCTATCACTTTTGATCTGGGTTAATGCTTTCCAGTGCAGAAGAGAGAATATAATACTTTGCCTATATCTGAACTATAAAAGTATGCATTTAATAGTGAGGAGATCCACTGTGGGTCTTTCTAGATATTCCCTGGCATGCCATACTACCTTATAGAAAAGAGTCTGTTGTCACTATAGGACATGAGACAGCACGATGCAGACAGGCTGCTGCTCTCAAGGTAGGAAAAAGGGAAGTTTATTTTCTGACTCCAACATTTATAGATTTCTAAAGGTGACAGTGGATTGGAGGGTGAAAGTGCCACCTCTCCAATGACACTGGACAAACCAACAGTCCATCAAATTTCTCCTCCTCCGTAAAAGAATGCAAAACAATAAGTTGTTTACAGAGAATGTGTGAGAAAGTTTGCTACAAGAATGTAAACATCAGAAAGCTTAGAAAATCTTAAAAAATCAAGACAACAGTCTGTCTGCAGGTGGTGACAAGTATGGTAAAGGTTTTACTGTTAATAGTGCTGTTTGCCTTGTATACCCATTCTCGCAGTAGTTGATGGGTTAATATTCTCTTTGCTGTTTCACTCATGTGAAAAGGAAACAAAGACACATAAATGCACAATTTGCCCAGAACAATGTGGGAATATGTTAAGAGGTGTCCTTAAGTAGAACTCCAGGTCTCAAGTGTTAATTTTGTTCCTTCTGTTATGTATGAATCAATTAATGTAGCTGCACACTTGTCAGTAACTCCATTCTTTTTGTCAACAGGAATGTGCATGGTTTAGTAAAAACTATTTGCAAGTTAATACAAATTCAAGCTGTTCAGCTGGGAAAAGATGGGAATGAGTCTGTTTGGAGTCTGTATGGAATCAGGTTAGTTTTGCATTCCTTTATTTAGAAACAATAATAACTTTCTGATTTCCAGGAAAAACAACAACAAAAAAAAGTTAATACTGGATTTTGATCTTACTGGTTTTTGTGTATTTTGCTTTGTTTACACTGCACAGGTAATGAAGTGCTGGCACAGGTAGCCCACAGAGGTTGTGGAATCTCTGTCCTTAGAAATAACGGATCCTGACTGTGTGTGATAATGGGTAGCCTTTACTAGCTGACTGCTTGAGCATGTGGGTTGGACTGGATGATCTGAGTAGGTCCCTTTCAGCCTAAATGATGATCTGATTCTGTGGTTTTTGATTTTGTTTTTTTTGGTTGAAAGTTTTAAGGAGTTTTAATACAAGGATAAGATTGCCACCATAAGCTCAAAAGGGACAATGGCAGTGGGGCAATGGGAGGCAAGATGAGGAGAAAACAAGTACTAGTATTTGTTCAAATAGTGGATGATTTCTAATACTTCTTTTAACAATTGTTTTATTTTAAATCTATGAATCACTTCCTTCTCACTTGTTTTTTCTGCTCTGTTCTTATAAAAGTCAAGTACCCAAATGTCTTTGCTGTTAAGGTGATTGACATGTAAAAATAAAATACTTAAAGAGGTAGAGGTACTTATCTAAAGCTTCTTGTCATGCACTATCAGACTTTTGAAGAGGATATCCTAGTGACTTCATCCATCTCTTGAGAAACCATGAGTCAGTACTGACATTAAAAGCCTCTATTGTATCTTTTCTGAAGAACAGAAAAGCTTGGCAGATGTTATGAATGCTTTTCAAGTTACTTTTTATGCAGTGAAGAGGTATCATTGTAGGAGGCTGTAGCTATAATGGCTTAAGGATATAAAATGCATTATTTGAGAGACAGGAATCATGTCTATAATTGAGCGAAATGAAACAGTGAAGAAAGTGAAACAGGCTTATTGGTGTGCTGGATGTGTTTGCATTCCTGAAATCCTTCATGTGGCTATATCAGTTCTCTTTGCAAAATCCCTACTTGTGTAGAGCACCTTTAAATGAAAAGGTAGGTAACAAAGACAATTCTTTTGGAACCTTTTTTAAAAGCTTCTGGTATAAGAAGCTAAGTTAAAGGAACTTAATTCTGGCTTCATATGAAAAAGAGGATGGTATGATGTGACTGGAATAAAGAAATAGTCTCTACCCAGTAGAGCAAAGAAAAGTTATTACATCTTTTCACACTCACTAAAAGAGATGTTAGCGGTAACATACAATGGAGGTGAAATTTAGTAATTCAGAATGGTATAAAGTAAAGTAATAGAGAACTAAAAATAAGAAGCAGACTTTTATTTAGCCAGTATGGTTTTTGTTTTCCCTTTTGGTTGCAGTTAATTTTAATAAAGAGAAATGATTGCTTGATATAAGGTCAGAGCCCTGAGATTTTGAAACCCAACTTCTCGATTTTAGCATACAGAACAGCCTATCTGTTCATTGTTATGTAACAATTTTTGTAGTTGTGCTCCATGAAATGCCATTAAAACTGGATTTTTTGTAAGGAATTGAAGAATGTATACAGTAGCTCACCAACAGTAATCTCCCATAACAGTGTTCATATATTATGCTGTCAACTGTGCAAAAGTATTCCATATGGAAATCATCAATGAAGAATCAAAATGTAACAGTACATTCTCAAGTGGTTTGCTATTGTCACCAGTGTTACAGGGCAATAAATAAATGTGGTTTTGATAAATGTTGATTCTGGACAATACAATTCATTTTATAATACAGCTTCATGGGATGACATAATATCATGATCCATTCCTGAAAAGAAATGGAAGAAAATTAATGTGTTGCAGATTTGTGCATTTTATTATATAGTGTTTTCCTGGGATGGAGTTAGCTTTCTCCAGAGCAGCCATCTGCAGCCAGAACAGTGTTGAAAATACACCAATTTTGACCACTGCTGAGCAGTGCTATCCCTCCAGCCTATTGCCATCCCCTCAAAGGGCCAGTAAGGGAGGGGTGGTCTAGACTTTGAGAGGGGACATAGCCAGGATAGCTTACCCAGTCTAACAAAAGGATATTTCATATCGTATGACACTGTGCTCAGGAGTAAAAGCTAAGAGGAAGGAGCTGGGTGTGAATTTATTGTTAAGGTGTTTGTCTTCCAAAGCAATGCTATGCATATTGAAGCCCCACTGCACAGAAAGTGGCTATACATTGCCTGCTGATGGAAAGTAAAGATTATTTTTTATTATTTTCCTTGCTTTCTTTTCTGGTCTTTGCTTTTCTTTAGTAAACTGCCTTTATCTTGACCCAGGAAGGGCTCCTGTTAGCATTCTTGGTGCAGGTGGTTTATGATATACATGTACAAAAAATTGAATATGATTTTTTTTCTGAAAGCTATTAGCCTTTTTTTATGAACTAGTATTTTATTGTATTATTAATGATTCATCAGGCATGATTTTACTGTTTTAAAGTTATACAGAACTGCTACTTTTCTGAATTCAGAAGATTCAGAGCAGGTAGCAAAATGCTTTAAAAATGTATATTTGATGAAGTAAATTGCTATTCCTGAAAGGACCAGCTTTCTGAAAGGGCCAGGGTCACATTTGCATACACAGAAAGGTATGTTGACTGCAGACATTGTTTCCTCACACAGAAAAAGAAGCCTGTTGCTGAATTTGTCCTTTAAATCAGATTGGAGCTCACTTCTGTTCAGAGACATAACAAAACAGTTCAGATGACCTAAAAGTTAAAAATAATGTATGCTTTATTGTTATCCCTCACAAAGATTTATCTTTGTTTGCCTGGACATTTCCATATTATGAGTGGGTAACCACTATATTTGCTTGTGTGTTTTGCTTTATCCTGAACCCAGCAGTAATTTAGGGTAGTGGTGCTGTAGTGCCATTTAAAAGATCCATGTTTTACAGTGCTGTTCTAGCAATTCTTAAGATTCTAGCATTTAATTCTAGCAATTCTTAAGATGGTGTTGACAATAAATTGTATCTACACACCTCTTTCTGCTAATAGCAGAAATTATCAAGTGGAACATTCTTGGTTTGCACTTTGTAGTGCTGCATTGTTAATCACTGTTCATTGTGGAGCTTAGCTGACTTATTTCGTCATCCAGTTCAGTGCAGTTTTACTAGTTTCAGAACATACAAGATCTGTAATAAAAGGTTTGCTTTTTTTCCTAAATAGTCAGCCATTTTAATTTGAAACTTGATGTGTCGGATGCTGACTTTAGGAAGGTTCACTCTCTTGGCTTTGGTGTCATTGCAGCATTTACATGATGACTGGAGACGTATTCTCTTGATTAGGAAAGGTGGTTAATTTTTAAAATATGACAAAGTTACTGAAATAAGAAGCTGCTATAACCCTATATGTCTTTACAAGGACTGTGTACTTTCAAGGTCCTGGCATTGCATGTGGACAGTATTTCTAGCTTACTGCCTGATAAGGATCTGGTCTATGATGTCGCTGGATTCAGGTGCTAGACAAGCAACAACTTTTTTGCCTCTTGCATGCTGTCATCTTTGGAAAGCTGCAATGAAGCAATAACCTTAGCTTTTCTAGTCTTTGTGCACAGATTGTAAAAGACTCTAACTTTAGTAAAATATTTACAGGATCTAGGAAGGTGGACATCAGAAGAACATTAAGTAAGTTAACAAATTTTTGAGAAATTAATGTGAGAAGTGGTAGGCTTCTAGCCCCAAATGTGGGGCCAGACCTGTAATATGCATCATTTGTGCTCTTAGTAGATGGCATCTGTTTTCTGAACGTATTTCAAGTAGTTCATAGCATCAGCCAGTTTTCTGAAAGAACTTTTTTCTTCAGATTATTTATTTCCCTGAAAAGAAACACATATCTTCAGAAGAAAAATTATTTGACAAGCAGAGGGGGAACCAGTATTAAAAAAACCCCGGTATTTTTAGCTGTGTTGTAACCACATAGCAAAGAAAAAGAGAATCATTAGGTATGTAAATACTCTTCAACCAGCTTTCATAGTTTGGTGGGCCTTTAATTCAGCTAATGGATATGTAATTCTTTGATTACCTTCATAACCAGTCAGTTGCTCAGGACTCAAGAAATGTTAGCATTGGGAATGTAAAAAACCATAATGAGGAAGACCTCTTTTAGTTTAAGAATATGTCTGCTACATGGTGTTTTTTCATAAATAGTGTTTTGCTAGGCATAGTATAACTGTAAAAATTTCTGATTATAGTAGGTAAGTATTACCTCTTTAGTTTAGCTAAGGGAACTCTTCATGTGCCATCATATTATGCATTTTAAATTTGCCAGGTAATGGGAAAAATTAGATTTTTATTCTTTTATGGTGTTCTTTCAGATTGCATTCACTTCACTTGTAACTGAGTTGGTTCAGTGCTGCTTAAGATTAAGCCCATGTTGTTTAGCAGTGTTATTGGGTATGAGGGTGTCTCAGTGAATGTTCTTCTCTAATAAAAAGACTGTTGGAAATTCTGGCTTTTTGCTCCTTAGAAATTTTTAAAACAATGGTAGTAAGTCAAATACCATTGTAAATCCTTCCTAAAAGGCATATCTGACTGTCACTCATGTAGTGTCTGAAACTGAGGCTGTGTCTCTTGAGATACTTCAAGGGATGGCTCTGAAATCATCCACTGATCTGTAGATAAAACTCCTTTGAGGTCTCGCTTGTGTGTAGCACAGATTTGTTGGACCTGTGAGCTGGAAAGATGGTTAACCAGGCTGGAGGTGGTGGTTTGCAGCAGATTTATGCTGCCTTTCTCTGTTTGCCTTGCAACTTACAGCATACTGGTTTGAGTTGGAAGGGTTCCTAAAGATCATGTAGTTGCAGCACCCCAGTCCTCAGACAGAGATGCCTTCCACTAGACCATGTTGCTCAAAGGCTCATCCAGCCTGTCTTTGACCTGTAGGGATGGGGCATCCAGAACTCAGGGCAGTAAGTTACTGTAGTTAAATTACTTTGGTTTTGTTTCTGACAGAACAGGTTATGTACTTCACGCTTCCCACCTTCCCAGGTTTTCCTCCACCTGGAGGAAATTTTAATCTTGTTTCAGAAATTTTGAGAAAATATCCTCTTTTGACAGTGTAGCAATCTTAGCAAAGCTGGTAAAGGGTGTTGGTAAAAGGTAGAGGTTAAATTGGCTCTTTCTACAGCCACGCTTTTAAGATAGTTGTTTTGCATACTTCCTTTCTGTGTTATAGATATAAATGTGATTTCTTTGTATTTCAGGAGCACTCCTCATCCGTTAATCACTGTCCTAGAAAACAGACCTGATTGCTGGCCAGTTCTACTACAGCAGATAACCGTATTTTTCCATCAATGTCCAGAGAGGTAAATCAATTAAAAATTTTAAAAAGCCTAGCAAATGTAGACAGCTGAATCGTACCACTGTAACTGTTTTGTTGAAGGCAAACAAGCTGTAAGAATTCTGTTTTTTGTGAAAGATACTTGTAAAATGTAATTGTACCATTTCACAATTTAAAATAATATAAATAATAATTATTAATTAAAAATATATTTCATCACTTTTTATCAACTATGTAGATAAGTTTTGTATGGGTATAGAATAACTGGTGCAAAACTGATAGCATATTTAAATTTTTTTAAAAAAATAAGCAATTTGGCTTGTCAGCTTTGTAAAAATTTTGACTGCTTAGTCATAAAAAGTGAATATAATACAGCTGTAACTCATCCATACAAAATGGTGGGATGATGAAGGAAGAGTGAAGATGATAAATCATACAGAAAGGATGAGATCTTGAAAAACAATGTGTCCTTCTGATTAAAATGATAGAAAAAAGTCAGTGGCACAGCCATATTATAAAGCATCATTAAAATTACCAAATACCCAACAGCCAACGATCTCAGCCTTTTCTTCATGCTTACCACTAAGAAACTTGTTCAATAAAGCTTCAGTGTAAGATAATGAATCTGTGGCATTCTCAAAGAGAACTGTTTTCAATGATTTTACACCTATATGTATGCTTTTGCGATAAAAATATCCCTTTTCTGAAAGACTAATAACAGAGTAATAGTGCAGAGAAATTGGATTCTCTGTTGTCTTGCTCTTTGTAAAGAAACAAGTTAATTAATCTCTTAAATTTCTGGTGGGCTTAGACTACATGATCAATAGTAAGACTTTCAAGCAAAAGTATGTGTTGCTCAATTTAATTGATCACAGTATTTTTCAAACGTTGCTAATTCTTTCACTCTGCTGCTAAATCTGGGACTCACATAGAGTCCCCTCAGGTATATAAATGGAGTGAACTGTGGACTTTTTGCTGATGGCTTCTTTTGAATAAAAACAGGAGGTTTTCTTAGTGAAAAGGAAAATATGTGACGTTCCTGTTGGTGCTCTTTGTTCGGTGTTTCTGTGGGTAATGTGCTAGACTGAGAATATGGAATCACAGAATAATTTAGGTTTGGAAATGCCCTTCAGAACACAGAGTCCAGCTGTTAACCTAGTACTATCAAGTCCCCCAGTAAACAGTATCCCTAAGTGTGATGTAAACAAGCCATGTTGATGTAGACCTATTACTGAATTCTTTCTACAGTTTTGCATCAAGACTGAGTCTTGATGCAAAGTTGTAGAAGCTTGTTTAAAACAGAGTTTTGATTTCCTGTTGATGTGCTGGATGCTAGGAAGGCTCTGCAGAGAGATTTGGACAGACTGGATCTATCGGCTGAGGCCAGTGGTATGAGGTTCAACAAGGTTCAACCCCAAATGCCAGGTCCTGTACTGTGGTCACAACAGTTCCATGGAGTGCTACAGGCTGAGGGAAGAGTGGCTGGAAAACTGCACAAAGGAAAAGGATCTGAGAGTGCCAGCTGACAATATCTGAACAGGAGCCAGTGTGTGCCCGTGTGGCCAAGAAGACCAATGGCGTCCTGGCTTGGATCAGAAATAGTATGGCCAGCAGGTACAGGACTAGGAGATGTACTTGGCACTGGTGTGGCTGCGCCTCAAACCCTTTGTCCAGTTCTGGGTCCTTCATGACAAGAAGGACATGGAGGTGCTGGAGCAAGTCCAAAGTGGAACAATGGAGCTAGTGAAAGGTCTGGAGCACAGGTCTGGTGAGGAGCAGCTGGGGCTATTTAGCCCAGAGGAAAGGAAAGACTGAGGGGTGATGTTATCACTCTCTGCCTGAAAGGAGGTTGAAGCCAGGTGGGGTCATCCTGTTCTCCCAAATAACAAGTGACAGGGTAAGAGTAAATAGGCTCAAGTCTGCTCAGGGGGGTTTAGATTGGCTATTAGGAAAAATTTCATCATGGGCTTGTTAAGCATTGTAACAGTCTGCTCAGGGAAGTGGTAGAGTCACCATCACTGGAGATATTCAAAAGACCTGTAAATGTGGGACTTGACATTGGTTTAGCAGTGGGCATGGCAGTGCTGGTTGGACTTGAGCCTAAACAATTCTATGATTCTATATTTGTTAGTGTGTTGACCATCAGCTTTATTTGATTGTTTTAGTAATATCAAGGACAGCTTGTATTCTTAACATGGTCAAGCCAAATGATTTGTTCTGTGATAAGGTTTTACTGGGAAGCCATGTTGATTAAAACAGTTCCTGTTTCACTTAATTTTATTAAGACCATTCTGCAAAAACTGATAAGTAAAGGATGACTCCTTTTTACTGAAATTATGTTTTATGTGTTTTAAAAACGTATTTATCAGAATGGCACATAAGTCTGTTATGACATTCAGCAAGGAAAGTCACTTTCTTGAATTGATTAAGAAAAAAAGAATAAAATTAGGAGTGTTGTAACCTGCAGGTCCATATGGAGTCTTCTAAAAATTGCACTTTGAGGTATGGTTATGGTATTGGGTGTCATGACTGTACTTAGTTATGGTAAGTCAAGTTTGTAAGGTCCTTCTCGACACCGTTCTGTTAACTGGGTCTTGTGAATTTTTGCAGGTAATGTCTCATTACTTGGGTTTCCTTGTTGTTACTCTTTCAATAGAAAGCATTCATGGCAAACTTATTTCTTGAACTGCAGGGCAGAGGGTTCATGTGTTGGCATAATGGCTTCATTTCTGAGATACCTGTATTGTGAGCCATCCCAGTTACGGGAATATGCTGAACTGCGAATGGGTTTACTTAAGATCTTACTGCAGCCTCATGGGCCAAAGCACAAAGATGCACCCTCCATGCTGGAATGTGAGATTCTTCAACTTCTGTGTGATTTGATTCCACACTTGCAGGTACAGTTGTTGCCTGTCCCTACCTTTTACAAACAGATATTATCAAAAATAGCGATAGTATTATTATTATTATTATTATTATTATTATTATTATTATTATTATCTTTCAAGTGTGCAAATAGAGCATTCTTTTCTATCTTCTGTAGATGCAATTCGTTGATAATATATAAATCTAACAAACTGTCTCTTTCTGGTAGAAGATAAAACTTTATTTGTCAAATCTGATAAACCTGTTAAGATAGGAATTGAAACACGTTTACCATAATTACTTCCATTTAGTTGCCTCAGTAAGCATACAGTAAACTTAGAAAGACAGTTATGAGAAAACTTTCTTAAATGGCAAGATATTTGTCAAAACCATACAGTTTTAACTTGAAGTGCATAATATTAAAATTAAACAAACTATATGAGAAGCATGATCTAAGTACTTCTAGATATTCCTTTCTCACTCTTTATAGCAGAGTGATTAGTGGGTCTGAACATAAAATTTAGCTGTTCTGGAACATGTTGAACATTTTGAATGTTTTTTTAAGTTGCACAGTGATACATGACAGGAGCTAGGGAATTAATCTTACAGTCCCCTTTGGCTACTATGATGTTGGTTAAAATTTAAAGCTCTGCTTTTCCTCATGCTATATTGTGGTACCAGTTAAGCTTTTTTGTACCTATCTTTTCCTTCTTCTTTTGATATTAGGACAAAATTTCAGGTGTATTCAGCCAAATATGGGGTGCTTTGCTCTTATTGCTATGGAGGGAGGTTCATTGATATGAAAAATGTAAAGCTAAGTAGGCTTCTTATAAGGATATTTAGTAGCATCTTTCTGCTATGGCATTTTACTAGAAAAGTCTTCTTTGTACTTACAGCTATTTTTCACAATCTTTTGGAAACCATATAGCTTGTCCTATATATGTTTATCTTGGTTCAGGTCTATTCCTTACGATGATGGGTACATGCCAACCTTTTCTAGTCACAGAGAGATTTCTGATTTTGTCTCAATTTTACCCGAGCTTCAGTATAACAATATGTCTTAAATATATGACCAAGCTTCAGACTTGAAAACATTTAGCCATAAAAATGGCACTGAATAAAACTTACAACATTAGTTATGAACCTTTTTTTCCTTCATACATATTGGCATTTCTTTTTTTTAAACAAGAAACCAGTTCTTTTTTTAAACAGAAATCATATTTTCGAACTTGCATTAATACTTGAACATTTTTGTCTTGCCTGAGATAGAACTTCCACAATGGAAGGTACTTCTTTCAAGAAGCCTGTTTGATGGATTCTTTTGTAACCTGTCAATTCCTTCCTCTTCTTTCTCTGAACCTCAGGTCGTTCTTACCTTTTCTTTTTAGTGTAGCTTAATTTAATCCTCTGTGTAATATAAATGCTGGAATGTTTCCCTGTCGTTTTGTCTGGCAGTGTCAACCAAGCTGTCAGAAGTACAGCTCTTCACTTGTAGACTTTTCTGCTGTTCAATTCAGTGAGATTTTTGCTTAGAGCAGATTATTTATAGAACAAAAGGGGAATAAAAAAAAAATCAGGGTGCTATGGTTAATGCTGGTTCCAGAGTTTGGATTGGAGCAGTGCATTTGTCTGGAAGTACAATTTTCAAGAAGAGAAAATGCTGTCATCCAACACATGGGGCTTTTTTTGAGACAATCTGCTTCTTGAAACCTCTTTAGCAGGCATTCAGATATGGAGATACTGCTTTTGGGTATCACACTTCAGCTTTTAGTTTTTGTGGTAGTTAGATTGCGTGGTGTTCTAGATCGAGTATCACCACCGCCTTTCTCTTTTGAGACAAATCTTAAAATCCTGGTTATTTTATAAAAGAAATATTGTGGAGCCAGAGGTTTCCGTTATAAGAATATATACCTGCTTAATTAAATCCCCACTCATTTTTTTGTGTTATTATGGAAGCCCCAAGAGCTGAATTAATTGCTGTTGTTTTTGAGTAAAAAGGGATTTTTCTCATGAGCTACAAAGAAATATTTTAATTCTTTCACATGTTTCTCATTTTACTTCAAAATATCAAATAGCAGTTCATAAATTGTTTTTTTCAGAGAAGATGAATAAGGGATTCCTGGCATTAGTTTATAGAGATGTTTCTTCAAAGATTTGGTACTATATGCAATAGAAACATCGCAGAACTAATAAAACTAATTTTAAGTTCTGCGTCGATAGGGAAGGGCAACTAAATCATAATGTGTTTTGACTTCTCTGCAGCTTAAAGATTTATTGCAAGTTACAGAAGCCTTGTTTTTCCTGCAAGAGCTGTTCCTCAGCCTACTACGCTATCCTTTGTTTTGGGAAGTTCAGTTATCCCAGCTTAGTCTGCAACTGTTATGCTTCTGTGAAGTTTGTTTAAATGTGACAGGAGAATGCTCATCTTTGATCTCCCTAATAGAGGACAACTTTGAGCTTCTAAAACAGGTAAGAGTGTATAGTAAAAATGTAAAATAGTTTTACTAAATTTAAAGATTGTCATGTTTAAGGCAGTAGAGACACTAATACATGACATTGACCTGCAGGTGACCACTGTTGATTTAAGTTTCTAATTTTTTTCCCTTTTTTCAGAAGGTAAAAACTTAACTGGGTCTGTATATATCAATTCTGTATATATTAATCTTTTAATATGAAAAATTCTTTAAATCGAGTTACAACAGTGTGGACAAAGTAACTAAATGTTCTACTTATTTAGTTAAAATGCTCTTTCTACACAGTTATATATTCTTCATTGCTCTGTCACTGCATGTGCACTTACTGTGATTCAAGAAGATAATCTTGCAAAGTTTTGTTAGTTTCCTGTTTATTCTGTTTAACGTCACTTAGAGGAGGCTTGGAACTTTTTTCTTTTTTCCTCATAGGTGTTTCCAGTGGACCAGTATATAATTGGGCTAGCACTTCTACTGCTGCAAACTCCAGAAAGTCAGCAAAAGTCTATCTTGAGTTTAGGTAAAGCTCTTCTTGTGAAAGAGGAATCCACCCTCTTAAAACTGTGTCTTTGCTTATTCATATTTATGAAATAAGCACAGCATTCCCCTGGAATTGGATTGGGTGGTGAAATGGGTTTTTTTATAAGCAGAATTTTTCCTGAATTTTAAAAGTAGTGGCAGTATAAATAGTTTTTCCTACTACGCTGACTTATTTCATTGATGTTACTGTATTTTAAGCTCCCTGCTGTCTTGGAGCTCATTGGTTTCGTTTTTGAGCCAACAGGATATTCTTAGCTGATGTTCATGCATCCTGAGTGGTTTCTTGTTAGGGGTATTGAGAGCAGGTGTGATAATCATGGCAATGTTTAGCCGTGCTTTTGACTTGGCAGTTTTGATTAGTGTAGTTATTCCAGTAAAAACACAGGCCTGTGCTACATTTCATTTTTGTATTTTTTGCTACCATCAGGTACTTTGCTATAAACAACAGAAATGTATGTGTCTCTAAATTAAAAACAGCAAAAAAATATTTTACCCTTTATATACACATACAGTAAATCTGGGGACCTTTACTTTGCTCAAATGAAATGTTTCCTAAAAATGCCTCTGTCATGCCTAAAGGTACCAATGTTCACTCCCTTGACCTTTGTTTTTCCTCATCTTCTCTTAAATAGCCTACAAGCTCCTTTCATGTTCAGAAACCCAGGACGTCTCAACCACAGCCCTTACTTTGGTGATGCCTGTGCTACAGATCTTATCTTCTACAACTGTTGGAGACTGCCTATCAGGGGATGTTTCTGGAACTACCAGGCAGCAGCTGGCTGTAAATCTTTTGGGAATATTAAAGGAGAAGGGTGTGAAGGATAAACAGGAATCGGTAAATTCATAAAGTTTCTTTCCTTTTTTCGGGGCAGGTAGGGGAGGCATTTAAAATGTTTTCTGCATGAAGCTGCTTTCTGCATGTGTAAACTTTTGTGTGATACATTCTATGGGAATGCTTGAAAATATGTACAGTCATAAAACTAGAGCAGTAGTGAAGTGAGAGTTTGTTTCTTTGCTGGTTTTATTTAGCAAATGAGATTTTTTACTTTAAGAGACTGTATAGATTCAAGAATTCACCTGTATTATTAAGCAAGTAACAGGACTTAGCAGAAATCAAGGTTATGTATATTTACATATCCGTATGTTTCTTTCAGACTTGTTTATTCTCTGCATCTCTCTTTACTTTCTGCTGTGTGTGACTGTTATGTACCATTCTTTCTACTTTGGCTGAAGAGAGTTACAGAGCAACTAAGTGTCAATTAACAAATTTTGTCTTATTAACCTGTATCTTTTTATATATTCTGTTGGGGTTTTTTGGGTTTTAGTTACTTACTTACATCCCACTTCTCTGCCCTCTGTTAGTTTATCTGCTCTGTTCCAAGAACAGGTGACAGCAAATCTCTTTGATCAAGATGTTTCTAGCAGGGGGGTAGCTAAGCTCCCTTACTGCTTTACACCCCTGTTTTGTGTAGAGAGGGTGTGATGTGACAAGTTGGAGTCAGATATAATGCCAGTTCTGAGTCCTGCCACTTCTCCTTGACCTGGAATCCTCCACATGCTTCATCTTCTATTTCTTCAAATCTGAAAAGGCAAACCCGTTTGTGCTCCTAATAGGAAAAAACTTTTTTTAAGTTCGCAAAACCTTACACTTCATAGTCTGCTCTGAAAGAATAGACAGTGGTTACAGTTTATTTCCTTCTAATGGTACAAATGTCAGTGGAGGTTTGTTTCAGTGAAATATCTTTGTCTCATGTCAGTCCTCTATGCTCTGTGTCCCTCACACACATTTTGTTTTCTGTTGTGATTTAGAAAGTATTTTAGTGTCTTGTTGTAAGACTGCTCTGCTATTGTACAAGATTACAGTGCATTGCATTACACTGTCTTCCTGTAACAGGACTTGGTTGTATTAATTCTGGTTTTCTCTTTGCTTCAGAAAAGCATGTGAAAGTTTTTCTTTTAAAGGCTTAAATAATTTTTGATTACTATCTTTTTCTGTTAGACATGTTACAATGGAAAACAGCTGTCTTTGCTGAGAATTCCCTAACAGTTTCTTCACCTGTGTCCCACTAATTCTTGCAAAGTTTGTACCAAGTAGCTTGGCAGATGTTTGGTAATTTATGGGTCTCAATGCAAATGGGGAGAGAATAATTTTGCCTGATCATTGTTTGAAATAATTATGATGATAACCTTTGGTTCTCAACTGAAAGATTAAAAAAATTAGATTCTCTTTAATGGTCCCATGATAACAGTCAATTTGTGTTGTAGGATCAGATCAGTGCTAAGAAAATAAAATCTTGATTGAATTATCCTTAGACTTGCTTCATATTGGAAATAGACAAGAAAAAAGGCAGTAAAAAGAGCGGAAATGCTATGTCCCCAGTGAAGAAGCTTTGAGCAAATGTATGTAAGAGTTATGGTTAAGTTATAGTATATTTTAATAAAATCACAGAACAGCCCAGGCTGCAAGATCATCTGGTCTAGCCTTTCATACAAAAGGGAGCCTAGATGAGAGTACCCTATCCAATCACATGTTGAAAACATCCAGTGATGGGAACTATACCATGTCCTTGGAGAGGTTGTTCCAGTGAATGATTGTTTTCACTATCAAAAATGTCTTGCTTGTAATTTTATCCCTCACCTTCTCCCAGGTATCTTGTATCCATTGCCCTTTGTATTCTCCATGTGGCTCTTTGTGAAGGGAGACCCTCTGTCCTTGTAGTAACTGCCCTTCAAGTACTGGAAAATAATAATAACATTCCCCTTGAGTCTTCACTTCTGCAGGGTGAAAAGACCTGACTCATGGCACTCCTTTGACCCATTTTCAGACCACATCTGTTTTGGAACTGTGTGGGCCAGAACTGGACACACTACTCCATGTGTGGTCTGAAAAGCGCTGGTGAAGTGGGGTGGTCACACCTCTCTCTGTTCACAGTGCCCTGTGGATGCATCTCAGGTTCCACTTTGCCTCAGTAGTTGCAGCAGTGCACTGCTGACCTGGTGTCTGTGTGCTGTCTGCTGGGAGCCCTGGGCTCCTCTTGGCAAGGCTGTTCCACAGCTCATGGCTCCTAGCCTGGCTGGGCTCCGGTTTTGTGCTCCCAGGTGCAGGATTCTGCACTTCCTTGGTTGAACTTCACACAGTTCTTGTAGCCCAGTCTTCCAGCCTGTTCATATCTCTGAAAGGTGGCTTTCCCTGCTGACGAGTTCCCCTCAACACCCAGTTTAGTGACACAGCAAACGTGGTGAGGGTGCTTTTGGTCCCATCCAGATCATTCATGGAGATGTTACAACACGGAGCCCAGTACTGATCCCTGGGGGGCCCCACTTGGGACAGGCTGCCAGCCTCAGTGAAACACGTTGCTCAGAAGGTATTGAGAACCAGCATTATCAGTAACTTTTTCCCTGTCCTGTCTAGTAATGGCCCTGTGTCTTCCCCGGGCTTCTACTTAACTGCTTATGTATCCGATCAGCCATTTCTTCTTTTTGATACCTCTGGCCAATTCCAGTTCCAGCTGAATCCTGACCTTCATGTATGCCAACCTGAAAATCCTAGCAAGGATCTTATAGTCCCCAGTGGGTATTTGGCCGCCTTTCCATTGAGGGTGTGCTTCTCTTTTTGCTTTTAACAGCACTCAGAAGTTAAATGTTCTTTGATGGTTTTTTTTTTCTTCTGCATTGATTGCAGTGGGGAATATTTATATCTTCTGTGCCATGATTTTGCAAGTTAGGATGGGGCTAGGCCTTCATGTATGCTTTGCCATTGAGGTATTTTATGTATGTATATATCTATGTGTATATATATATACACACACAGCCCCCTATATATATATTTGTGTTGATAGACTGAAAGTTTGTACTTAACTCACTTGACTAGAGTACAGCAGTAAAATAAAATTGTGATCATAGCCTTCCAATAAAGGGAGAAGGGAGTGAGTACAATTACGTAGCAAAACCTTTTGGGAATGTGATATGGAATGGGAAATGTCAATATAATATTTCAGGCTCTACCAATTTCAGCAGTTTTTTCTCAGGCACTTAAAAATATTAAAAATAAAAAAAAACCAAAGAGAACATCACTACCAGAGACACAAAAAACCCCCACAAACAAACAACACCCTCCCAAAGAGAACCTCAAACAGCAGAAAACCTTTCATAGTCTGCTCTTGATTTCAAGACGTGTTATCTTCTACAGGCAGGCAACTAAACAGTACATCCTATGGATCCTGGAACTCTTACTAGACCTCTCTATGCCCTTAGATAAAGTTTAAATGCCTTTTTCAGTAAATGAAAGTATCACAGCTATACCCAGAAGAGATATTTGGCTCCAAGTGATCTTGCCAGCCAGAGGAGATAGCACTTTAGATTGCTGATTTTTCACATAGAATAGTTGTAATGTGTAAGTAATGGAATAAGCTAATTTTAATGTAATTTTAAAAAAAGTAATGTAAAATACAAGGACATTCTGCCTTCCATTAGCCAAAATAAATTTACTTTGAATCAAACTGTGTGATTAAAATGAAATTCTGCAGTTTTAATTAGAACAGCTTTTACCACTCAAAGTCTTTTTTTTCCCTATTGACTTAAAGCTGAGTGGACCCATGCCTTTTGTGCTTTCAATGTTCATTTGGAGATCTCTTCTCAAATACTTTCTTCACCTCATCTTTATATAAATGTTCTTCACTTGATTACTGCCTGCTAACTACTTTCTGGATAATGTAAAGATATTTTCTAAGGAAGCAAATAATTAGGGGGAAAGAGATATCATGTGTTCTATTAAGCTGTCCTGTTTTAATTAAAAACTTCGAACTTTGTTCTACAGAAGCTTTAAAATACATATACTCTTATATAAAAATTCAACTTAAAATAATTCCTCATTTGTATTTTACAACTTTCCTGCTGCTAGGTTGACTGCTACCATGACTGCAACTGTTACTGAAAAGGTTATATTTCTATTAAAAGAAATCTATGGAGGAGTGGGGGAAGATGTTGAAAAATCCTTTTAACTTCAGCACGATAGTATATTATCCCTATATTCCTGGTTGACACCTAGTTTTCTACCCTACAGTGCTTAGTACAAATGCCAGAAGTTAGTGTGGCCTTGCCTTAACTCCCTATGAGTGTGATTAATGAGTCATGTTCTGCTAATACTTCCTTATTTATTTGTGTTAGTGATTAATATGTACTAGTTGATATCTTAGCTTTGAGAACAAGGGTTGCGTGTCAGACCAAAGAATGATAAGAGAAATACATAATGACATATTTGATGACATATTTGAGGTACTCTCAAGGAGAGAAAATTCACCAGAAGATCAGAAATCATATCCAAACAAGTCCATGGGAATAGCTAACATATAGATGTATTCAAATATAGAATGTATATGTATTTGTTTGAGAAATATAACCCAGTCTCTTAGGTTAGTGAGCATGAATGCTTTGAGGAGAATTCCCTATGCCTTCAGGAATAAGCTGACATTAAAGTAATGTCAGTTTTCTAATCTAACAAATTGGATTGAGAGTTTACTTTCCTGTTTTCAGTGACACAACTCTAGAGTATTTTGTTCTGAGAAGCAAAGCATTTCTTAAACAAAACACGTAAAGTCAGGTTAACTTAAACTTGTGGGATTAAGTACTATTAAGAGTAAAGACAGTTTTTAAAAATACTATAGATGATAGTTAAAATTCTGGGATTATCCTGTCATTGTTAGAAATGTATGTTTTTAACTTACTGGAGAATTACAATGCTCATTTTAGTGGGCAAGTAGCACTGCAGTTACCATCAAGAACCGGAGTGATGGATGTCAGATAAAATGGGAACTTCTGAGCAGGGAATTATTAACCCATTGAAACATCTGTAGTGCAAGAATTCATATAAAAGATTATGATAAAATGTATTGCAGTGTATTATTTATATTTATTGCATTGGGACCATAAAAAAATGTTTTGGATATTACAATTGTTCTTTCATGGTATCTTATTTGTTTGAGACTTTGATTTGTTTGACTTGTTCTCAGGTGCCCTGCAAACTCCTTTGCCCCATAACCAGCTCTTACAGTTCATTGTATACAACCTGGAAGATCATGGAGCTCATGAAAGAGAAGTCTGCAGTTACTAAGTGGCTATATTCAGTGAGGTCACTGCTACCTGTTAGCACTCAAGTACCTACCCATGTTTTTCTTTTGTTGGCTTATCTACTGATCCAAGAAAATGGAGACAGTCTTCATCATGTACTCCAGGCTACAACAGAAATAGCCAAGGCTGATTGTTCTCAGGTAAAGATTTTTTCTTAATGGTTTGGGATTGGGCTGGATTTTGCCGCCTGAGAGAGGCAAGTCTGCCACAGCTTCACGATGCTAGGTCCAACAAGTGGCAAGGCTGCATCCTCAGTAGGTACAGTGTGGATCTCTGCAGCAACAATGCATAGATGGTCAGTGTGTTGAGAACATGCCCTCTGGATCCCAGTCTCACCACCTGTTGACATCTCAGTTGCTGATGGAGGCTGCCCCTCATCCTGCACAGACATGCGCACACCTATATTCTCAGCTTGCTCTCTTTTGTGTGTCACTTAGAGCAAAATATGTATTATTTCTCCGTTTAGGAGTATTTTGTGGCTGTTTAGACTTAGGAAGGAGACTGGCTTGCTTGTTGATACTTTCCAGGAAGCATGGAAATACAACGTGAGGAAGCTGAAAAGGGGCTACCAATAATTTCTAACTTCTGGTGACCTTATGAATTATTCTCTATGTTCTTTTGTGATTACTGGAAGACTACCAAGTCCCTTGTGACACCTTTATTCTTGCTTTTTAGAAATATGTGCATAGTCTTTGTCTGCTTCAGTACTGAATTCAAGCTAGAATTACACAGGATGCTTAAACTTACCTCTGTAATCTGGAAAGATGAAGGGGGTTGTCTAGAAATAGCAACATAATGCAGAAGGCCTTGTACAGAAACAACCATAACTTATTTGTAAAATAGTCAAGAGAGAAGTGTTAATTCAGCTTTAATTATGCCATGAAGACAGGCTTTATTTTCTTTGGGGTTTTTTAAACTGCTTTCTTCAAAGAGTTTGCATGTTCTACAGCACAGCAGTTTAAAAAAGTTGCAGTTTTGACTGTGTTATTTAAGTACATATTGGAAATCTGGTAGCATAAAAATCTTATCTCCAGGAAAAAGCAAAATCCTTTAAGAAGCAGACAGGTTAGAAGTAGAATGATTTTGTCGGAAAACAACACTTGAGGACGGGTGCAGAGCTAATCAATGAAATGGGAAAGAACGTAAAATTTAGAGTTATTGAAAACTGTGATCTGACAATGACAATGTGGTCCTAAGCCAGGAGTCAGAAGTGAGTCTTCCAGCTACATTTCCTCATGCAACTGAGACAGGTTTTTGAGGGAAGACACTGACACTAAGCTTAAGGAAACTTATAGATGCTTTGTTGACCTACTTTTTTTTTTCCAAGTAGTTATTAAAACTTCAGTTTCTCACTTAAGTAGAAAGCATCTAATTGTGCTCAAAGGTCAGGAGTAAGCAAAATGAATTGCACTTCTATGTAAAAGCAAAGCTGAACTGATGTAGAATCACCTGGGTATCTCTTCTTTAACTTAGTTTTTTTCTTGAAAATGTTTCTGTAAGTCAGCTTTCAACTATGAGTAGTTTGACATGTCCACTAAATACTTTGTAACCAGGTATCCAGGTCCCAGTCCTTCTAAATTAGTTCTTCTCTAGGAAGAGGCTAGGTAAGACATACATCTGCCCTGTTATGGAAACTTTACTTTGACTTCTGATCCAAGCTGCTGCAGGTATGGCAGGTTTCTTCTTGTGCCTAGCTAGCTGTGTAAAAATTACCAAGATAGCTCCAGATGCTCTGGGAGTGGGTTTCAGTTTTTGTGGACTATCTCTAACCTGTTTTGTTGCATTGGGTCTTTGAGTTGGATGATGAATCTGTGACATATTACAGGAAAGAGAGGAATAATGCTTTGTTTATTAACTATTTTATATAGTTGTTCAAAATGCAGTTTAACAGTCATACAAGAAAAGCAATAATTTGCTGAAAAAATACCACTGAAGTAATATGGTACCTGAGCAGAATGGCCTGAAGCCTGAATGTAGGGAATTTGTGAATTTCATTGGATTGATGTAAAATAGCTCCACTGACTTTAAATTACTTTAAATCAAAGAGCTATTCAGAAGAATTGCAGAAGCTTTAGACAGATGCAGGGAGAGTGATTTAACCTGAAGCTATTAATGTTTAGCATTATATGAGTGGGTTTTTCTGCATTGTTTATTATTTTAAGCCAACGGTTTTGTTCACCAATACAGTAAGTAAGATTAATGGACAAATCCTGTTGAGCTAAATATTGTGGTCAGACTGCCTTAGAATTAAGAAATCTTCCTTAGAGTTATGGACCTTCATGAAAAAGTCCTCCCTAGCACTGGGAAGCATGGCTTGTGTCTAAAGGCAATGAGAAGATGAAGTTCAGACTTCATAATATTTTTTGTTTCCCTCGCAATCGGCAGAAGTCCATGTGAGTTAGAAACTACTGCAGAAATGCAGAACTCAACTTGGTTTGTTGATACTTTCTTACTGGCTCACATTTTGTCAGCTGATAAGGTGTGTAGATGGAGAGCTTTTAGTTTTTAAAATTACTGTGGGCTTTAAAATACTTTTCTGCAAAATATGTAATGTAATCAGGTATCTTTGTAGTAGTATCACATAAAGCAATATAACTGGTAATATAGCAGATGTTCTGCTGAGTAGTATTTGAAAATTTGGCATGGGAAAAATAGTGTGCTTCATTAGGGTGATGTTTCTATTCCTAGTCCTCAGTTAAGTGCAGCCAAGGACACCATATTCTCCAGTTAGCAACATTTAATGCATTTCCATCTTTTACATGATGTATTTTACTCCAAAATATTTTAATGCTTTGAAGCTTGAACTTACTGTCTGGGTCATTTGAACTTGGCATCACCCGGCATCTGTTATTTTAGTTCTGAGTCTGCTTAGTGGCTCCGCAGAGATTATTGCAGTGTAGCACTGCAGTGAAAGATTATCACATTGTTTCTTGTAGGTTCATTGCTCTCTCTAAGGCAGAAGAATTACTGTAGACTTGTCTCATCTTTCTCTTGCAATAACAGTACAGTGAGAGAAAACATTGACGCTCCTGCATGGAGGATATAACTGATTACTTTAATAAACTCAGTCAGCAGTGTGATTGCAAATAACACTAACATACTGATGGCAGAGTTATACTTCAGAAATTGCTATATTTGGTTTTGTGTTTTATTCAGTTCCACAGAAATAAATGGTGCTTTATAAAATATGGTGGAAGTAAGTGGTTGGAATGTAAGTTAAGAAAGTGAAAAACTCATCATAACAAACTTGGTAGACATTTTAAGTCTTCAGTTCCTTCCTTAGGGTACTTTCTGAAGAATGTTGTGGAAGGTGGTGTGCAACATAGTAGTTAGAAGCCTGTTCTGAAGAAGGAAGTCAGAGGACAGGTATGAAAAGAACAAAACAAAAAGTTGTTCTTAAGCCCAATCTTATTTTTAGATAGTGACATCTACATTAAATTGAATCTGTTCCTTTGGTGTCAGCGGCACTTCAACACTCAGTTTAAAGCCAAATATTTGCAACAGATATATTCTGAATTCTTTGAATCATGTCCAAATCAAAGTAAATGTGGGCTAGAAGTTTACTAGCTACTACTTCAGCACTTAATGTTGCTGAAGTTAAATGAATAAAGGGTAAAATTAAGAAGTGTCTACTTTGGAGCCACTGTGAATTACCTGTACTCTAGCAGAGTATATAAAAATGCTGATATGTCATGGTGAAGGTCATTGCATAAAAAGAATTATGTGATGGTGTTTTTTGTTGTTGGTTGTGTGGGTTTTTTTTGTGATCTAGACAGTCACAGGATTCTGCTGCTAGAGAAATTCCTTTACTTTGTTGTTTACAAAGGGACACAATGGTTGTAGCTGTTGGTATTGAATTGAAAAGCCACAGGTGATTCCTGTGCAAAATCTAGTTGAAGAATTGCGTTTCAAAACAAAACAGAGTCAGAAAGATTGCTTTCATGTTTATTCCAACTCTTCACAGAGTTCAGTAACAGTAGCTCCCATTTTCACACTGAATGTTGTTTTTGTAAGGAGTCTACTATCTAAACTGATGGAGCACTTCAAAAACATCACTAGGTTTAGTTATTGTACTATAATTGCTCTTGCAGACATTGTTCTGGTTCTGCTTTATTTTTGTTTTGGTTTTTTTTTTCCCTCACCCTCTCCATGAAGGGAGGCTACAGAATGTTTCTCTACATGTATCTCTTCTTTCCCCACTGAGTAAAAGCCGTTTGATGATGCAAGGTAATGGTTTTAGCTGAAGCGTTTTGGAGTAGTGGTTCTGGACTTTCACTATGGAAGAAAGCCCAGAAGAATTTTCTAAAGGCTGAGGAATGAAGAATAGTATGTGGGTTTATTAGGCTTTCTGAAGTAAAATTCTCTGCACGGGCTGCAGAGACACATGAAGGACTTAACTGGTCTTTCTAATTGGATGAATTGTCTTGTACAGAAATTGTTATTACACTCTGTGAAACCCTTGCTGTGCTGCAAGAAGAAAAAATTAAATCATCTGACTGAGGTAACTGGTGGATATAGCACAAGATCTATTACTGTTATTTGAGGATTATGAGTCTATAGAGGACATGCATTCTTTATGGTCTTTCAACTGCTCGAATGAACTATTTTAGTGGTAAATGACACTTTCTGGGAAGTTCATCTGAAGATGCATTATTTTCTGTTCTTTGGGGTTTCGGAGTGCATTAATACCCAGAAATGTAAAATACATTTTTATTCATGTAGAAAACATGTTTAAGGATATATTGAACAAAATTTGTCTTGTTCAGGTGCTGCCTGATGCTTTTTTCTTAGATTCATTACACAAACTTTAGTGAGTAGTAGTAGGGAAAGAATCATGTCATGGTCCGAGCTTGTGGACAGACTCTTTATGATTGTAACTTATTGATTAGGATCCTGCTAGAGTACATGAAACTTTTGAAAACCTAGCTTGTGTTTTCTAAAAAGTGCTTCTCATTTTTGAGAGAAATTTATTTTATAGTTTTATAAAGAGAAACTTAGCTACATTTATGCACTTATCTGAAAAACTTGTTCCTTCATTTGCCTGAATTGTCCAGTTGTTTTGTCTTGTTCATTGAAGCAAGAAATGCCAAAGTACTGTATGCTCTCAGAAATCTTCTCATTTCCCTGTCTTGCCTACTGGACAGCTAGGTTGATGGTTCATCTGCCAAAATTCAGCCCAGAAATGGAACCTGCTATTCTCCCTTAGCTTGTGCTTTTTGAAAAAGAGCAGTTGTCCCGTAGCTCAGAAAAAAAGAAGTCATGCCACCAAATGGCAGAGAGTTCTTCTCAAGTGTATTTATTAAATAATATAATTTAGTCTCACATGTTTAGTTTTATTTTAAAAGGGGAAATTGTTGAGAAATCTCAGCATCATTTTTGTGATGCAAATTAGTTTTAAAACCAAAAAACGTAATGTCAAAACCCTTTTTCAGATTCCTAATGGGAGTTTTGACCTAACTTCTGCATCCTCTGGTACCAGTGTTGACAGGCAGCATGCCTCCCATTCTGAAGCTGGTTCCTGCGAGCTAGTGAATTGTTACATCAGCTTTGTGGAGCTGTTACACCCTTGATGAAGATGTAGCATAAATTTAGTACTGAAATTAATCTCAGCATTGTTTTGTCCATTATATAAAGGAGATGGAGAGAGGAGCAGCTTTGCTGTACCAGAACATTTTGGTGTTTTTCCTAATCTTACTATTGAAATATACAGGACAAACCAAACAGACTGTAGAGGATAATACTTTTAAAGAAATTTCTAACTGTCTTTACAGTAGCACATGCATAAACATTTCCTGAGAATTTTGTAAATCAAACTTAGGATCTGTTTACTAGATAGTTGTGTAAAAGCAATTGTAGAACTTTGATTTAATATATGTTTACCGTAGAGTAAACTTCATAACAAGGTAATTAAATTAGACACAGGACTTGAAATGAGATTCCCATCACAGCTGATGAAGGCTGGGCTTAAGCAGAATAACTTTAGAAAGTTTGAATGCTGTTATAACTAAGGATTATGAATATAATTTTTTTTATATATCATTTGGTCCCACTGCTGATGTGTAATCGAGTGTAGCTACAACTGAGAAAAACTAAGGAATTAGTCTATTGACTAGAGAGCTAGTTTAAGATAAAACTGAGTTGCCCAAGAACCTGCCTGTGGCAAGAGGAAGGGGTAGTACGGGAAGAGACAGGAAGTAAGCAAGTTAGGATGTTGATCATTATGATGACATAACTATCATCTCTACCTCTGTCTTATATAGCCTATTTGCCCAGCACAGCATTTATCAGGGATGGATACGATTTAAAGAATTAACAAAATCCTCTTATCCTCTGAGTTGAGAGCCCTCCAGTTAGTCTGTTGCATATGAAACTTTTTGGATAATTTTATTAAAAGACGTTTCTTCCCTATTAACATGTTAACAGTTGTATGAAAAGCTTATATATCAGTGAATCAGTGGAGGAGCATGTGTGACCTCCCTGAGAATTTTGAAACTTAACAGGGTGATGCAGGCTCCTGTGTTAAGTTAATGATTACCTCTACCCCAAAGATATCCAATGCCCCCTGCTTACACATCACCCTGCAGTTTACCTCGTATCATTCAAAGATTTAGGTAACATTAAATCAGGTGATATGTTTTTTTCTTGACACTCAAGGTACAACAGGTGCCCAGAAATAAAACTGCTTTCCTCTGTCAGGTCTCCTGTATTCAAGGAGACGTTTTGTCTGCCTGTGTTATTTGGTTTCTGTGCAACCTTTCCATTACCTAAGGCTTGATTTAACCAAAACAGGTTCTTGCTTGAAGGATGTTGAACCTTCGGCACTCAAGTATTATTTTGGGTTCTCTTTAATCAGGAAGTTAACTTTAGTTTTCTTCCTGTATACTAATGTACATAATTTTGTCTCAGGCAGTGCTGTTGTCTCTTTAACATGAATAAAGCAGGGAAATACAACTGCATAGACTAGTTTAGACAAATCATTACAGTTAGGGAGTGGGAAGAAGAGGTTGGGCAGCAAATTAAACCTGCACTTTTGAGTGCAGGTTTCACTTTTCTGTGTTTCGGTGTTAATGCAGACATTAACATTTAATCTTACTGCTGAATTTTACCTGGGACCAGAATTTACATTAATCAATTCTGCCAGGTGCTTGAGAAGTGGTATAACTTACTTCCCCCATGCCCTTTTGTGTTTTAAAGAATATAATTCCAGCAGGGAACATCAGTGTTTCCAACACTGTTTTGTTGACAAATCATTGCTAAGAAGGTACTGTGAAGAAATTTAGTTTTAGCCTAGCCAAAATCAGGACACAACAGAAGCTGTAAAACTGCCAAATTTTCTTAAATCCGAAAATTTGAAAGAATGGGAAGGGAAGTTGCCGATGGGAAGATGCATTCAGTTTGGCTGTGAAAATCTGTTCAAGTGCATACTGCCCCAAATTCTCAGCCTCATTTAATTGGTTGTGCTTTGAAATATTTTTTTAAAGCCAGTCCTCTTTCTAGGCAGGTCGTAATGTGATGACTGATTCTATAGAAGATAGACAACAACTTTGAGAAATAGAAAAAGAGGAAGACTAGCCAATTCCACAAAAATCTGGAATGTTTTTGGTTTATAAAGGGATTTATTCTATTTAAGAATGTCAAATACTGTTTGGAAAAAGGAAAAAAGTAATGCATTATAGTTATCCATTAGGTGGTAAATGCAGATTCCAGAACATAGTAATAGTCTGTGGAAGTACCAGTTCACCACTGCTGAACAGTAAAGATAATGATGACTTGTAAAAGAAACAATATTTCTTTTTGATCTCTGACTTGGAACCAGAATAGAGCCAAGTATGCAAAATCCCAGAGCACTTGAATTATTATTCTTCCTGAGACTGATCTTTTTACAGTGAAAAATGTTATCATCTGCTCATGTAAAAATGCAAGTTGAAACAACTGTTGTAGCAGAATTTTCCATTGCTTTTTAACCAGTATCTGTATAAACCACTCACATATATATACATATAAAATATATAAATAGTAAATATTATAATTATATATTATAAATATAAATATAGAAACATGCCAATATATTAGCATGTTTCTGTGTGTTTGTGTTTTAAGTAATCGTAAAAAATGACATCATGAGTAGATTTAATTTAAGATTAAATTTAGTCACACAGTGATAATAAGATGCACAAGAAAAAAACTGCAGCACCTGCTTGTGTGAAAATAGAGAAAATCTGAATTAGAAAAAGAATGGAGACATGTAAGTCTCCTTTACTGTAACTTCAGCAGCAGCTCTCTGGAAGTTTTGTACCATATAGTAAGAATGCAATCAATTATATTGTATTATGTGACAGGTTTCTCATATATGCAGGCAGAAAAAAAATGCATAAAAGGTATGATTTTCTCATATGTTGGGACAAGTTCATTGTCTTTTCTAAGGTGTTCTGTTGCCAAATTCAGCAGATTCCAATTTATTTCCCATATTTGTTCTATTTTAGGTCCCAAATCTGATCCCTGTTCTGATATTTAAATTGGGAAGACCTTTGGAGCCTGCACTTTACAGGGAGATATTGTATACTTTGCCTACACTTGGTGTACATAAGGTCAGAATGAAAGATTTTTAATAAAATGAAAACTGTATCAATAAAAGGTCATGAATTTATAAAAACTATTTAGACTGAGCAATGTATATTTTGCTTAACTGATTTTTAGGCTTTAGTATTACTTTGTAATATTTTGGATGGGATATGATACTTGTTTTAAAGTTAAACATACACTATACTGTCTACACTGTATGATCATTATATATGTCATGAGAGGATGCTCTTGGACTTCTTATTTGCTAAAGTTTTGTGAAAAATGACTTTCAGTTTATTTCTGATATAGCAGTTGGATTGTGTTTCATGGTTGTACTTGGTTGTAAATTAATGATTTGTAGGTTATTCTTTGTCCTTGGACCTATAAAATAACAAAAACACTTGGTTAAAAATTTCTTTCAGGTTTGTGTAGCTCAGATTCTACGTGCCATACACATGCTGGGGAGCACAGCTAAGCTCAGAGCAATTGCCTCACGGCTGATGACATCATTATGGGAAAGACAGGTTAGAAACTTCTTATAGTGTCTCTATAATAAGTCCAGTAGAAAAACTTCATTCCCATTAACCAAGGAAGAAAGTAATTGTGGAACATTGCTGCTACTAGTATGTTGCTATCAGCATTATGAAGTGAATGGTGTTAATGGTGTCTGTACTGATCTTCTAGTAAAGTATTTAAATAGTATGTCCCCCACTCACCAGTAAGACTGGGGAGAAAAATCAGAAGGGTGAAAGGGGGTTGAGATATCTGGGTTGAGATAGATAGTTTGATAGGGAAAGCAAAAGCTGTGTACACAAGCCAAACAAACAAGGAACTAATTCGCTGCTTTGCATGGGCAGACAGGTATTCAGCCACCTCCAGGAGAGAGATCATGTGTAATGGTGGCTTGGGAAGACAAATGTCATCAATTCAAATGTCTCTCCCTTCCTTCTTCTCTCCACTTTATATCTGGAGTATGATGTCATATGGTCTGGAATATCCCTCTGATCAGTTTGGGTCACCCATCCTGGCTGTGTCTCCTCCCAGCCTCACTAGCATCCCCAACTTCTTTCCCAGCATGAAAAGCAGAAAAGGCCTTGGCTGTGGGTAAGCCCTGCTCAGCAACAACAAAAACATCTTGGTATTGTCAATGCTGTATTCAACACAAATCCAAAACACAACCCCATACCAGCCACTGTGAAGAGAATTAACTCTATCCCAGACAAAATCAGCACAATAATTTGCTTCTGATTTTTTTAAAGATGCAATAGAGACCTCGTCTGCAAAAGCCAGTTTGATCTCAATGTAGCATTAGAGGCGAATAATGAAAAAAAGCAAAATATGGTATGCAATAATAAAAATCAAAGTGGTATGCAGAAGTCCTGTAGAAGTGCTACCAACTGAAAATCTGGTCATGCTTTTACAGGTGTGATGATCATTTGAAATGAAATCTTTTCTAGGATCGAATTTATCCAGAACTGCAGAAGTTCTTGGCAATGTCTGATATGCCCTCTGTGTCTATTGACAAAGATGCTCAATGGGAAAAGCTGATTGCTAAAGCTGCTTGTATAAGAGATATATGTAGGCTGAGGTAAGTGCAAGTGTTACCTATCTTATACCTTTGTAAGGAAAAAGAGTTGTTTCCAGAAAAGCTGCATCATTATTTTTACTTACCCTGTTACATTAATTGTGAGTAATATTTTCTAGTTGAGACACTGACTCAGCCATTGCTAATCTGAACAGCTACTAAATTTGGGGTTTTCTATTATGACTAATAGAACACACATATAAATGCTGTTAAAATTAAATTATCTTCATCATGGAACTAAAGATGCATCATACACTGGTCCAGGACAGAAACTTCAGGCATAACACTTCCAGATTAGAAAAAGGGAGAGATGAAAAATAGAAAAAAGAACTAATATCTCTCTTTTGATCTATTCAAAGAAAGATAGAAATTTTTTTCCTGAAAACCATATTTTGTCACAAGTACATTTTTGGTCTTTATTCAGGTATAATACCACTCTTGTACAAGTATAACTGGATAATACATTGAACCTTTCTAGCTCTAACAATCCATAGATATCAGTACTTGATAATGATTTAGAGTTTTTGTAAAGAGTATTTTTAAGTGCATTAGTATTTGCTGCCTGGTTTTATGTGCACCCTATCATCTTTTCTGTTTGTCACCTATCTTGGGTTCCAGTTTTCACTTTCTTTCTTGAAGGTCAGCTACTAACAGCTGAGAAGGTTCAAATAACTTTTAACTATCAACTAAAAACAAATTCCTAAAGAAAATATATTTTCCTTTACCTCTTCAACCTTCTTCCATTTTGCCAGACAGTATTTTTCAATGTTTTTTTAAAGTGAAAAGCAGGAGAGAAATCTTTATGCACCCGTAGTATTCTTTTTGCCAGTTAAGTAGTATAGCTGGAGTTCAGATGTATGCACATTCTTCATGCATTTAGAAATTATTTTGAAAAAAGTGTGAACAAATAGATAAGTCACAATTTACCATGGATATAAATCACCTACCAGACACCATTTACCAGAATCTCTTACAGAGATAGTATGAGGAACTGTTGAACACCTTGCCACCCACAACCCAATAAAACTGAATGGATAGTTAAAAGACTGGAGAGCTAAAGCAGCCCATACAGTCAGTGAGAGAAAGACAAGTGGCATTGCAGCAGGAAAAAAAAAAGGAAGAAAAGGGACAACATAGCTGTCTGATGTAAAAAGGACAGAAAACATTTGGTGCCAGAATCTCCACCAATACACAGTAGGAACTACGTGCAGGAGACTGCAACAAAGAATCATAAAATAGTGCATTTGAGCTTTCATTCTCTGTCCCTTCTTGAATGATGTAATCTTTTAGTGAACACAACATGCTTAGACAAAACCTTCTACAACTTAATCACTCTGTGATTTTTTTTTTGGAACTTGATGGCTGCTGATTTAATTCCGCATGTCACTCAGCCTTTAGAGCACTCTGTCATATCCTCCTTGTATGTTTTTTTTAATGTGTGTGTGAACTCCCACTTCTAGGCAGTTTTACTTGTCACTTAAATAAAACCAGCAATTAATAATTTTTGTGTATAAATTATAACTTGTGTGTATGTGTGAATATTGCCTTCTATTTTCATTTTTTTTCCTTTAGACCATATCAGCATGGAGCAGACATGTTGGCTGCAATTTCCCAGGTATTAAATGAATGCACAAAACCTGATCAAGCTTCACCCGCTGCCATAGTATTACAGGGTCTACGAGCTCTTTGTGAGGCTGAGGTAAGATTAAATTGGCTTGTCCTTGTGTTTTGAGTTTTGCTTATGGTTCATGAACTTCTTTCCCGGTTGGCTCTTTTTTAAGAGTACATTGAGTTGCTGCAGAATTTATTTTTCTTGTGACAAATTTAATTCTTCTCTTCCACCATAAGTTAATAGTTCCTGGGAAATTGTACTGTGACCTCCTACCACAGCAGATCAGCCCTTCAGTGCATGACCTGAAATTTTAAATCAGCTTTGTGGTTTATTGCAAAGACATCATTCCGTGCATTTTTCCTTGAGATTTGAAAAGGAAAACTGTTTGGTACATAAAGGCACTTAAATAATGTAATTTTTATATCTTCTTACTGGTCTGCCCTGCTGTGTCTTGTTTATAGAGTGTACCAGATAGGGAGTGAAATCACTTAGCAGCTGGGAGGGTTACCATAGTGTGTCCACTGCTTACTGATGAAGAGGACAAGTGAGCTTTGGGGCAAGCTGCCCGGAGAGATTGTGCTGTGTCCTTCCCTGGAGAATTTCCCATTTCTTTTGGATACAACGCTAAGCAGCTGGGTCTGATCTTATTGTAACCCTCCTTTGAGCAGGAGGCTGGGCTGGAAATATCCTGAGGTCCCTTTGAACCCAAATAATGATGCTGTGATATCTCTAAGCTAGGAGACAAGGCTCTTTGTTTGCACATCCCAGACAGTGATATCCTGGTGTTGTGATGCAGGCACAGACATGCTGTGAATCTGCTACTGACAAACTGTACTATACAGGCCATAAGAGTAGTGAACTAATTATATCCTGAAGGAATATTTGATTACCCATTTTCTGCCAAACAGCAATTTTATGTTTATCCACTACGACACTTCCACTGCAGTGATCACTGCAGTAACACCAGCTATTGCCACATTATTTAAAATCACTGAGCAGTTCAAGAACAATATAGTGAATCATCCATAGATATTTGCATTCAATATAATTAAAAATAGAGATACAGTGATTGCTAAGAAACTATTTAGGGTAAATTTCTGTTTGCATTTGGTGTGCAGTTTGGTTCTTTTTAAGATCATAGCGATTCTTTGAATGCTGGCTTTGGTATTGAATCAGTGTTTTCCCAGGCTGGATTGTATTTAGACTTTGTCTTGCAAAAAAGTACGAGTTAGATATATGATAAATTTCCTACTGTAATAACTTACATTTCCTACATTCTACTGTAATAACCTCATTTGAGAACAGATGTATACTCTACCACTGTTGAGGACTGGAAGGCTAAGACTATTCAAGATGGAAGAAAGGAAGGAGGGATAGATAGACTTTGTGAATATTACTAATTTTTCCTGTCCAAATTGTATTCGCTTTATTTCCCCAGCTACAGTGTAATGTTCTGGGAGACCTAATCTACCACCTAGCTATTCTGAAACTCTAACAGGTTTGGCAAGGTTTTGAAACTCTTGTGGTTTGGCGAGCTGGGTCACCATTTGGGTTAAGTAATTTAATCTGTCTATTATTTATTGTTTAGACTGTAGTTTACAGTGCAGAAAGGACATAATCATAGACATTGGTTTTGTTTTGGTGTTTTCTGTCTCTGCTGCTGACTTAAGGGAAAGGGATATAGTCTCCAGGCTTTTCCACATGCAGCTGCTTAGATGTAGGATTTTAGGGAGCATGTCCTAAAGTGAGGTTATGATGCTTGTATCCCCAATTGTGTGTTCTGTTATTGCTAGATATTATGTACTGTGCCTTGAAAACTGGCTCTAAAGAGCAAGGGTTGTTTTGGTTTCTTATCAACCTGCTCCCCCGCAGCTGGCGGGACAGAGAGACGGGACAGTACATAGTGCGGCTTTTGCTTTTTGCTTAGATTTTACTGCTTGCTTTGCTCTTGCTCCTGCTTCGCTCCTGCTCTGTTTTTGCTTTTTGCTTTTAGTTTAGCTAAACAATCCAGATTTTTCCCTGGACTGTTTTTTCCCTTCCCTTTTTGAAACCATTCAAACCTGCTCCAGACTGGGATCTGGGAAACACCGAGAGTTTACATCTTGTAGCTGCAGCAGCTATCCCCAGCGCTGGAGGGCGCAACACAGAGCGACCACTCCCAGGAAAGACTTTCTGAATTTGTCATCCTTTTCAGACCAGTAAAAGTGTTGTCATCTGGTATTGTTCATTTTGTGTGCTGGGGGTGTTGTGCTTGTTAAATGAACAGGTTCTTTCCACTTGTCTCCAAGAAATCCTTCCCGAACCGGTAGGAGAAAGGGGCTGTGTGGGTTTGCTTTCTGGAGGGGGCCCCCTTTAGAGGTTTTCTCCCAGATTTGCCCAGGACAGAGCACCAAACTTTCAGTCAGCTTCTGAACCAGAATAATAAATTATGTTTTCATACGTGTAGTGCTGACTCGGTTGATGATGGAACCCTATACACCACGTGTCTTCATCAGGGTTGAGTTCTGAGAGTCTCGGAAAGGCTCCTTTGCTAAAGTAATACGATAACAAAATGTGCTATAACGTTGATTTCTTTTTTGGTTGACTCTTGTGTAAGAATAGTTATCCATTCTGCTGACTGCAGTAATTGTTTTGTATAAAGATAGTGACTTCATTCAAAGTGCATCCTACATGAATAGTGTTAAGAGTATAAGCTTAGCTTTTGCAGGACTTGCAAGAAGGGCTAGCTGCTTCCACCCCCTCTTTATTTTTGGTAGGTGTAACATAAGGTCATTAATGAATAATGCACAGTGACTTGTACATCAAAAATGGGAAAAAATCACACAGTTCTTGCCAGATCACATTTCCTCTTTTTCAGCGTGTAATTTTATTTCCCCCCAGTGATTTCAACAGAAGCTAGTGTTCTTTATTTCAAGCTATCCTGGCATCTAATCGATTTCATGTATCAAGTACAGTATGCAAGCCAAGAAACATTCAAGAATAAAATTTCTAAGCATAGTGTTTAAATTCCCTTTCCTTTGAAATGCTGTTGTTCTCTGTTTTTGTCCTGAGATTTCTCACCTTTTTAGGGCCGTAGGTTACCTGAAGCAGATGTGCTTTGTCTCTTTTCAGCATCTGTAAAATTTAGCTTTTAGTTTTTTCCCATCTAGCAGTCAGTGTTTTGTGGAGTGGCAAGCTTGCTATTCTAAAATATCAATTTTGAAAATACAAGAAAACATAAACTTAAATCAAAATATATTGTACCAAAAGTGCTGTGTGATTGTTAATGTCTCCAGATGACAATGATATGTTAATTTGAACAAACCAGAATGAAAAAATCCCACACAACAAAAAATGAAAAGAGGCTTAAGAACTTGTACCAAAGTATGACACTAGCATGTCTAGATCTCTAAACACAGGTTTTCTGCGAGCACTTATCCTTTTTTTTTCAGACAGTAATTGGCGTACCAATGTTGTAAAATTCTCTTATCTTGGTAGTTTTCTAGAGTATTTTGCTTTTCAGAGGGCAGCTTTGTGGAGCTGAAAGTGTCTATGGAATCACAGGGCTTTTCCTTGGGGATTCATGACTAGCAGGTAAATTTCATCACAAGGTGCTTATCACAGTTGCCCATTCCTCCAGGAGGACACCACGTCAAGGTTATTACTCCTTTTATAACCTCTCTATATTTACTGTGGGTTTTTATGGTGGGTAAAGTACCAGTTTCCCACTGTTCCTATCCCCCTGTTCCATCAGTTTATAGTATGTCATTTGGAAGGAGTTTTCTGTAGGACAGCTGTTAAATTGCAAGTCTAGAAAATACCATCTGAGAAGGAACTGTACAGTCTTCAGCTAAATCTGAAACTTCTGTTAGGGTGCTGGCTGTTGTTTAAGGCCTTTCTTCACCTCTTACATGAAGTTGGAGAATATGTGTGTTACTGTGGGAAAGAATGAAAGTAAACATGCTTGGCTAGCTAATGATTTGTTAGTCTTCCTAAATTACAGTATCAAATCCCGCAAATGCACAACTTTTCTCTATATATTAATACATGTTGTGTTTTCCAGACAACTAACTCATTACAAATTTAACATTTCTAGATAGTTGAAGAGGAACTTTCTGTGTTAATAGATATGTCTGTTTTTCTGAGCACTGGAAGACCTTTTTTCTTATTCTTACAAGCAGTCTGTTTCGAAAGAATGGAAAGAGAGGTATCATTTTCCCTTGGAATGTTACCAGATGAGGTCTTTCTAGCCATCAGCGGTTGTTACCATAGAAACACATTCATGGGTTTTCCGCTCCTGAAATGGGTTCAACTTGAAATGCATCTTAGGTTTTTTAAACTGCACCCTGAAATGTGTTTTGCAATCACTGTAGTGACTGCTTAATTTGGCAATTACCTGCATTCAGAGATACAAAACGGTCTGTTTTTTCAGTGCAGAATAATACTAAAACTACCCTTCTCAATGCCTTTGTGGAATATCTTCATAAATATACCTTTATTTGATTTCGTTACGTAGATCAATTTGTATTTCTCAATGTCTTTGTTTTCTGTTGCTTTGTTGTAATTTTTTATGCCTGAAAGACATTTTCATGGCATTTGCTCAGACTTTTAAGTCTTGATTTGCAATTTTTCACTTTAAAAGGCTGAAAATTATACTTTTCTTTGCCATTGCTATTTTAAATTTTTTGTCTAGACTTTGGTTCTAAGCATACATGGTTTTGGGTTTGGGGTTTTTCTTTGTGTTGTGGTTCTGTGGGGTAGGGTGGACGGAATTATAGTTTCTTGGGGTTTTTGGTTCTATTTGTTGGGGTTTTCTGTTATTTATTTGGTTGTATTTTTTCCGGTTTTGTACTCTTTTTGATGCAGTGGAACCTGAAATCTGAAAGACAAGTAGTAACAACAGATAAATTACAGACAGAATTATTTTAGGTATGGTGGCAAAATTCTGTAATGTTAAGTGCTACCACAGGTAGCAACATTAAGGTTTGATGAAATGCTCCATGAAAATTACTTCAGTTTTAAGAAAAATACACAGCTTGTTACCAAGAAAAAGCCTGGGCAACTGAAAATATCTCACAAGGAAAAAGGAGGAACTTGCTGTACTATTATTGCTGTCTAGCCAACATTCCTGAGAAACTTGACTACTACTTTTTATGACTTCAGCATAATTCTTCAACTAGAACTGTACCACTGGCTGGAGCATCTTACAGACTTTTTCAGTGCCTGGAAATTCAGAACGTTGTACTGACTGCTTGTTGAGCTGTCATGCAGATCTTTGAAGGTGAAAAGAAGCTTGGTGCAATGTGTGTTGTTTCCAGGAAGGAAATTACGTATCCTGGAAGACCAATTATGTATCATATTGTGCTCTGGTTACAGCATAAATGCCTTAGTATTGGGTATTAGTTATTTAGTATTTATTGTAGTTTGACAGTTTCCAACAGTTTCTATATCATAAACTTTTGTGTTTTGCATTTGTTCTGCAGGCTTTTTTTTGCTTTTATTGTTTATAAAGATTACAGGCATTTTGTTTTGGAGGGCTCCCAGCAAATATATATTCCTCAGTGGCTTCCTCTGCTTTCATCCTATTGTCCCAGAGACAGATTGCTTTTTATCTAATTTGACCAAGTTAAGTAGAGCAGTAATGTGGTATGAAGATACATGTATTGCTTGCAGTGTATTATTTATTCATACAGGTAGTTGCTTTCCTTCACTACTGGTGAATTACTGTGCAGTATTACTGTGTTATGTCAGTTGATCTACAAGTGAATTTTTAACATGCTTGCTTTTTTACTTTTTATGAACCATATATTCCTGTTCTCAAGAAGGAAGAGCAAGAACAAGGACTGGAAAGATGTGTTATTTAAGTGAAGTTGGGATAGCTGTTAGTAATGATGCCTCCCTCTTTGCTTGCAGGTTGTTTGCATCCGTTCTACGTGGAATGCTCTATCACCAAAGCTGAGTTGTGATACAAGACCACTCATTTTAAAAGCACTGAATGAATTGTTTTCCCTGGTTCCCTCATTAACAGTGAATACAAATGAATTTGAAGTAAGTACTTAGATAGACTAAGGTGAGTCTTTCTTTTAGTATATATTTGTATGTAACTTTTACATAAGCCTGCTTGATCTTGATCAAATTGCAACCACTGCCCAGTTCAGATTAGTCAAATTAATGTTTTATACAATTTCACAGTTTTCACTTGCATTAGTGAATCCTGGAAGATAGATAGGAAATTCCAGTGGGAGGTTAATCCATGGTTTCCCTCTCACAGAATTTGTGGACATGTGAATATGTCTGGAGTTCAGAGCTGCACTCCTTCCACTTTCCTAGCTCAATCTGTGTTGATGTGGCAGTAAGTTGTTTCAGGTAACTGCCTCTGTTTCAACTACTTATTTGGTCAAAGAAAAATGCATATTTCCTTTGTTTTTGTAGAAATTCAAAGCTCAAGTTATCAGCTTCCTTTGGAACAATACACAGAACGAGGTAAGTGATATAATTGAAAACATTAATTTCTGATGTCAGCAAAAAGATATTAAATTTTGTACTTTTCTGTCAAGACAGTGTCAGTAATCTCATTTTCTAATAGTGTTTTGTTCCTGTTGCTTAACATTTTTTCTGAAGCAATGTACTACATGTAAAAGGTGGTAGCTGAAGGTTCTAACTTCTGCCATTTCCAAGGAGAATTACAAACAAACTCTGCACTACTGTGTCCTCACCTCGAGTGCTGGGGACAGTTTTGGGCACCACAATGTAAGAAAGACATTAAATTGTTAGAGAGCATCCAAAGAATGGCCGCAAAGATGACAACAGGCCTTGAAGGGAAGCCGTATGAGGAATGGCTGAGGTCACTTGGTCTGTTCAGCCTGGAGGTGACTGAGGGCAGACCTCATTGTAGTCTGCATCTTCCTCATAAGGGGAGGAGGAGGGGCAGACACTAATCTCTGCTCTTAGGTGGCCAGTGACAGGACCTGAGGAAATGGCCTGAAGCTGTGTCAAGGGAGGTTTAGGAAGAATATTAGGAAAAGGTTCTTCCCCCAGAGGGTGGTTGGGCACTGGAAGAGCTCCCCAGGAAAGTGGTCATTGCACCAAACCTGACACAGTTCAAGAAGTGTTTGGATAATGCTCTCAGGCACAAGGTGGGACTCTTGGGAATGTCCTGTGCATGGCCAGGAGTTGGATGCAATGATCCTTGTGGGTGCCTTCCAACTCAGCATATTCTGTGAAACTAGTTTGACTTCCTCTGCAAAATTTCAGCCTCAATATGGTGAAGCATTCTTGACAAAGGTGCTGCTATGACAGCTAACTCAATTCACTTGTGGAGTATTGTAATGCAGTGGAAATGTTGGACTATCATCACCATGGTGCTGGTGGAAGTAGTGTATTTTAGTTTAAGACTAAAACTTTTGTCAGCCTATTTCAGTGAATTTTTCAGCCCCATGGTTAACCCCAGATGACAGCCACTTGTTCACTCCCCTTCCTTGTGGTGGGATGGGGAGAAGAATTGGAAAAAGGTAAACCCCATGGACTGAGACAAGGACAGGTTCATAAGTGAAATAAAGTATCTGTAATAATAACAACAACAAAATAACAGTAACAATAATAGTAGAAAGGGGATATAAAAGAAAGAGGATATAAAAAAGGGATATAAAAAAAGATAAAGAGGAATAAAACTCAATTGCAAACCAGTGTTGCACAGTACAATTGCTCACCACCAATTGAGGGATGCCCAGTCCATCCCTGAGCAGTAATGGGTACTCTCTGGCCAACTTCCCTGAGTTTATATACTAGGCATAAAGTTCTATGATATATAATGTCCCTTTGGTCAGTTCAGATCATCTGTTGACCTTGCTCCCTCTGGGCATCTTGTGCACCTGCACACTGGCATAGGAAGCTGGAAAGTCTTTGATTTAGAGTAAGCACTTAGCAACAGCTAAAACATCAATATGCTATCAACATTATTCTCATAGATTGGATATTTCTACCTGAAGTAGAATGCTCAGAATGATTGTTATCAAGCCTAGATAATTGATCTTGCTACTTTTCATTGTGTATATAAAAAGTAGGCAATTGAGAGTGTGCCTCAGGAAAACATTGTTGAACTCTTTTTCAGCATTCAGTGGTTACTTGATAAGCTTTTTGCATGTGGCATTTCTAGTAGGTAGCAATACTATATGCTGTGTTTGTGATTTTCTTTCTCTTCCTCTTAATTTTCTAGGATGCCCTTGTAGCCATTTCAGCCTATAAATCACTCTCATCATTTGACTCTGAAGAACATACAGTTCTTCATCTTCCTGGACAGGTAACCATATTATATGTTTGATAATAAGCACATCTGACATGGATTGTATCCTCTTGAAAGGGAAACCAGTCCTTGTGCCTTCTCTGACAGAAATTCAGGAGAGCCTCCTGAAGAAATACAAGCTCCTGCTGGTAACATCAGGTGATGTCGTGTATAATTGGAATAGCTAAGTCTTATAAGCAGGGAAAGGCACAGATGAAACTTAAGGCTAAGCACTCAGAAGGTAGTTTTCCTTATTTTGTTATTAAACTAGCAGCTTTTTTTTGGGCAGCTGATTTGCATTTTATGTTCTTCTTTTAGTGCTTGTATTTGAGTCTTGGCACTAAGCAGCTCTTGTGGTTGCTGTTTCATCCATTGCAGTCACACTCATGAATAGGGCTTTTGTTCACAAGACAGGCAAGTCAGTTTGAAAAGTAGGTGCAATTTTTGGAACTAAGCTGAAAAATTTTCCCATTTTTGTTGTGAACTTTTACAGCATAACATCTTACTGTTTTGTCATAAAGGCAGTCAGAAAAGAGTTGAGGTACTTACTAAAAGGTTTTTTAAGTGTGCAGAGGGCGGTTAAACTCTGAAACTTCTGATTAGGTGACTCAGTAACCTAACAGAATGCAAGAGTACAAGGAGATGAGCATAAGGTAATTTGTGTGACTCTTTTTTTACATTGTATGGGAGACTAGGCAGTACTCAGTAGTCCATTGGTACTTCATGGAATAGTGAATCCTATGGCTTTATAGTAAAGGTTTTATTTACTGCTTTATTGTATGATAGGCTCCATTTGTGTGTTGTAACTGGTTGTTATTAAAAGGCTGGAATATGTGACTTTAAAAAACATACTTTATATAAAGCAATGAGAAGAGTTCAGCATAAACCTTAAAAATTAAAAATGTGTTTCACATAGAAGACCACAGGATAGAATAAGGGAAATAGATAAACTCTGCTGCAAGACCAAATATTTCACAGTAGTACATAGTTCTGTATTACTAGTGCAGTTACTTTACAGTCTTATTACTCGTGCAGTACTTTACAGAAAATGAGTTAGTATGTTTTAATTGAAAGAAATGTAAATATGTTGCAGTTTTTCAAATTCCAAAAACTAATATGTAAAAGTAGTGTCTAACAAAAATGTTTTATTTGTATTAAAGTGCCAATATAAAATATTGTTAACCTGAAGAAGAATCAGGGTGAAACTAAAGTTTTTTGAATATTAGTTCAGCTGTAAGTGTCAAGATTAATTTTGAAAAAGATAAAAGATGTGTGTTTACACACCCTGTGATTTTTACCAACCAGTGTTGCCTTTCAATCAGGTAGAAGAAAAGCTTTTATTCATTAAGCTTCAAATTTATGAAATGGAGTGAAAATAATGAAATGTGGAACTTTTCATATTTAGTTGGTATTTTTGACACTCGGAATCATGAATAATAGTGAGGACTTGGGATTTTTGTGCTGACATTTAATTTTTTTTTTAAATCTTCCAGGCACGACCAGAAGTTGACTCACTGGAAGAGATAGACATGAATGAAGATGACGAAGATCAGGAGGCAAATCTGTTTGTTCCGGGTTCTTCGTATATCAAGCTGTTGTCTCTAACACCAGCTGCTGTTTTAGGAGGTATAATATATCCAGTGTTTGAGTTCACTCCACAAATAAGGAATCACAGTGACTGTACAGACCTGGAGCTCCTTTTAGAATGGAGTGTCACATTAAAGTGCAGGCTTTCTTTTTTTCACTAACAAATGATGGGAAAAAATGTAAAGTAAAAAATAAAGCCCACAACCTATTTATAGGAAGATTGTGTGACAGAGACGATGGTGGGGAAAAATTGTTTATAATTAAAATTCTTTATCCATCCTAAAGTGAAAGCCACTTTCTTATTATATACTTCAATTAATCACTGTTTCATGAGAGTAACCTCAGTAGGGAGAACTGAACAGATCTTTCTAAAGGCAATTTTGTGTTTTAGCCTGGGACAGATGGAAGTAAAATATATTTTATATGTATTGTTTTGTAAGCAGAGTATTAATGGTATGGAAGCAATGCTGTACACAAAGTCTGCTTAATTGATTAAGATATCAGTGCTATGCTCAATGCCTAAATGTAGTGATGTATATTGATACTAAAGTATGCTTCAACAGATGGTCTCTGACACTTGTTCTGAAACCTATGCAGTTGAATTACCAGAAATGCTCATTGTCTTACCGTTACAAGATTTGAGATACTGTGTGTGAGGACATAAACATTGTTATTTTATTCTTTGTAGAATACATGGGATCTTCACGTGTGATTGAAGGCTGTAAACATTGCCATGAGATAGCAGGTGGCATTTTGTAATATTTTCTCCCAGTGGAGGTTTCTAAAAGAATCCATATGTCAAACTCTGAATGCATTGGCCTCTGGAGTGTATGCAGCCTAACCTAGAGAGTCCTAACTACTAAATCCTGGAAGCTTTGTGGGGAAGAATGACATAACCTAGTTCAATGAAAGAGTGATGTATCTTGACAAAAAATCTGTGTAATGAATGTTGAAATGGTCAATTTTCTAGGAGAACAGGAAACCAAAATGGAATTTAAAGTGAATACTCTGGATTCAGAGTTGCAGCAACCAAAGACTGGTATCAAAAGGGTTGAATGGAAACATTCACTAAGCAGTTTCTCACTCAGAGGTGTTTTCTAACATTGTTATTTAACACAGTGTCCAGAACACTTGAGCAAAAGCTTTAGAGACTGGCTGGAGTGAAATTTGAGAGTGAATTGCTTCACCAAAGAGTATGAAACTGGATTAATGGGGCAATGTCCAAGACAGGCCAAAAGCCACAGAGTGCCTGTTCTATGGGAGCTGAGTCTGTGTCATCTCATTTGCTGGAATTCTTGTGGTGCATGTTATTGAAATTAATAATATGAAACTACTTACAAGAAGCGTTGGAACTTTACGTAGTATTTTTTCTCAAACTCCTTTAAAACTGGTTTGTCACATCAGTTTTAATATTGTTTCTACATACTAGATTCCCAGGATATCAGAAGGGGTATGACTGCCTTATTTTTTTTATTTTGATAGTTTTTCAATCTGGGTGCCTAAGACTTTTTTCAAATCTGGTAGACAGAGAATTAAAAATAATTCATAAAAAGAACTATAAGCTTGATATCATTGTTGTTAGTAATAAGGGTGGTATCCTTACTGCAGAGGAGATGATGATAATAACAATAGTAACAACACCAACAATAATAATAATCAAAATATTATTCATGTGATGCTAGTTGTCTTTGTTTACTGTGAGATTGATTTCAATCATTGAAATACTGTATTTCTAGTATTTGCTGCACACCTAGTTGTTTCACTAAATTTATCCAGATTTTAGTTTTAGTTTGAGTTATATTTGTCAGTCTAGAACCTAGGCTTGTCCCCTACCTGAAGAATTGCTTCTGAATGGCTTATATTTATGTCTTTTGACATAATGAGCAAATGCAGTAATATGACAACAGTGATAAGGGGTCTCTGTCAATGTGAATGGTTTCCAGAAGTGAAATGGCTTCCTCTTTTAGCAAATTTCTTCTCTATTATTGTAGCCATCCTAAACAAAGAAGTTTTTATAAAAAGTCTAGCGCAGGTAGGTGGATAGTGTTTTCATGTCAACAAATATCTCCTCCTCCAACAAAACTGGAGGTTGAGGGTTGAAGACAAGGACTTGAGAGTTTCTGTCTATATCACTGCAGAGAGAATTGCTGGCTGCATTCTGTGGGTTTTGTTTGAAGGATATTGGCATTACAGGCAGAGGAAAAAAATCCCAAGATGCAGGTGCCCTTCCTGACATGCTACAAAAACATGATTTAGACTCTGCTATGTGTCCTTCTGTCAACCATGTCCTGTCGTTACTGTTGTTTTGTAGCAATCAAAGAAGGCAATCAGCAGCTCACAGAATAGTTAAGGTATTTCTTTCCAACCTTCAATATACCTATGTCAGTTTTGAATAAAGTAGCTTTATACTGGAACTTCCTCACACTTCTTGTTTTTACCAAGTTCCCATGATTTTCAGCAATGCTTTTTCCAATTTCATAGACACTGTAGCTCAAGGAAAAAGATCTCCAGATGTAGATGTCCCTCCTTCCCATGCTACAACATCAGATTTAGACTGATGCTCCATAATGAAACAGAAAAGAAGTACTAGTGTCATTCTGGGCTTTCCAGGGTTAGTTTTGTCTCTCAAGTGTCAGCCTCTCATATTCCCTTTCCTCTCATGTCATTGCATTCCACTTCATGAAGCATTTGAAGAGTTTGCAACATCACTTGTGAAACAGGAGATGACCAACATGCCACGTGCTGTGTATCATTCTGCATTAAGAGGAGGGATCACACGCTCAGACCAGGGGAAGACAGTGGCAGGTGTTCCAAATTTCTTGCTGAAAATGTATGAGAGGAACAAGCAACCAGGCATGACACCAGGCCTTGCAGGTAAGCTGTCACTTTCTTGAAGTAGACAAGTATGCATATTTTGAATCAACTTAAGAAACTATGTTTTACGCCCCTTAAATATGCTTGCATGTTCTTCTGAATTCTTGGCTTTATTAAGTTTGTGTTTTGGGTTCTCCCTTGACTTTGAGTGTGGGCATTGAGCTTTGTGTTCCCCTTCCCTCCCTCTTCCAGCTGGCATGTTGCTGTGTTTCGACCTCCCAGTCCACATGGGCAAGGATGGCAAGCCTATTAATCGATTTCTGGCCAGCAGGGGCCGCAATTTCCAACAAATGTTGGTCGCCCTCATTCATGAGGTAAGTTGTTGCTGGCTCTTCTTTGCTTTTCAGAACTATTACACCTCCTTCCCTGCTTCACTATCTCTTTTGTTTACGTGCATTGGGTATTGGTATCAGCTAGTGATGGCATATATGAATGTATCATAATTAACTGAAGTTGTTGTGAGGGACAGCTAGAATCATAGAATCATGAAGTCTGATCATCATCCTACCACCATGGTCACCCACCCTCACTAACTTAACATGTAAATTTTTTTTAAGTGTTCACTGCTGAAATGCCTCTTCTGAAAATCAGAAGAACAGGAGCTTTGCCTTTTTCTGCCTTGTAGACTGCTATTCATATATGCCTGATACCTGTCATGTGTAACCAGTTGTGGGTGAATAGCAGGCCTGAACAATGATGGGCTTCCTTGAGGAAACAATATCTACACCTTGCTAAGACTTGGCATTTTTTTTCTGTTTCTTAAACATTTCAGCTCCTTGACCTATTAGGCTTGTGCCACCAAAACCATGCAGTTACCTTTGGTGTGGTTTTAGAAAAATGGCATGAAATAAGCCCTCACTTAATCATTATGGAAAATAGTGTGTGTAATGAAGTCTGTCAGAGAATTTGAATTATAGTACTTTTGAATATCAAAGTTCATCTTTGAAAATTTTGGGCAACAGTAAAAAAAACCAAACAGTTCAACTGGATCCAATGAAATAAGTGTTCATTTCCCAATGGGAGCAGTTTTTAACACAACTGAAAGTGTGTTAAACTCTTAAAAGTTCCTAAAATCTATTAATACAGTCATTTTAGTTTTCCTCAGGAGCTACTTGCATGCATCTGAGGGGGTGATCTGGATCCTGATTTGTAACTGTCACCCAGATGTGAGGCATATCTGCTGTGTAGTTCTTCTATGATGCTACTAAAATCACTGATATCAAACACTCAGTTATGAAATAAGTATAGCACAAGGTTTGAGTGGGAAGGTTAGGTTGTGTGTGCAGAGTTTGGAGAGTTTTGTGTGTACAAGCTGAAAGTCTGACAGTAGAACACAGGCATGTGCCATGGGTAATGCACGTAGATTACATTCTGATCCTATGGTACACCTGCATGGCTCCCTCTGGGCTTTGCTGTCAGGTCCTGCTTCAGCATGTTCACATTTTGTTTGTACTGGTTAACTCTCTCAATCTTTCTGGAGCAAGCAAGCCAGTTGTCTCTCTAACAAACCTGTCTGCAGCGTAGTTTGCCTGAAGTTTCCAGTCAAATGTGTGCCATGGTGAAGTTGGATGCTTCTGGCTAGTACAGTCTTCTGGCTCTGTACCATCTCTCAAACTCTTCTGTTTTGCTAGCATATGCATACAACGCTTTCCATATAACATCTTAACAATTTTGGTCCTTCACAACTGAAAAGACACAAAAAAAATAATCATGTCTTATGGCCATAGTAACACCAGTGTCTGTGGATCCTAGTGGAATTTAGGCCAGGTGTACAAGGAAAAAAGCCAGTCTGCACCAGTTGGACTGGACTACAGAAATCCATCTCTGGCTCTGAATTGTGAAGTCAGTGTCAATAGGATTATGAAGTACTTTAGATGTAAAGTTCTTCTCTCAATCTAGAAAAATTTAGACAACCACACTTGAACACTTATCTCAAGATATCTAACCATGTATGCAAATTTAATAGATGTTTTCCATCTTGACATCTTTGCTGCTAAAGAATGAAAGCAGAAACTGGACAAAATGCCCATCATTATCACAGGAGTGTAAATTAGTGAATGTTTTCTAACTATTTGGAAGCTCCAGTGGAGAGCACCAGGGAAAATCCACAGGGATGTTTCATATGTCAGAGGAACAGATTCAGATTAATGACTTATGAATGAAGCATGGGCTTCCGTAGTATCCAGAAGGAAAAGCTCTGCACTGCATGTAATTGCTTCATCCAGAGACACTTAAGTTCTGTGACAGTGGTTCTGAAGAAAAACATGTTTAATTACATTACCATAGAAGGCATGTATGAAGGTTTTATATCAGTCAAATTATAATGGGATGCAGATCAATTCTGAACTTGGTTTTAAACAGTTGCCTGTTGCCCTAAAGCATCAATTAAAATCCTGGTAAAAAAATATTTGTGTGTAATAGCAGTGATTACAAAATACAGCAGCACATCCAAAATTGACTTTCTTGTGTGTACAAGCTATCTTCCTAGAAACAGGACCTTAAAATGGTTTGCCAGACAAAATATGGCAGTTTTGTTGTGGAGAATGTGGTGAACTGGATCAAGTTAATGAATACCTAGAATGACTGGAGACAGAAATATTTTACCTAGTCTCTCAGTACTTTACCACGCTGATTGATTCAAGGTGTAGTAAAACTAAAAATAAATCCAAATATGTTTATATTTTAAACCTAAACACAGAATATCTTCAGACAATGCTAACTGCACCATCTTAGCAAAAATCTACATTAACTATAAAATTTTGATTAAAAAAATCAGTACTTCTGTTCTCAGTTTACACTGCTTTAAGAATGAAAGCTTTTTCCTGCTTTTTCCCTTTGTCCATAGAGACAGGGTGGTCAGAAAAGAGTTGTTCAGACCTTTGGCTAGGTGAGAAGTAAGTCCCTGGGCTCATCACACTAAATTTCATGTTTTAATGTTTGTTTGGTCCTCAATGTTCTCTTCTGAGGAACAGAGTTTAACAGTAAAGACAGGGAGCCTAAGCTATAAAACTGCCAAATTGGTCAAAGAAAATTGGGTTAGTAGGACCTAGTCCCATCTTATTCTTACAGTCCTATAGGAATGACACTATTTTTGCTGCTGCTTTGACTCATTGTTTTGGGAGAGGGAAGAAGTTGTAGGGGTTAATCCTTATAGTGACATCTTAAGTAATGAGTGAGTGTTCTATTAATAAGAAGTCATAGAGTTGCCTTTGAAGCATTGAGGTCTGTGTAACACTCTGAATAAATTCTGAGGTTCATGTAAACATCAAGAAAATGCAATTAATTGGAGACAGCAGGCATCTACTTATTTTACCTTGAAAAATCTCCAGCAGTTTGCATTTTCTTAGTTAGGGTTAAGCAGTCCTAAGTCCTATCCCATACTGGGATAATAACGTTTTTGTGTCTTCAGTGGTTTGATCTATGCTCACAGCTATAAAATAGGAACCTATGGATTGTCTATCTGTCTGTATCTGTGTATGCATAGTTGCCATTATTGCACTTGGATTTTGGCAACTGGGGCAAGGTGAGGGGCTCGAAAATACCCTCATTTTGATGAGATTATTTATGTGTAAAACGTGATGCCTGGTATTGTGCTATCAAAAAAAAATTATATGATGTTTGTGTGCAGAGGAAAGATTTTCTTCTTGTATGTTGTAAAGTTTTTTAAAACATACAAATAACAAATACCTGGGTTTAGCTGCCATTCAACTGAACAGTAACAGCAGCAAAAAGATAATTTACTATTAAACCTTAATGGACCATGCTTATTCTATCACCTAGTTGCTATTCTACCTGAGGAATTGGACGTGTCTGTGATATCTGTCATCAGGATTAGATTAAGATGCAGAAGGGGTTTTCTTGATGTTACTTGAACAGGTATTTCACAGGAAGAAGAAAATAGGATCAATAAGCTGTGGTATGTTTCAAATGCTGGCTGTGTTGCTCTTTAGTGGTTACTGGTGAGTTGAAAGAGAACGATCATAATTCCCCTAGAAATGGGGATCTGCTGTTTCATCATTAAACAGAGCTTGTCAGCCGCTCTCTGAGGGGACATGTAAGTTAGTGTAGTGATGGTGGTCAGAAATATAGACCATAGATTTTCTTTATTCCTATGGCTGCCCTGGAGCACACTGTACAAGAAGTCTCAAAATATTGCCTGTGACTGTTTCAGGTTTTGCAAGTAATACTTCATAGAAATCCATAGGAATAATTTCTTATCAGATTCACTTAATCTGTGAATTGTGAAAACAATTGGGAATGAATAGTCACGTATGTTCACATCATGTACCATATATTTTGATGGTTCTGTTCATGTGTGTTAGAGTTACTAGGCTTTCAGCTAGCTCTCCGTCTTCTTGTTCTTTAGTGGAGATGAAGAGGACAGTTCATCCTGCATGCAAAAAGCACAGAGGCAAACTGCTATTGGCAGACCAATGTGGTAGATGGTGCCTTTGGCACTCTGAACTGGTGCAATTTGTAGGGTTTTTTTAAAATGGAGGAGGGTCTTGCCTTTGCATGTTTCTCAATATCCAAGTGCTTTCAATGTGTTGGAAATAGCACAAGTTACTTTTTCCTTTTTATAGGTCCTATTTATAGGACTATTTCCTATTTTTATTTGCAGGCACCATTGCAAAGATGAGTTGCAGAGGTGAGTTATGCAGTATTGACTAACTGCTTCCCTACAAGTAATAATCATGTTAGGCACTCTGTATACTCATGGAAGAACCATTCCCTGTATATTTTTAAAGTGTGTTCAATTAGATGAGCTGTAATGACATGCATCTTTGAAAAGTAAAGTGAAAAGCTCCTTCTGTGCTTTTCTTTCCTGGTTTGGTTTTAATGTAATCAAGATACTGAAGAGTTTATTTATACTGAAGTACCTTAAGATAACAATTGGATTTTCTGGAGCAGAATTCATTGTACTGTACTCTTCTGTGCCTAGATGGATGTAGTTATGAATATGAACTAGTTTGTGCTGGTTTCTACTGCTGAATTTACTGAGTGTATTTCATTCAGTGATAAAACAGTATTCACAAATCAAGTTTCTGACAGATACTTGTTTTTCTTTTCCGCAGTCTACTGTGCTTTAGAGAAAGAATTTTTTTTCTCACAAAGAAATGTTAGGGGGTGGATTTGGAAGTATATGAATGCAAGTATGTTAAAAAGAGCCTCTAAGCAAAATCCAAAATCAAAAGAGAGGCTGTTTCACTATTTCCTTGGTACAGATACATAATGCTAGCCTTATTTATGAAATCACTAGGTGGCACTTTATATATCCCATATGCAAGCAGGGACATACGTCCAATACATGTCTAAACATTTCACTGACATAAAGGTGATGTCCCAAACACATACAGGAGTAGTATCTGCTGTGGTTTGCCAGCATTACCTGTCTTGCATTTTAACAGCCTGGTCTATGATTTTGTGCCTTTTCAGGCAGACATGTCCTTCTGAAGCATCAGTTGACAGGTTCAGGTTACTAGCTCCAAGTTCATGCCATTTCTTACTGCCTCAGATATCAGGTTGCGGCTCTTCCTTAAAAACTGCTTGGCTGCTTGGTCTGGCCAAGTGATGTTCCTAAGAAAAACCCACATCAATGGGGTCCACAAGCACTTGTCCTTAGTTCTCAGTTTCCTTGAGTCTCATTCCTTGCACACACCTCCCCAGCCAGCTAATATTTTCTTACACATAAATTGTGCACTTAAAAAACAATCTGAACTTCACTTGTCACCTTTGCCTGTGGTTTCTAGTATTAATTACTCAACACTTAGTCTAGTTGTTGTTACCCTTGATATCCAGCAGTAGATGACAAGTAAAGGCTACTGCTTTCCTGTACTAAAATAGCAGGTTGCAGTACTGCTTATATGAAAATCTTCAGCAATATGTCCAGTCATTTTCAGTTGCAGATGAATTTTGAATGTTCTTTGTTATGTGAAGATGTTCAGTTCCCTCTTTCCTTTCTCATATTCCACATAAATGCAAAATGTTTACTGCCATGAGGAGAGTTAATGAAAAGCACCTCAGCAGTTCTATTGTCAACAAACACGTAAGCAAATTTTAGGTGTTCCTGGTAGACCATATTGTCTTAGATGCTTGAAATGTCACAAGATGCCTAAAGCTTTGTAATTAACTCCTGCATTAATATTGTATGTTCATACAGTATTTTGCAGGCCTGCTTTTGTTGGCTTTCATAGGTGTGGATTAAATAGTGAGCTTCACAAATCACTACAAGACCAGTTAAACCTGAATCACAGAATCATTTAGGTTGGAGAAGACCTCATTGGGACCAGTCTTTGACCAGTCACCGCTTTCTCATCTAGACCATAGCACTAAGTGCCACATTCAAACATTTGTTGAACACCTTCAGGGATGGTGAATATACCTCCTCCCTGGACAGTCCATTCCAGTGCTTAACAGCTCTTTACATTAAGAAATTCCTTCTGATACCCAGCCCGAGTCTTCCCTGGCACAGTTTGAACTGTGTACTCTTGTCCTGTCCCTAATTGTCTGGGAGAAAAGGCCAATCCCCACCTGGCTACACCTTCCTTTCAGGTGGTTGTAGAGAGCAGTAAGGTCCCAATGATCCTCTTTTCTCCAGGCTACATAGCCCCAGCTCCCTCAGTCAGTCCTAACAATCAGTCCTAACAAACAGGACTTGTGGTCCAGATCATTCATCAGCTCTGCTGTCCTTCTCTGGACATTCTCCAGCACCTCGGTGTTCTTTCTGAAGTGAGTGGCCCAGAAATTAGGACAGAATTCAAGGTGTGGTCTCCCCAGTTCCAAGGACACAGATACAATCACTGTCGTGGCCCTGCTGGCCACACTATTATTGATCCAGCCCTTCTTGGCCACCTGGGCACATGATGAGTCATGTTTAGCTGTCTGTTGACTAGCAGAATTAGATGAAATAGTGTAATGCACAAGTTTAAAATAGTTCCTGAGTAGAGGCAGAGGGGAAGACTGGACTTGCTGCAGGTTTCTCAGGAACCCAAGAAAAGCAATTCTAACTGGAACCTTGACTACTCATAAACTTTTGGAGAGATTGATGGGCAGATATGAGCAGGAGGTGTGAATATAATTTTAACTAAAAGGAAGGACTAGTGTTCATTAGTCATTATTAGGATGAGATTTCCTTGTTTTTACTACAGGTCATATTTGTATTGTCTGCAAGATGGAGTATGTTATCTTTTTTTTATTTGTATAGGTGTATTAGTACTTTTTCACAAGTCTTTCAGGTTCACTGAAAGCAGTGGGCATGGAGCTTTAGGATGGTCTTTTGTTTTTTGTTATAAAGTACAAGTGAAGAAAGAATACTGACTGGTTTACATAGATAATTAGGGGCATAAAAAAGGTGAATAAGCAGGAAGACTCAGGAAAATAATGATACAGGGGGAGGTCTGTTATTTATCTTGATTAACAATTCTGCTTTTAGAAACTTCTAAGATCTTCAGAAACAGTGAAGAAACATTTGTCAGTGCTGCTAAGTGTTGTGCTTATTGTGTTATGCAGTTCCACTGTCTCTGTGGGATCAATTACTTGTTGCACTGCCTCAAGCAACCACTTTTAACTGGCCTGGGTAATGAAGTTGAAAGTAACTTGGTGTGGGTAAAATCAGAAAGGTGAATAAAGTACATTATAATTTTAGTTTCCTACAGCCATGTGTAATAGCCTGTGGAAATGAGTCAATGTTTGTCTGCAAGTCATAGACTGGAGAACAGATTCTGCATATATTAGATTTCATGTAACTGCTTCTAACCTTTCTGGTGTGTTGAACAGGTTAATATTCAGCCTTCTGAATGGCACCACTCCATACTGCTGCCACAGACCTGGTTAGGATTTATGAGTCGAACCTACAGTGCAGTTCTGCAGGTAATTTTGACGTATATATTACTATGGGCATTCATGCTTATTCAAGTGGTATGCGTTTTAATTTTACCAGCAAAAGCACTTATACAAGTTACAAAAAAATAAAGCTTCAGGTGCTTGTTTATAATATTTATAAAAAATAATTATAAATGAGTCTTGAGCTACTGACAGCACAGTCTGGGATACTTTATAGAAGTGCACTTTCTATTTACAGTTCAGGTTCATGCAGGTTTGTTGATGTGTCAACTTGCAGAAAGTGTCACTTTTTAGAATTTTTAGAAGATGAAATTTTAGCTGGAGCTCTAACCGATTGCTTGGGTAGGAAGTTTGAAATAGTAGTACCATAAAGAAGACAGAAGCTATCGAGGAATGATTCATTAAAAAGAACTTCCCCTTAATCAGCATGTCATCCTGCTGCACTGTAAGAGTCTCCTCTTCCAATTTTTTCAACCCTATCTAATGATTAAGAAATATCTTAAATTCTCTCTTTCGTTAGGTTAGCTGACCTGGTATCTAGACCAATGTAGTATAATTTGATTTTCAACAGGAAAATTATCTAGAAAAGGTTTAGCGAATAGCTTCCTTCCAGAATGCTCTCTTTGTGCTACTAGAAGGGCTTATTTGTATGTGTTTCCAGGCCACATCAGCTGTTTTCAGCACAACAGCAGGTTGCTGAACAAATTCTAGAAGCTTTGCTCCTTGTTTGGCTGCGCAGCAAAACATATGCTTCTCTCACATTTTCAAAACAATTTTTATCTTGACCGTCACCAAAATGCTAGATCCTGTACCAGGCCAGCCCCATTACAAAATAAGCAGCAGCTATTCAAATTGCAGGTTTAGGTCTTGGGAGACATTGTCTCTTGCATTTAATCACTTTCCTAATTTGCTTCCCTTCCAAGGCAAGATTTCACAAGAAACTTAGCATGTACCAGATTTTTTTTTAAAGGATCTGTAGGATTTCTTGCCATTTTACAGGACAGTAGAGGCTATGTTTGTTGCTTCTTACTTAATCCTTACACTTTTGTATTGCCTTTCTTGGAGATGGCCAAAAGAGACTACAGTATAAAATGAGTAGTCTGGATAGTACATAATTCAGTGTTTCTGAGCTGCTATACTGCCTTCTTTTCAGTCAGTGTGTTGATGTACTCCTTTAACCTCTGTGGAGGGTCACTTTTTGAGTGAGACCTGGATTTTCAAGATTCACTGTGTTGTATTTTCAGGTTGGTATGTACAACCAAATTACAAGCATTCAATACCAGAAAAATACAGCATGTGTGCCTGTATTTTTTCAATTAAGGCTTAATAATCTGCTAAGGAGCAGTAATTGACAAGCTAAACAAGTTAAGTTATACTTCTCTCTATTGGAGATGGAATATTAAAACAAAGCTGCTTTAGGTATTTTTAGATAACATATGTATGTTATAACATGTTACAACTGTCACCGCGTGGCTGAATTAACCATCTGTGGATATTATGCAAAGGCCCTTTTTTGCTTCTTTATCTTGGACTTTACTAGCAGCAATTCAGGCTGCTACATACAACATGTTAGAGGGCAGAATCCATATCACCTCTTTCAATGTACAGAAAGAATGGTGTAGGACATCACAGGGAGGTCAGAGTTATGTAAAGTAAAAGAATGAGGAATTCTGCCTTAAGCAGAGCATCAAGAATGCGATGTTTTGCTGTTAGAATCCATTTTAGCTATCAGACTTCTAAAACTCAGTCCATGCTTGTTGTAGCCCTTCCCAAGGGAGCTTGGCTCTGCATGTACTAGAATAGATGCCTCAGTATTTGTGGTCGTTTATGCCATCTGCAGTTTGTTTTTCTTACTCAGAACAAAAAATTATGGATTCTTCTCCTTCATATATTGTATATTACAGTGGGATCCCCTATGCAAAGCAGTCAAGGTCACTTATGAATTAGCCCTTAGGTTAGGCTACATGTGTTACCTGAGTATTCTCTGGAGAAATCTTATGATGTAAATAAAGCTTAATTTTTTACTGTTTTTGCAATTCTGCAGGGGAGGCAGGCAGAGCTGGAGATGCAGTTAAAACATGGAAGAGAGAATCCTGAAGAGGTGCAGTACAAACAGTTTACAGCCTGGCTATGGTAAGGAAGTGCCCATGTCCTCCTGACCATTTGTAGTGGCAAGGGGACAGAGGAGGAGAAGATTTTAAAGCCGTTAATTTTACAAGTTTAAAGACTGTATGAGCACTAATGAAAAAAAGTAAAAACAAACCCGAAACTAAACAACAAGCAACCACCAGATACAGTGACCATGGTGGGAGAAGGGAGTGGAAACAAAGAATATTGGGTGATTGTAAGGATTTCCATATGCATGGGTTCACAGGTACCTTCCCTCTACAGCACCTGAGAACTTTGAAGGATGAGCAGCTGGATAGAGTGAAAGAATTCAGGGGTTTTATAGGATGTTAAAGGAGAAAGGTTATGCAAAGATAAAAATTTCCTTCTTGAGAGTTTAATGAGCTGTTTCACTGAAAATACCTTGATAAAAGAAATGCAAGTCACAATCTGATGTATGTCATGGTGTACTGATGCTAAGTTACCATTATTGTGTGTGAGAATATTGTTTAAAAGCAAGCACATCATGCACACCCTGATCCATATTCTGCACTAATTCTGTTTCAGTCAGGTGACAAGGGTCTGTCAGTTGGTCAGGATTTAGCCATATACGTGCGTGGCCAAGAGAAGAAGGGGGGCAGTGGGAGGCTTTACAAGAGAAGAAAGCTATCTATCCATGGACAGTATAAATATCTTATGCTTGCTCATAACTGTATTGGAAGCAAAATATGTACAAAGCTAAAATGCTTGTTGTGTGTTTCAATCTAAAAGGTGTGTTATTAAGTCCCACTCACGAAGAATTCAGAATTTGTTCTGAATTCCAGCTAATTCTGGAATACAGGCTTGTATTGTAAGATCCAGAATGCTACAGTGTTGTAGAAAAGATCCTTTATTAATGACTGATCCTTTTCTTGATAGGGTATAAAAAGGCCTGTAACAATGCTGCTTTCGTAGATTTCTCCTGAAGGAATTTCTGCTCTTTATTTCCTAAATGGTGATAATGTAAGCTATGTAAAAAAATGAACAGAATTCCCTTTATCAGGAAAAAAAATCAAAGCAGGAAATTAACTGGAGCCCAGTAATACCTTTAGTTTTTTTTCCAGTTCACAATTATTTGCTTGGTTCCTCAGGGCCCTAACTTCAGCAGCCGTTAAGCATTTTTATTGCTCATTAGGGTTAACCTAATTGTGGACAATGTGGTATAAACTTTAGTGTTGATCCTTTATTGTGTAAATTTTGCAAAATTTTTTGTGCAGTTTTGCATTGGTGTTTACCAAGCTGTGAATGCTTCTAGTGTGGTGACTTTCAAACTGTGTGCAAAGCAGTGTGATTGTGAAGGAAGATCTGGGTAGGTTTCTTTGAAAGCTTGAGTGTGACTTAGTCTTATAACATACAGCTCTGTTTTAGGAGACATGCATTTTCAGTCTAAAGTTGCTTTTTTATGTAGCGTGACATTCATGGCCATGACAGAATTGTATGTTTTAGAATAGAGGATCTCTCTCCTCATCCACACCTTTCAGTGTAGGAGGTGGATTGCATCTTTGCTTCAGTCTTGATATGAATGCAAAACTAAACAATTGAAAACAGGTAGCTGTTACAAATCAACTACAATAATGTGTAAGAAATTGTAGCCACTCCTATTGCTTTAATTTAAATTGATTCAGGTTTATATACCATGCCCTAGCATAACTACCTGTAGTGGTTTCCAGAAATAAAGTGTTGAATAAACTGTAATGCTTGTCCTTTATAAAACATTCCGATTTCATTATGCTAGAACATAGCACAATGATTTGGAAATTTATGTGTTTGATGTGCTCAAAAAGCATTTTTACGGCTATCGCATGAACCAGTATTTTACAAAAAGTCGTATTAAGTCAAATAAGAGTCCTTTATAAAATACTGGGAGTGCACGTGAGCGTGAAGAAACTTGGGGTTAAACTACAGATTAAATGCATGTAATTATTTTGTGCTAAGTCTTCTGATTGGCTGATACAGTTGTTAACCTAGAATAGACTCAGGTAAGACAAAAGAGGAATTTAGCTGAGTTCACGCTATACTGTAATGAACATTGTGTAAATTCTTTCTGTTCTCTTGCAGGGTCAGAGATATGTTGACCGATGTCATCAAAGGTGCTTCCAAGTAAGAACTGCTAAATTACTACAGATGATGTTTTTTTCCCATATTTCACACTGTTCCTTTTCCTCCTAGATCTTGTTAAGATGATTTTTGCCTTCATTAAATTTAAAGCATCCAGGTTTCATGGGTGTGTGGATTTAGAAGTTTCTCTCTGACGTACATAATGAAATGTTGCCTTTTAGAAGCTTAGGAAATTATTTAAGGCAAAAGATACTGAGAGACTTCAAAGAATTTAACTAAGTACCTTCTTGTAATTATTTGCAAGTACTTCTTATCTCAGAGGAGGTAGTTTCACTGTTCCAAATGATGACATTCCACTAAGACTCATGTTTCTTGTTTTAAAAAGCAAAACAGAAATCCAGAAAATACTTTTACTGTGATAATGACATGTTTGGATCTGGAATAAATGCCAGATTGGCAGTGTAGATATATTTTCACAGCAGCAATCAAGGAAGTTTTTAGAAATGGAAGACTGATGCAAAGAGTCTAGTGGCCTGTAAGTGGTCTTACACAGTCATATTGTTCAGGTGCTTTTGTAAAATAATGTAAGAGACTTCCATCAGGATTATATTGCAGTTTGTTTTTCTGGGAATGACTAGAATATCAACATACTTCCTTATACAAAATTGAACACAGTTATGTTTTCCCTCTTTTTTGTCAGATTTTCTTTCTTGATTTCCTTAAAGGTTTGCACTGTCATAGAAGTGATGAATCCTATAATTTTCCATTATGTTAGTGTTTTAGTAGTGTAAGGAAATAATTCAAAACTTTTTTTTTAAGTTTTATTTTTATAATAACGGCTGCTCTGCTAAATCTTCTCATGCTGTGAAGTGGCATCTTGCAATGAAGTGGCATCTGCCTCTCCAGCATTCTCCATTTGAAGAAGTTTCTGTTTTGTCCTCTATGGAAATGGTACTAGCTAAGACCAACTGCTGCAAGTGCTACTTGCTCTACAGGGAGCATTCCTTATTATAGTGGAAGAAAGCTTCTGGTTTTTATACAATTTCATGTGTACTCTCCTTTATATAAAAGACAGACGAGAAAAAAAAAAGACTGAAACACTTCTTCCCTCCATTCCTTCTCTAATTCCTGAAGATGAAATGTAGCAGATTGCTGCTGAGCTAGAAGAGAGCCCAATGAAGTTGCTAGGAGCAAAGGCCTTCCCTCCTGGATCACCTGTAGCATAACTTTTCTGTTTTGAGATGCATGTTTTGTTGCCAGCATCTTTACTATGTTTCTTAACTGTTTTCCTTTTTCTGTTCAGAGAAAGCCCAGTGGTGAAAGGAAACTCTATTTTTGCTTTAACTGGCCTTGCAGTTGCTGTAGCCAAATACGAAAGCAGCCTTTCTTCAGACACTGAAGGGGTGCCTGAGGTGAGTGAATTTGGGAGAGGGTCCCTTTTCTTTGCAGAATACAGAGAAGTAATATGACCAGGTGTTCAGGGAGGCTGGTAGGTGCATGTGAAGTACTTTACATTTTCAAGGTCAAAATTTCATCACACTCAGTGAATATCGTCTGTCAGATTCTGTGGTACCAAAGCATGTAGAGTATGTATGTGCTTTGTCACAAGAAGCATAATGTCTAAATGGTCGTTTATTTGACCATTTTGACAGATGAGATGGAGGTCACTCTATGGACACTGAAAGCCAGCCAAACTCTTTTTTCGTAATTTCATAATTTTTGGCTCTACTGAATAGTACTTGATCAAAAGTAGTGTCTGGAGAGCCAGCACTGACAAGTAGATGATGCTACTTACGCTACATAGGAGTGACAAAATAATCTCATTCATGATGGATCACAGCTGGAACATCAGCAGCTGAGCTTCTGTTTAGGTAGAACTTGATTTAAGAAAAAATAATGATGACTATTTGGGTTTGATTTTTATAGACTGAACCTGATTTTATTCCTATGAAACACTGGATTTCCATGGTCACGGAGACCCTCTTGAGTATTGTGAATAGCCGCTACCAGCCTAAAGGTCAAGTCTTCCCATGGTTCTATCAGGTGTGTGCTATGGTACTAAAGGCAAGGCAGTATTTCATATCTGGAGTTCTAATAATGAAGTTTCCTGGTTCTGTTTGAGCTGTAGTAGTTGGAATAGGGGAAAATCAAGACTTTTCTTGCTCTTATTAATTTTCTTTCATTGTGCTTTCTGTTTATATTTGTGTTTGCTTGAAGTTTTTGTCTTTATTATCAAAATGGTAAAAGCCACATGCAAGGAATGTCAGATTGCAATGCATCTGTGCTACTCTCTAAGTGTTTATTTTAAATTCCTCAAATTCTGAGTGTTATTGCCTGGAAAGGAGTAAGAGAAAAAAAAATGCTTTCTTTTGTGTTTTTCTAGAAATCTTACTCAGGTGAAAATACTGCTAGTATTATAGCTCGATCCTGTGCAGCCATAGCTTTGTCTCTCCTGGTGCCAATTTTCATTGTATCATGCAAGGAGAAGATTGAGGAGGTCTTGAGTATGCTTACTGACCGATTACCTGGGAAACCAAATGCTGACGAGTCTCAAGCAGTTCAAATCCACATGGGTCTTGGTTTGGGGATGTTCATCTCACGTTTGTATGAAGAAAAAGTCAGGTGAGAGCTACCGTATTTAATGTAGTTGTAAAGGTAACTTCCTTTTTCTGCATGTGGCCTTAAGCTCTGAGGAATTTAAGTATTTACAAGTCATAGGCAAATGATTCTTGAAGGGCTTTGTAATGTTTCTTAAATGGTGCCTCTTATTATCAGTCTTCCCCCCCCCACTTTAGCCCCTTCCAGTGCTATCCTAGGTACTTTGTCATTCCTTCAGGATGAGTGACTAATTTTCATAATATCCTAAGGTACTAAATGCAAAGCAGTCAGCCAGAAGAACAACAGAAATGCTTTTAAATGGGACTAGTTATGCTGGAAGACATAATTGTAAAATAATTCACAGCTCTTAGTGGTTCCTTTCTAAGTGGTGCTCTGGGACAGTGCATGGGACGGTGTTCACTTACGTCATGTGAGTTACAAATGTGAGGATGGAAGTAGTGTAATGAACTGTTTTTAAAGCATGCTGTTACAGCTGTGTTGGCAGCACGGAAGTATTCTGAAGTTGTTAGAAAACGCCTCCTTTTCAGAAAGGTTGGCCTCAGTTGCAAATTTCTGGTGATTCCAGAGAAATTAAGTAGTAGGTTTTTAGGTAGGACTTTATATTCCTCCAGAGTTTTTGACTGCTAGGGATTGTTTCTTCTTGTATACTCGGAAAAAATGTTTCATTAGTACACAAGCAGAGGTACCAAACAGATCTGATTGTCAGTTGTTACTTCGCTCAGTGAAACTAATGTTTCCAAGGCACCTGATCTTGTTAAAACTGAAGCATTGCTGAGTTCTAATCTTCACGCTTTGGTATCTTGATGCCTTGCTGCCATTGACACAGCCATGTAATTTGGGAATGGAATACCTCTGGATGTTTAGTCAGTGAGACAGCTGAGCTACGTACAAGCATTAAAAGACTCTTACACAGAATGAAGTTACATCAGCCTAGTATTTTGGAGTATGTGAATCAATATTTTGGGGGTTTGTGTTTGTTTCATTTCGTGGTGAGGGGTGTTAAGTGAATACATTTATCTAACCATTTCTTGCAGACTAGTTTTACTCTTTCACTTCCCTACATGTTTTGAAACCTTAATCTTACACATTCTTCAAAGCATTGTTGTCTTGCAACAAATCAAAACTCATAGGAATGGAGCTATAGTTTATATCAGATTATAGATCTTTCCATTAAAGATGCCCTGTTCATTATGAAAATTGAGTATATGTTTTATAAGAGGGGAGTCCATATGACATTTTTGGAGTGAGAAGTAAACACATCTTTTTTTATCAGTAAGTTAGGCAGTGAGGTGGAGAGAGGTTGAGAGAGCTAATAGTGTGAAATGTCATGAATTTTCAGCTTATAAATAGTTACACATCTAGCTGAGATGATTTTTTATCAAGTTCCTCCTCCCACTGTCAGGCATTGGATCTTTTTTTTTCTGGTTTGGTTTGGTTTTGTAGTGATATACCTGGTCAACAGATGAACTTGGTTCTGATGAAGTCCCTGGATGTGTTGGAGGACTGCTGCTTTGACACCAATCTGGAGTACAAGTGAGTTTCCTATATTACTGATGATACTTTATTTTGAACTATACTTTTTTATTTCAAGTTTTCTTCCTTAACTCTACACAGAAAAGTATAAGAATAGGACAAGGAGACAACGGGTTCTGAGTACTTCCATATAATCACCAGCTCAGGCAGGCTGGAAAGGCCCTTTGGAGGTCCCCATGCTCCCTAAAACAGAGTCAGTCACAGACTTTATCTACACTGCTTAAGTTTTTACAGTTAGAATTTGAATCTCCTTAGACAATAAAGCACATGTCAGTTGCCATGAGACAGCTAACATAGCATGGCAGGATGTTTCTTCCACAGCAGTTATTTCTCTTTCAAATCAGGGAAGGAACCACAGTACCTTGAGCAGCTCAATGTGAGTGCATAAGGTTTTCTTTCAGTTTGAGCATTACTCTGCCCAGCTCTTCACCATTCAAAAGAAACAGCAAAAATTCCCATTTGCCTTTGCCCTCCTTTCTCCAGTGCACTTTCTGAAAAGCTCTGAGGAGTCATAGCTGTGCACCATTGGGCTGTGAACCTATATAGCTTAGTAAGGATTTCTGTTGCCTTTTGAGTGGTGCAGGGTGAGACACACAGTACACAGAGATTCTACCAGCTGCATCCCTTTGTCCTGCCTGGTTTGTGCAGCCTGTTAGCTGGAGATCAAAGCCTTAGAGAAGAGCCAAGCCAGACTTCTCTGGCAGCAAGAGGTTATCAGAAGAATATGAAACAATGGCAAGCAAAAGGGGGAAGATTGAAGAGGGGGTAGTTTTTTGTGCTGTCTATGGTTTTTAAAGGTTAAGAGCAAGTTGGTGTCTAGTACGAGTTGCAGAGTTGTCCAAATTTTGCATTTCTACTTGTAAACTGCTGTTCCAAAGGAAGGTCCTTTCCAGCCTTTCCATCCAGTGTGACACAGGCATGATCAGCTGTGAGGCATGAGCATTTTCACCAGTGTTTCGCTCCTGCTAAATCGGTGATTTTCTTTTTCACAAAAAACAGGCTGATGGTGTTTTGAGCATAGGTCTGCTGAGCAGTGCAGGTGTGGAAATTAGTGCTGTCCAGGCTCAGGCTGCACCTCGTGGAAGGCAGGACTCTCTGCAACCTGATCCTCTAGCATTAAAACACTTAAAATGTGCTAGGAAATCTGAGATATCATGTAGATGAAATGTACCTAAATGCTCATTTTATGTAGCTCACAAATAAGGTAGCCAAGTGAGAGCAATTGTTAGTTACAAAAAGTGTAGCAGAAAAGGTGAAGTTTTATTCTTGCTTTAGTGTCCGATTATGTTTTAAGTCTTTATTAACAGTGAATAACATAAAATATTATAGCTCTAAATAATAAACTCTATTTTCTTTCTATGCAATTTTGTCAACAAGCAGTAGTGTAAATTTGAATTTAGAACTCTTGTATACCATGTCCTTGTTTTGTTGGCTGATCATTAATTCAGATATACCAGTTACTTAAAAAGGTTTGTTTGATCTTTGCTGGAAAAAAGTACCACTCCCAAGACACCCCTCTGTGTCTTGTAGCCATGCTCAATTATCCTTAATTCCCAGTTACTGTAAAACATTAACTTAAAAATACAACTGAAGTTATTCTCAGATGTCTCTTTTTTACCCAGCTGAGTAAAAGCAGCAGCTCTTGCCATTTTTAAGTTGGATAGGAGAAGCTTAGGAGAATGCCTAAAATCCTAGCCATGTTCATTTGACTGCTTGCTACAAGCAGTATCAGGGAGATGTGCACAGGGGAAAAAAATCATCTACAAATAAGAGCAGCTGGGGATATGTGCCAGTGAGAGGTCACCTTCAGAGCAATAAGTGTCTGCTATGTTTTAGTATATCATGATGGAAGCCCGAACTGTTCAGAAGTTCTGACAAACCTGATGACTTGGAACTTGTTATGGGAGCACACATGCAGAATTTAGTAAAAGATCTTTGGTCCAGCGTGGAATTTCTGAACAAAAATCTGAAAAAGAGGTGGGAACTGTGGAGATGTTTGTGCCAGCTGCTCTATTCAATTATGTCCTTTGAAACTATGTTCTTGTTGCAATTTTAAGTATCCTCAGCATCAAACAGTTAGTTGTGCTGGATGTGTGCCCTGATGAAGCTGCTCCACTGTAACATATGCAGATTTTAGTACATGCAGGTTAGAATGCACACCTGACCATTGCTGTTAACTAATGCAGGTGAATACCTTTATTTCTTACCTGGCTAAGAAAGCCATCTTAGCAGCTTCTGGTTTAATCACTGATTTCATTACTTTTGCAAATGAAACAACTCTTGAAGGAGTCTGACAGCAGCAGATGCTAATACAACCTGCAATTAGTGTGTTTAATTGTGATTTCCTAGTTTATATTATCAGGACACATAGAAATTTGGATCTATACTTCCTTCATACTAGTTTATGGCACTTGTTGGGGCTACTGGTTCTTCAGAGACAGAAGGAAGAATGAGGCTGTATGTAGGACTTATTATTAAATAAACACTTTCTTCTTATGGTCTTCTTTTGTCTGGTGTTTCTTGGAAACGATATGTGCAATAAAAACCATTTGCAAAATTGACTGTGGTAATAAATTATCTACAGGTCTAGTTATCAGGCAAGGCCAAGAGGTCTTCTTACCCACAAACTTTGTTGGGGTTTAAAGGGAGCTCAGAGCAGCCAAAGCATACTTAATATTTTCTATTTTGTTTTCTCTTAAAGCACTGGATGTATTTTAGGAGTAGGACTTGTTCTTTCATTTATGAGTCACAGTAGCCAAACAGAGTCGCGAGTGCATGTTTCTGCTTCATTGCGAAAACTCTACAAATACCTGGACAGCAGTGAGGACCAAAGCAGAGGAGTCCAGGAGGTATGACCTATTTTATCACAAATTTTAAGCCTTCTATTTATTTTGTTGCCTCCCTTTAATAATTATAGTCTTTTTGCTGAACCTTTTTTTATCTGTGGTACTGGAAGGCTTGATTTCTAATTTTTCTTTTACCATGTATGGGTTTATGTCTGCTGGAAAATAAAAGTGATAACAACCGCAATAATAAGAATAGAATAATGTGTAATCTTGTACAGACATTAAGAAACTGCCTGAAAAGATAACAGACGTGATCCTTTAAAGGTCTTCTTTTATTTCTTAGCTCCAAATTAAACTGTTGAAAGTTGAATCATGAGTAACTAGGACTATGTGTCTCTTATATACAGTTGTTTACTCCTCATCTGATCTACTAAAAACAGACAAAAAGTTACTCTTAGAGAGAACTTAAATCCTAATACTTTGTTTTTCAATATGCCTTCTGCATACTTCTTTGAAATTTTGTGTCGCTAGCTAATGTGAATTTTGTACTTGTGCACACTGCTATGGCCCCATTTACTATTTTCTTTTATATTTTGAACACTTAAACTGAGACCTGCATTTCAGGGAGTTTTTTTCCAGGATATGTCCTGTAAGTTCTGACGTGGCCATGTACTTTGCCTATAACTCTGCCAAGGTAAAACTTGAGAATGAAAACTGATGAAATTCAAATAGTTTGCAACAGAAAACAAAAATCAGAACAAGCAGATGTTTTGCACGAGAAAAGCAACCCTGTCTGTACATGATATATGTACAGACAGTGGAGTTGCATAATCCTCTGTTTTAACTACAGGATTCAATAGAGATTGATACTATTATTTTTTTTGCCCCTGTTGGTAGTGTTCTGAAAGCTCTTTATTAAACACCTTCTATGAAATTTTATTTTTTTGGCAGTACATATGTGTTGGGGATTAGCCTTTTGCAATTTATGGTTCATGCATTAAAATTACTTACAGCTATGAAATAATTTATCTATCCCCAGAGATCTTCAAGTGCATTATTGAAATTAAGCTGAGTTCAATACAGCAGCTTCTGTGATGAAAGGCAGCAGCTGTTTAACATCATGAGATAGTTGGGGATGAGAAGAAAAACCTGCACTTTGCAATTAAAACCTCTGCAAGGATTTGTAGAGATGAGTAAAACTTGGGCAGCACTCTAGGATGAGTGCTATTGTATGAGATGCACAAGAAGCTCTTGCAGAGCTGTAAATGACTTGCATATAACCTGGTATTTGAGAAGTAATTTTGGCCTGCTGCAGCAAAAGGTACAACAAACGTAGCAAAATCTGCACGTTACTTGCTACAGGTCAAATTTATGTCAATCCTGCGCAGTAGGTAGGTGCTCTCTGCTTCCCTCAGAGTCATGTGTTGTTCTGCTGCTTAACTTTGGTACAGAGGAGGTTAAGACATTTGGCACACTTGCTTTGTTTGGTAGTTCAAACGTCACTGACATATTCTCCATGGCTAAGGCAGAAGAATAGAAAAGCAATGTTACTGGTGAATCCTTCTGCAAGGGCCGGAGTCTGGTGTTGTGGGCTGTGTGTGAGACAGTTTTACATGCTCATTTTCTGGACTGGTGGACCTGCTTGTAGTCCTGATGGGAGGGAGCACAGCATGCTGAGTGTACTTACATAAACAATGATCAGATACTTGTGTTTAGAAAATAGATACGTTTATGTAGAAGGTCAGGAGTTTGACCTCTGTAAAACCAGAAGTACTTCTAAGCTTTAGTTGTGTTTGTTTAACATTATTAGCATCAATGAAGAATCTTTCAGAGAGGGAATAAATATCTGAAAGTATAAACTGAAAATGTTACATATTTTCTATCATGCTGGCACATTACTGAGCATTGCTACAGTGAGCTTAATTAGATGCTAGTTAATGGAATAAAATTTTTTTCAGGTACTTGCCTACTCTGTGGCCTGTTCCTGTGTCTCTGCTTTCAGTGTTGGAATCATAGAAGCAGCTGAGGCTGAGAAGGCTATGAGCAAGCTACGGACCTTAGCAGAAAATAATCAGCAGGTAATAATTCTTCTGTATTTGGGCTTTGTTTCAGTTCTTTTTCTCTCTTTATCTATTTAATATTGGATACTGCTTTTCCCAAACTGCAATTCAAGACAATTATATTGATCTGCTTTTATCATTAACTAATACTGATGAATGTATTTTGCATATCACACAATTAGTAAGGCTACCACTTGATTCATTAATGCATATAGCAATTACAAGACAGTGAAATAAAAGCAAGTTGTATGTGTTTGATTGCATTTAGAAGAGAAATTGTTGTATTTGATGTCTTTAGTCCCTGCATCCTGCCATTTTTTCTCTTTTATAGTGTATTTCTATAAATTCTTTTTCTTGGTGGCAAAATACATCAAATGTGCTGCTCTGAATTTTTGCTTTCCCTGAACCACTGACAGTGCATAACCATAAAAATAGCCACAGCTTCCTACAGGTGTGTGTTTCATCCCTGGTGTCCTAGGATACCCCTCAAATTGCCAAAAAAAATCTCAATATTTTAGTGCAAGTTCTTTTCTGATTAATGTCTGCCAGGAAATGAAGGAGCTGGGGGAGGCAACCATTTTGAATCAAAGCTTGCTATTACATTAATCAGCTGTTCAGAATGTTTATCTGAAAAATAGGAAGTCAGAGCTAACTACCTGTGCTAGAGCTTTTTACCTTCATATCAGAAAATCTGCTCTAAAACAAAGGCTCTATGAAAGCCTATTTAATCTCAGAAAATCCCATGTCATTTGAAATAAAGCATCTGATATTCTAGACAAAGATATTACCTCTAATTGTTGGGAAATAATAAATATTTGAGTAATGTTTCAATAATAAATGTAAAAAGAATACAGCCTCCTTTGTAAAATCTGTTTTTAATAAGTTCTTTTCACCTTACAGACGTACAGTTTTGCTTTAGCTTTAGGTGCATTGGTACATGGATTGTCAGCTTGTGGTCATGGGAAAGCTGAAGACCTGAGTAACAGACTAATGCCAGCCTGGATAAAAATTGTGCTTGCAGAGGTAAAGGAATTTTCATGCATATCCTGGGTTTTGTAGTTGTTTTGTTGGTTTAGGTTTTTTTGCATGGGTGGGGGTAGAGGAGCTGGGGAAGGGATGGTGTGCAGTTTAAATTTAACAGTAGGAACATAATTTTCCTTGCTTCTGCAGGAGTGATGTTAGGAAAAGTTAAGACTATCTGAATATGCTGTTTAATTGATATTTGGAAGCAAGAACGTAATTTTGGGCTGTTTGCTAAAGGGAAAAAATCCGTTTCTCTTCTATTTGGATAATTTATGAGAAGTGCTTATCTTAATGAGGTCTTAATTTGGACATGTTCACAAATTTGAAAAAGTGCCCAAGGATAAAGTCTAGGTTAAGTTAAACTGTCTTGTGAAATCAGGTGCTGCTTGTCAAAACTAGAAAAAAGATGGGTGATTATAGTGCCTTAGTCTTTAAAATAATTTCAATTTATCTGTAAAAGTTAGGTGTTTCAAATCAAACCCTAGACTTACATATTAAGATTGCAGCTAAAGGTAATTATCAATAAAGAAACTGGTTTTGAGTTGAATTGCACTGGTATATTTTGTGGAATACAGATTGTGCTAGCAAAAAAAAAATTTGTCAATCCATGATGATTTCAGAGTTGGAGAACTGAGCAGGAAGCTCCATATAAAGCTTTCATTCATAAAGAAAGGAATTAGTATTATCTATTGTGCTGGAGTCTGATCTGAAAAGGCTATTGGGATTAGAAGTGTACTTATGATAGTAGTCATGGTTTTTAAGTTGGAAGAAACAAGCATTTTGTCTTACAGTAGTGTTGTGTCATCACATTGGCTCACTAGTCCTGAATTATGCTTCCAGGGTTCTCCAACAATGGAGCGTCTGGCTGCTGTCAGTGGGCTGGTTGCACTGGTGGGCTCTGAAGGAGGCATGATACAGGTCAGAATATGTAAGCAAATGGTACCTTAATCTCATGGAGAAATTTGCCTAGAAGGCAAGATGGGATGCATCCTTCCCATTCCTACAGCAATGGCTGTAAACCAGGACATCACATTTTTGCAATAATTACAGTTGGATATGAACTAACCAACACTGAATTGCAATGTGTAAAATGGGACTTGTTCCATTTTGCCATCATAGGGCCCATGTGCAGTGCCACTGGGGTAGAGTTTTCAGCCATGTAAGCTTTCTCCTTTTTTCTCTCCCGCTTCCATAAAAAGGCATGGGTGCAAGTGTAATCTGTTTTCCAAAGTTTTTCTCTGTTGCTTCTTTTTTATCTGTTACAAAATTAACCTTTTTTTCTTTTTCTCTTGCAGCTGAAGTCTGAGAGCATTCAGTCCTCACAGTTTCAAAGTAAGCTGAATGAAGTGATCAGAACACTTACACAGGTAAGAAGGTAGCCTTTGTTTCCTCCTTTGGATAATGCACTAGACATACCTTCACACCTTGCACAAGCAAGACAAGTCTGTTTAAAAGAAACTACGTAATATTTGTATCCAGCTTGAATGAGACAGTGTAGGAAAATTTGTCTAACTAGTGGTTTATTGTCTCAACAGATAATTAGTTTCTCAGAGCAGATTGGTCTTCAGACAAATGCAGCAAGACTTCTGGGACGTCTTCACATGTCCTGTTTGTCTTCTACCCAGAACAGGGCATCTGGTAAGATGCTTTATTACTGCTTCTTAAAGAATATGTAGAAACAGCACATCACTAAAAAGACAGTGTGGGACACATGAGATAATATAAGTTAGACATTGCAGCCCTGTGAGGTGACATGACAGCCTTTGAATCAGCGATCTCACACAGAGGTCCTGTGTGCCTGAAGTTGGAACATGAAGTAGGAATCAGTAACAGGATACCCCACATCTGCTTTTACTTGCAGTATGAAAGTAAGGTTCTAAATTGTTCTGGTCAAACTTGTATATTGCTTCTTTATTTTTTAATAGGATAAATGTAAGCAGGTTTTACAGTTCCTATGGCACGTGTATTTGACATCATCTCCATGCATTTTAGAACTGATTAATCTACTATTTGTTTTAGCACTTCCCACTATATAAAAAAATCCATACTTAAAAACTAGTCTATAACAAGACCAAACTAAAGTTTTAGAAGTATTTTCCTAGAACAGATCTTCTCTGGTTAGCTGAAATGAAAAAACTAGTGTTCTGTGCTCTTTCAGGGTGGCTGATACATTGCTAACTTTAAGTGTTGTTTCAATATCCATTGGTAAAGGCCGGATAATTAATCATTAATGATATACCAGTAACAAGGAAAAGCTAATGAAGTTGAAGCTGTTCACTTTGGTGTGAACGAAACTGGGAGCCAAAAATACAAAATGTAGATGAACATCACAAAGAAAAGTCTCACAGTTTCTTCTTTTACGTATGCCTGCATGCATGCATGCATGCCTAAGGTTAGATATGGAATGTCTGTGCTGCATTAAACTTCCTAAAATTTGAGTCGTTCCCTTTCAAAGCCCAGCTTGCAGTGCCCAATGTATTTTTAAGGACGTTCTTATCCCTGGTTTTTGATCTGTGAATTTGTTTTTTTCTGATCTGGTGGCACCTCCCACCACCAGAAATGTTTAGTTTGCCTTAAAGGTGAAAAGGCCAATACATCTATCAGTCTGCTGGTCTAAATACCCTGAGTCACCTACAGAATCAGTTGGCTCAAACACATCTCAATTTGGCCTGGAGCAGAAGGTTGTAATTTTTGCTGATGATGTTTTAGAATATAAGCAGTCTTTTTATCTTTACAGTTCCTCCAGATTTTAGCTACTTACCTGTAAACAGCTTTATCAGGGCAGCCATTGACTTTGCTATTGAAAGTGGAAAGAAAGGTAAGGATCAAACTACAGTATTCCTCTGGGAAATTTGTTACAGCTATAAAAGATGACCTTAAACACTTGCTTTTATTTGCTAAGAGAACTTTTCTAAGCACAAATATGAACTTCACTAATGTGAGGTATTTAAAATAGAAATTTAATTACACTCAAAAAGATAAGGTAATATTGTGTAGTTAGGACTTCAGTTTTCTCCACCTGATTCTTGACTTTTAAAACCCTATTCCCTTCCCTCTCTGTTGATGAGATGATGCTTCTTCCCTATGAGAATGAAAGTCAAATAATTTTTAAGTGTTAGCCTGTATACTCAGTTAATACTCCATCATCAGACTGACTTTATGCTGCCCCTTATTTCCGTGATGCTGGATTAAGATTCTCTGTAACAGCGTGGTATTAATCAGATTACTGCTGGGATAGATGCAAAGAAGCCTGAAGAAAGTAAGGTCTTACATGAGGAAGCCTGGTAAAAGAGCGATGTCTTGGAGTAGTCTTAAGGAGGATAGAGAGGATTGCTTCTATGTGGAGTTAAGTGAGCTCACTGCTGTCCTATGAAGCAAGCTTTGCTTTAAATGGAGTTTAAAGTGCCTACGTTTTGATTCCAGGAGGGCTGAGTTAACTTACGTTGATATAACATGGTACGTAGCAAAGGTTAGCACTTATCTGACTGTTCTTTTGGCCTGCATCTACAAGATGAGAAAGGAAAGCAGTGTCAGAAAACTTTGCTGTTCTCCCAGTAAGAAAACCAAAAGTACTACCTTACTAGATGAAGAATATCTTAAATTAACTTGTAAATTCACTCAAGAACAAGGGACCAGAAAGTTTCTATTAGTAACAAAAAACCGGTTTGACAGGACATTAAAAATGTAACCGTTCATTATAAATGAAATGGCTAATTCTCAGATGCAAAAAGTAACAGTGATTTTATAACACTTTTCAGTTCTTTACTACAGCTTGAACTACAGTGTAGTGTTCACATTTTTTTTGCTGAGCTGTAAAGCCATATATATTCTGACCGAATCTTCTGTTTTAGGCCCTGAATCTGTCCCAGCTGAGCTGGTGAAAGTAGCACTGGCACCCATTGCATTAGTTGGAGAAAGCCATCAGTATCCACCTGTAAACTGGGCATCCATTCTTTCTCCTTTGATGAGGCTGGACTTTGGTAAGAGTAGTAGTTTTCTATTAAAACTTCTGAATTTGTCACAAGAGTTCTTCATTACTGCAGCTTTCACAAACTTTGGAGCCCTCTTCAGGGCTTGAAGTTAGTGCAGTGGTTAGTTTTGTTATGCTTTGAAGACTGACTTTTTAGTGTTTGCAAGTATATATTTGTCATCACCATGTGGACACTGTTTTAACTGAAGAAAAACTAAAGAAGATCAGAGATGAGAAGTTCCCTAAAATGTTAGTGAAAGTGGCCTGAACATTTCATTTGATGTATATAAAAGCCCATCATGAAACTTAACTAACTGAATCCTGTTATGAGTAACTGCTAAATGCTTGGTCCAGTGCCCATGTCAGAGCCTGCATGCCACTTTTTCACATATTTCAACTGTTTGATAGTTCACCTATCTATCACTAGTTTGAAATACACTTTCTACTAAATTACACTGGGTAATAATTTTCAGAATAATGGATCAAGATTCCTATAGTGAGGTCTGCCATTCTTATGAAGAGCTGACACTTGTTAAATGTCTGGAGTGTTTTTTTTGTTCCTGCTTTTCCCTTAGGAGTCTTACTTTTGTAAATGAGGGAATTTTCAGAGGAAACAGTATGTCTGTTTTGTGGGTGGTTTTAGATTTCAGACAGCATCATTGTCTAGGAATATTGACTCATTTTTCATTCTGTGTACTAAATACTGACTTTTTTGGAAAGAAGGGTTTGGGGTTTTTTTAATTTTTACTTTTCTTAGCATTCCCACATTTTTGTTCATGAGGGAATTGAAATAACTTGAACAGGTGCTGATACTTCTTGCTGAAAGTGCATGAATGTTAAGACGAGTCTTCTAACATGTATGTGTTAAAAGCTTTAAGTAGGATTTTTAGAAAAATAAGTTGTAATGTAATGCTCTAGTAGAGCAACAACCCTCCTTTATTTTATGAGTCGATAACAAATTTAAAGAGAAAATATTTTCTTTATAACTTAGTTTGTTTTTTTCTGTTTTAGGTGATGAGGTAAAACATCTCTGCCTTGAACTGGCTGTGACACAGGCTCAGTCATCTCAAAATGCAGCAATGCTTTTAGGGATGTGGGTGGCACCTCCCCTTATCTACAGTCTCAGTGTACGTATGTCAGAAAACTTGTGGGAGCTCAGCACCTCTTTCATATAAAATTCCTCAGTGACAATGTTTAGGCTGTCTCACCAGAAAAGGATTACTGGTTCAGAATTCTTCAGAAATACCATTTAGTGAGTATTTATAATGAGAGAGAGGTTATTGTGGAGCCTTGAAATTCAAGGCAGACTTAAGACCTGCTACACTCATTTTACTTTACTGCTTAAGACCTATAGTGCTGATAACCTGGAGAGATAAAGCATGGCATGTAGGGAGAAAAAGTATCTTGCATTATACCAGCTAAAAGTCTTAACAGAAAGGTCCACCCTAATCTGTCCAAAAGCTTACCTACTTTTTCTAGCAAGGTCTCTTGATCTAGCTAACTAGTAAAAAAAGCTATGTCTTAAAAACCTTGCCTTAATTTTGTAGATACCCAACAGACTAACCTACAGTATAATCAAATTTGGTCTTATCCTTCATTGATTTTCTGTTCTTCTGGAATTAAAAGGTGGATTCCATGATACAGTATGTAAAACTCCCTGAATCCCACAGAACACTTGGCTACACATTTCTGTCACTTTATCCAAGTTCAGGAGCAGATTAATGACAATTCTCAGAAAATTAGTTGCTTGTTTCTGTGACCTCTTCAAGGAGTGTTTTTTTTGTTTTAATTCGTTAGTCTTAGATATGCAAACATTTGCTGGCAGTTTTAAGGTACATAATTGGTAAGGTACAAAAAAAAAGATTTTATTTCTGCCTACCACTTTTCCAGCTGCAGTGGGAATTTGCAGTCACAAAATATGGTGAGCCAGAGAAAATTTACGCTCTGCATTTCATACAGGATATTCATTCTTCTTCACTAGCTAGCAACATTCATACTTCTATGGCTATCATACTTCTGTCATTGACTGTCTAGACAGTCTGTATGCTTTATGTAGGAATGCAGTGGGCACCATGTAAAAAAATTGCTGTGTCCATATGGAGATGTGATGTCCAAGGTTCGTTGAAAGTAAGTTCTTCAGTTTTTAATGAAAACAGAATATTGACATATTTGAACTCTTTTGAATTCAAAAAAATTCATCAAAAAAGGGAAGAAGAAAAGACCTGAGAAATATTTACGACTTTAAGTGCTTTTATAAATCATGTTTGAGCCACTCTTTTTATAATTTCATCCAACAATAGTTCAAGGTCAGTGAAGAGCTAGAATTTGAAATGGAGCAAAAATTTTTCTTTTTCAGATGAAAACTCAGAAATATCTTTTCATGTCCCTATCCCTGTGGATGCAACATGTTGCAGAAGACAAACTGCAGTCTTTTACAGAAGTGCTTCTGATACAACAATTTGAAGTGAAGAACCGCACAAAAAGCCCAGAAATTTGCCAGTGTGTTCTACAGGGGCTCATCCAGGCAATGAAACTTCCCAACCCTGCCCAGTTTTGCTGGAGCTTTTTGTGTCAGGCTGTGGAGAAAATATATGAGCTTCTTCCAAATGAGGTTCAGGTAAGGAATATGTATGAGGTGTATGAACACTGTAGCTAGGTATTTTTTTAATGATGGGAAGTCCTGTCTTTTTTGCACTGACACATCAGATTCAAAACATGAATTAGGTGTGCAATTTTTAATTATATTAGTTAAAATAGCAGCATAATTTCAATTTAAGTTACTTTTGGTTATTTTAGAATATGATGTTGTGAAACCAATCTAACGTGCACTCCTGCCTTAGAAATGATTTGGTAATGGAAAATTACAGTATTAGTACTGAAATAAATTTTAATGAAAAAGAAGAAGTGAACAATGAGGAGGCTTTCTTTTTCACACAGAGGATTCAGTTTCTCACAGTGATTTAAAGAAACTATTTAGCTACAGAAAATACTTCCAAAGAATGGCACTTTGCCATTAAAAATAAAATAAACTCTTTAAAAGTATTAAAATACCACTGTTTTTGTAGATGGATGTATGTCAAATTCCTCAGCAAATACTCTAAAATAGATTAGGTGAGGCTAGAAGATAGATTAATTATTCATCGTTATCATTAAAAAGTTCCTAAACTCACCAGTTTTGATTATGAAGAAAGCCAGAAGTAGACATTTAGACATGCATTTACTTTTCTGTTTGCAGAGAGGTGAACTGGAGATGTACATTGATGTAGCCAGATGTATTTCAGAAATGGCTGATTCAGAGATCAATCGCATTGTCCAGATCTCCAAGGTAATTACATTTGAATTATGCTCTTTTATATCACCAGATCATGTGAAACAAACAACCTTGTCATTTTTATTGTTACCAGACTATTTTAGCTCACTGGGAGCATTTAATTGTTTTACCTGACATGTAGGTAAGAGTGTTCTGGATCTAATCTGCAGGCAGTAGAGAGAAGCAGAAGTGATAAGAATCCATATCCCAAACTTTCTCAAAGCAATTCAAATACTCATGATTTCACCTGAGAGGTTTGAACCGGCGAGTCTTAACTAACTTGGTGAGGTGGGGGTTGGCCTCTTCTCTCAGGCAACCAGTCCTAGACAAGACACAAAAAAGACACATTCCTAAGCTGCACCAGGAGAGGTTTAGGCTGGACATTAGGAACAATTTCTTCACAGAAAGGGTGATTAGTCCTTAGAATGGGAATGTCACACCAGGGAGATGGTGGAGACACTGTCCCTAGAGGTGTTTAAGGAAAGACTGGATGTGGCACTCAGTGCCGAGGTCTAGTTGACATGGTATAGTTGAATCATATGTTGGACTTGATAATCTCATAGGTCTTTTCCAACCTAACTGATTCTGTGATTCTGGGAATTACTTCTGTTAGCAGAACAGGAATGGTGTGAACCAGAGTGGTGTTATGTCTTCTGAATCTCAGACCAATGATGCAAATAGCACACCACAGTCCTGTTTGGTTAATATACCCACCTGCTTGAAACTGGACTGTAAATGCATCCTGGTGACTAGCTGTCCTTGAACTGGTGGATCTCGCTTCTATTAAAAATGTGAAATAATTGACTGAAAAACCTTTCATTCCTGACTTTATGTTCTGTATTTACATTCATGCTCAGAATGTTTCCTGGTGGACAAGATGACTGAGGATGATAATGTAATAAAAAAAGCTTTTATCTTATAGTTCACCAGTGGAATCAATTAGCGGTGGAATTCTTAGCAGCTGAAATGCTAAGGAAGTGACCTGTGTGGAATAACTTGATGTTTTCAGATGAAGCTTTTTAAAACAAACATCTGTGATGTAAAGCCCCCTGTTCTGTTTTCTATGAAATTCACTGGAGGACCAAGCAGTCAAATAGGTTGTGGAGGCTGAACTGTCATTTCCTTGTATTTTTCACTTCTTATTTCACACTGGAAAACATAATTTAAGAAAACCTCTTTTTGTCACTACAGTGTATCTGTCTTGCAAGAAGACTTGAGTGGCTAGAACTGTTAAGCTGGTTCATTCCATTTCAAAGGGGAATGTAAAATTTAACGCAGTATGAAAAAAAGCTGTACTGAGTTACACTTTGCTGGCCTATTTTGAACAATTCAAGTAAAGTTCAAGTAGCATGTAGAGTCTTCTGTGTAATAATGTTTTGAGGAAAATGAAGCCTACTAGTTATTCAAAGAGTTTCTTACTTTTTTATAAAGAGGAGTGGAGAATTTACTCTTCCCACAAGAAATGTACCTTTCAATTTAACATTTTTTAATTGCATTTGCAGAACAATATAGAGAAGGCCACATTCATGAAAGTGTATTTAGTTTCTCAAGGCAGATTGTCTCTGACGAACTTGAGTGCCGTGATTCATATTGTGGCAGGATATCACCAGAAGGAAAATATTTTGTGGATGTTCTTGCATAGTTTCTATCATGCTCGCATTGTGAGACATGAAAATACAGGTAAGATTAGGCTTAAAGAAAAATCAACAATGCAATCAACAGATATTTATGAATATACACTGATTCCTTTAAAATAATTTTAAGATGTTTTAACCAAAGTATTTCCAAATTTTTCCATATTGGAAACTACTGTCTTCAGAATTATTTTAGTATTCAAGTAGTTGTATCAAACTTTGCTTGTATGTTTTTCTCCAGTTACTTCTTTTTCTGTGGTCTGGCTACAAGTCATTTGTCTCATCAGTGTGGTTTACAGACCACAGTTTTAACTAGATCTGTGTCTCCCAGTCTTTTTAGGGTAGTGTTAGAGATGTACATAGTACATTAGAGACCTCTTTAATACTGCAAGTCTGCTAACCTTCTGACCTAAAGTCTGACTTACTAGTATGTGACACAGAAGGTGGGGGGATGTTCACATAAGACTGGTGGAACTAGGGAGATAACTTTCTTTCCTGAACTCCTTGCACTGATTTAACACAGGAAATAAATTTCCCTTTTTCCGTTTTCATAACTATGACAGATAGTCATCTGGTGGCTTAATGATTTGGGCTGGCTCAGCTATGGGTCTGACAAAGCATAGTGGCTGATGCAAGAGAAGTAGGAGAATCAAACAGGAAGATAAAGAAGGAAGAAACAAAAACAGAAAGATACAAGAATGAGGTCTCATTTTCATGGCAGAAAGGTCTTTGTCTGTCTGTGTTCACTGAACAGCTTCAAAGCATTATATTGCCAAATGCCTTAGCTGCCAGCTGTGTTTGAAGAACTTCAAAGTAGTGAGCTTTAATTGAGTGAAGTGAGGATCCTTTGGGTAAAAGAGGAGACAGCATGAAAGGGGGCACTTGTAAAGATTACATGGATGTAGTAATAATGTATGATGTAATGTGATCTTGGTGGTGAGCTTCTAGGAGGTAGAACAGATTATGGATAGCAGAATCTGAATCAATGAAATGTCTTCCATCCTTGAGATGAATTGAGGGCTGATATTATTTGCATGCTTTGACCATATTTTATTGACCCTCTCAACACTGTAGGACCATTTTCACAGTAATTTGCACATTGAGGGAAGGTTTAGGATCCTGTAGCAGTCAAATGTGCAGACTTGGTTAGTGGGTCCTGCAGGCTGCCATTATGTGAAATAATTCTCACGCAGTTTTTTGTTTGGGCTTTTTTTGTGAGTGTGTGTGTGTGTGTATGTGTGTCAGTGTGTTGCCTGCCCTATAAGCAACATTTCTGCACTGTTTAAGGGCCTGTATATGTTTTCTGTCAGTGGCAAAATTAATCAAATTTGATAATGGTGTTGGTGATCTTTTTCTTTTACAGTTGGTGCTTTCCTGTTATAGTGATTTTCTGTGCTTGCTTTTCAATGAAAAGCAATGCATTCTAGTGTTTAACATGAGTCAGCGTTCTTATTCTTTTTCTAGGAGTTCTGAAAAGAATGGACTGGCTGTTAGACCTAATGGGCTACATCAGAAATGTAGCGCACAAGTCAACACTCTTAGAAAATGTTGATCTGAAAGAGGTAATGGCTGTGAAAATGATTTGGAGCAAGGACAGAGATTCTGATATATTTTACATTTTTCCTCAGTTATAAGAATTATTCTCCATGCTTTTGTATTTTAGAAGATTGTGATCTCACCACCACAGAGAAGATCTTCACATTTTTTATGAATGAATGTGTATTTAAAACTCTTACTTTAAAATAACCTTTACATTTAAGTTATGATAGAACCTTAAGGCAACTAAAGGAAATAATTTCTTAAAATTTACTGTATTTAGAGCAATTTAAGGAAATTTTTGAATTCACTAGTAGAACTGTATAGGCAGGTGAGAACTGTGTAGTTTCTGGTTCTGAGAGAGCTTGGACAGTTTCAGAGAAATAATGTTGTTCACCTATTTTAGATCTTGCATTTGAGGACATAAAATAAGCTGCTGCTTAGATCAGAAGGGCATTAATTACATTGCTGCAATATTTCCCAGCCATTTATAGCACCACAACAGTGACCATCTCTGATCTCCCTCAACAGTCAGGTTGCTATGAAAAAGTTTTTTCCCCATTTTAAATAAGTTGTGGATCAGCTTTAATCTAGAAGATGATTGTAGAAGAGTGTGATTTTACTTTTCTTCATGTAGACATTTTAGTTTGAACTTATAAAGAGGCTTATGCTCTTCAAAGCATAGAAGTATATTAAGAACTTTTTAGTTCTTAATTTTAGTTCTTGCATTTTGAATTTTACCTGAATTTTTAGATGATTGTTTTTAAGAGCAAGTCATCATCTGGATTTTGGTCTTGGGTTTTTGGTTGGTTTCTTTCTTGGATGACTTTTTTTGTTGGGTTTTTTTGGTAAGGTTTTTAATTTTTTTTTCTCCTTCTGTATTATTCATTTAATGAAGTGCATTTTTGCCTTTTTCCTGTTTAGTGCACAGATTTCCTTGTGTGGCTGTTTGCAGCTTCTGTTTTGGCCTGGGCTGACCATGGTGCACCATTACTGCTTGGCCTCAGTGCTGACTGGTCACTGTGGAAACACCACATGGTATCACCAGAATTATATGAGGAACACATTGGCAAGCACCCCACTGATAAGTTTGCTGTGCAAGAGACTCTCACTCTCCTTCCAAGTAGCCTTTTCCTTTTGCTGGCTAAAGAACCGTGGAAAGAACAAACACAGAAGGTAAAACTGCATGTAGTGGTAAGCACTTTATATGAGAAAGAACCCCATTTTTGGTAGTCACCTTGGATCTTAGAGCAGTTATTTCCTCTATATTCTATTGTATCTTAATTGTGATCTCACTTTATTTTTAATGAGACATGAAAGTAGTTTCTTAAGTAAAATTTGAGAGTTGCAAAAAGAAAAAAAAATTCCAAAGCTGGGAGTCAAACTCTTAAGAAAATGCAGCCCAGAGAATTGGGAGCTGCTGGTAGCAAGTCAGTGTTTTAAACACTGGAAGAAGCTGGACACACCACACTGTAGCTGGACACACCACACTGTAAATTCAGAACAATCAAAGATCTTCTTCACAGTTTTCAATGTGTGTCATTTATTTTGAAGTATGAGTTGAAAATAAATGAGGAAAATTGTGCCTAATTTGGCAAACCTACTGTGCAGTGCATGTAGTTGCTATATGTGGAAGTACTGTTATTAATCTATAGATTAATAATTAGCTATTTTGTGCAAACTGGAGTCTGTTGAGAACTGGTTTCTCTGAGCATGCTTCTGTGCTCAGAGTTACCTTTGAAGTCAGAATTCAGAATGTTGGAGGAATGCAGGGGTGAGCTGTTAGTATGAAAGTACTTAATTAGGTTTTAAGGAAGAATGTGAGGCCTTGCCCTGAAAATCATCCTTAGGAATTTAAATACCATGTTGTCATCCAGGCACCCTGCATTGCCAGAAAAGAAAAAAAAAAAACCAAAAAAAAAAAACAAAAAATGAGAGAGGTCAAAAGAGGAACAAAGGCAATAAGAGTTCTGAAGGGACTTTTTTGCAGTAAAACATTTGGACAAGAGGCTGATAAGAATGAATTATATTAATAGGTTAAAGGTATGAACAGGCAAGATGGAGGAAAGCTGTTTAGTGTGCCTTCTTCTTACAAAGAATTATTGCTGACATAATAAGAAGGCTCAAAGGGAGTTTCAGATCCAGCTATGGAAAGAATTGCGTTGACAGGGAGATGTACTCTAGGGTGTTTTGTTTACTTTGGGCAGAAGCTTCATTGGTCACTGCCTATGATTAGATAACTGAATTTAGCAGAAATCAAATGTTGTCTGTCAAACTGAAAATAATTCATCGTGTTCTGATACAGGGGCTCTTTTAATTCAGATTTTTTTTTCATATTTCTGTCTTCAGTTTATTGACTGGCTGATCAATATGATGGAATGTCCTAAGGAAGCATTATCAACATCTTCCATGGACCTGCTGAAAGGTAATGTATTTTTAATTAGGTCCTCATTTTTCCATAACGGTCAGTACAGATCAAATGCAGTTGTTACAAGGAGTGAGATTTTGTCTTTGAGGTAATTGTCACAGGTAAGTTGGCATTCTTGTCTGTAACATTTTATATTTGCTGTTTCATCTTCTGATGCTTATAATGTAGCACTTAGGGTCCAAAGGATCTAGAGGTACATCTAGTGCACAAACTTATTTCATTGATAGATCTGTCTGTTGTTTTTGAAGTTACCCTTAAAAATAAGATGCAACATACTATTGGGAAATCTTCCGGTACTAGAATACAAATCACATAACTTAGGTACAAGACTGTGCTGTGTGGAAGGGCTAGGAGGTGAACTAGGACAGCCTAGTAAAAGGGTCTAAGAAAAAAAGGAAAGAGAAATTAGGGTTCCTGAAAAGATACAAGAAAAGAAAGTTGAAAACTAGAAAATATGTTGAATTATGGTAGGAGTTGTAGCCCTAGCATGCGTCCTATTGCTTACATATATACGTAGGATCTGTGCAAGTCATTTTAAGAGGACACCACAAATATTCTCAAGTGAAGTAAGTGCACTTGTGCTTCTTTCCATTAACACAGTGCACTTCCTTTGGACCATCTGATTTGTTGGACCTAAAAAAGGCTTCTTGAAATCCAGTTATTAAGTTATTTGCATTAATAGGATAATTACCCTTGCTTTGATGTCTGCAGTTTTAGTCACTCTCTGATGAATTCCCCTGTAATGTCTGCTTATCTCCACCAGAAGCAATGCTAAGGACTGCTCGAGAACCTTGTCTGTATATCAGAGAGTTCCAATATTCACCATATATTCTCAGTATGCCCCGATAGAGATAAGTCACTGTTCCCTTTGAGCTTCTCATTGTTTTTTTTCCTTTTACGTAGTAGAACATGAAACTTCCATCTGAATAACTAGACTGTGACTAGGTTGGTTATTGGATTTTGTCTAAACACATAATTCTTTCAAGTTGAATTAAAAAATCAGTGAGTTGCATTTCTAATCAGTGAATTGAGCAGAGGACTTAAGACTTTGTGCTTCTGTTGTTCCCAGTGCCTCCTATGTCCTGGCTTACATCATTGCTCATTGAATTTGAGCTTTCTGCAATGTTGGTTATCTGTGTGCCTAAGTGATAGACTAATTAGAAGATGATGTGATATGATTTCAGTAGGAGATGTGCCGCAAAGCAAAGGAAGGGCCTAGTACCTCACCACAAGTGAAAGAATTATGAAAAGAGTCAGTAAAAGAAGAACTAAACCTATATCTGTGCTAGTAAAACTACTAGGAAGAATACTCACATCTTTTCCTTTGGACTGCAGAACTTAATGTAATTTGTTCCTGTCTTCACAGTTACACTTCTGGCCTTGAGGTCTCTTGCAGAGTTCAAGAAGAAAGCAGTATGGACTAAAGCTTATGGGTGGTAGCTGCATACCGTACCTTATCCAATGAAGAAAATTGTCCATACTTGAAAACATAATACTATTACTCAGGCATCAAGAAGCTGTATTTCAAAGACATTTCCTATCAAAAGATTTTTAATTGGGTTCGGTTTTTTTTTACCCTTTTGCTTCATCACAAAAATTCCTATGAAAAGCAATATTTTGTCTTTAAGTCATGTGTTATTGTTTTGCAAATGTGCTGAATCTAAATGAGAAATACACATTCAGTTTCAATTGAATTGTTTCAGTAACATCTGGGAACCTCAAAAGCTGGAGCGGAATATTCCTTTAATTTGTGGAAGCTTTGAAGTAATGGTTGAAAATAAAAGAAACTAGTAAAATTTGATGGATATAGCGTATTTATTAAAGTATGTTTTAGTGTAACAGACTTGTAATGAGCATTATTTTTGAACTGATAATCCTTCCTTTAGTAATAACCCAATGTTCTTGTGCAGTAATGACAACACGTTATAACTATATAGTGTGATCAGAGTTTCTGAAGAGGGGTGATATGCATGTCAAGTTTGAAATGGCTTTATAAAGACTGCTGAAATGAGTTGATGATCCTGATGGCTGTAGTATCTACAGCTCCAGGACAGTTGCCATTTTCTTTCCACTTGTAACTGTTCTTTTCTCCTTGACACTTCTCTGCACATAACAAGAGTTCTTCCTCTGCCTCTAGGGAAAAGGGACAATATAGCAACTCCTTTACAAGTTTATGAACTTAAATAGATTAGCCCCTGCTATTTTCCTTATTTATTACTTTTTTCTTTCTGAAGGAATAGAGGCTTTTTCACTTTGCAATCTTTCCAAGAGAGGTATTAAAAGAGATTTTATATTTAGCAATCCTCCTTGCTGAAGTGGACAAAAATTAACTAAATATAATTGGGCACTGTTCCCTAGTGTCTTTCAAAACAGTACTGGTAAGAGCGTTGTTGATTTTGATCAGGTTGAAGGAAATTATATTTCCATATATCTATAAACACACCCCACTGGAGGAATTATCTTATTTTTCAGGACTGATAACATTTCCTCTGTTAAAGAAATTCTTTGATGTCTTGATCACTTGGTCTGTTCGCCCTGGGGAAGAGGAGACAGAGGAGAGCCCTCATCGCAGTTACAGCTTCCTTGTGAGGGGAAGCAGAGGGGCAGGCATTGATCTCTGCTCTGTGGTGACAGTGACAGCACCTGAGGGAATGGCCTGAAGTTGTGTCAGGGGAGGTTTATGTTGGATGTTGTCTGTTAGGAAATGATTCTTCACCCAGAGGGTGGTTGGGCACTGGAACAGCTGCCCAGGGAAGTCACAGGACCAGCCTGATAGAGTTCAAGAAGTGTTTGGGCAATACTCTCAGGCACACAGTGTGACTCTTTGGGTTGTCCTGTGCAGGTCCAGGAGCTGGACTTTGATGATCCTTATGGCCCCCTTCCAACTCAGAATAATGCATGATTCCATGACTCTTTCTAGGATTTTCTCATCCAACAGGGTACTGTGTGAAGGCTGAGCATTTCTTCATTGATTGGGTGTGTGGAGGATTAATGCAGTACTTGTTTGCCTTTCCAAAATAGTGGATAATTAGTGGTAGTTTTCTGCTGCATATGCAGCTGTAGATTGAGAAAACTGTCTAAAGGTGAATGTGCAGAAGGACTCGCTGAAAGTCCTTGTCAGAGAGCATGCATCTCAGTTCATGACTTTCCATTTGTGCGTGCTTCTAAGTAATCTCTAACAAAGCCCAATACGTCACATTTTAATGGTTCCATCTCTAATGTACTGTCTCAAACTAAGTTACACCTTTAATCATCTCAGTTTGCCTGTTGATTAGCATTTTAATTCAGATGAAAACTTGTCTTTTTTAAAGGAAATCGCTGTGTGAAGCCTATTTGCTGGGTTTCAGTTTGCCTAGAGGAGCAATATGTAAACATCTAAATTAACTAAATTCCTGCTGATATGTAGTAGAACATGGAATTCAAGGGACGGCATAGCATGGCCTGAGGGTGGCAATGCTTGTAGAGCACTGAGAGTTTAAGAGAGTATTTGAAATGTTTGAACACCAATGCACACGATACAAGAAATAAACAGGATAAACTGGAAGCATTTGTCAGCTCCCAAAGCTATGAGATTTGGATTGGTGAGACTTGGTAGAATGAGTTCCATGACTGGAGTGCTGGCATGCAGGGCTATAGACTGTTCAGGAGGGATAGGCAAGGCAAAGGAGTTGCATTGGAAGGCACAGTTTTCACTGCCATTCCTTGCAGTTAGGAATAATGTGGTTGAAAACCTCTGAGTGAGAATTAGGAGATGGAAAACAAAGCAGATGTCACTGTAGGTGTCTACTGCTGTTCACTCAGTCACAATGCCAGCAGTGGTTATATGATCTATGGGCAGTGAAGAGAAATCTCTGAACCAGTAGCCCTTGTTCATGTGGAAAATTTCAGTTTCCTGGACATGCTAGACAACTGTGACAAGGAAGTCTCAGAAATTCCAGAAGTATGTTGAAGATAATTTCTTGCCACAAGTATTCATTGAAACAACTAGGAAAGATGTCCCCCATCTCTCCCTCTGCCCCTCCCCATCCCCATCAGAAACTTGCTGTTTGTGAATAGGGAAGGAGATGATGGGAATTTTTAGGTGGCTGTTTTGGCCACAGTAATCATAAGTTTAAATTTTTTGGTGTAAATGAGAAACAAGACATCAGAGTTGCTATCCAAGATTTCAGGATAGCAAACCTTAAACTGCTCAGGAAGCTAGTTAGCAGTATCCTCTGGGAATCTGATTTTCAGGGCTTAGAGATCCATGAGTGCTGGTCCATTTTTAAGAGCAACCTTTTAGAAGCACAGAAGCAAGTAAATCACAGTATGCCAAAAGTCCAGCAAGAAGGGTAGAAGAACAGCTTGGCTGAACAGGGAACTCCTCTTGGAACTCACAAAGAATGATCTCTGTAAGAGAGGTCAGACCTCACAGGATGATTACGGAGCTGTGTAGGGAGAAAACATGAAAGTCCAAAGCTCAGAGTTGAAACTGGCCAGCGTTGGGTCAGATTAAAAAAGAAATTCTGGGTACTCTTCTGAGCAAGAAGAGATCTTAGGAAAATATTCAACCAATTCGTGATGAAGGTAGCCTGAAAAAAGGATGAGGAAAAGGCAGAGGCATTATAATGCTTTTGCATCAGTCATTAATAACATTGATACACGTGGGTCTGGCCTGTCCTCTCAGAGAACATACAGCAGCAATGACTTTCCATTTCTGGACACTGAAACTGTAAATGAGCAGTTGTATCACTTTAGTCTTTGTAATTCAATGGGCCTGATGGGATTCATCCCAGAGCACTGGAGGAGCTATCTTTTGGGAGTCTGGGGAGATCCCTGCTCACCAGAAGCTGCCCAACATTAATCCAGTTTACCAGAAGGGCGTGAGGAAAGACACAGACAACTGCAGGCCTGTTAACTTCATTACCAGGGAAGATTTACTGAGATCATACTGGATACTATTGAAAGGCAATTAAAGAACAATACAACCATTGATCACAGTCAACATGAGTTCACAAAAGGAAAGCCCTGAGTAACTCATCTGATACCCTTCTATGATACAGCTACCCACCTAGTGGGTGCACTGGTTAAAGAACTGGCAGAAGGGCGGAGCTCAAAGACTTCTAGTGCATGGAGCTGACAGTCATCCGCAGTGTTCCTCAGGTTTCAAATCTGGGGCCAGTTCAGCTCAATGTACTTATCCATGATTAGGAGGCAGGAATGCACAATTATGTTTGCTGATAATACTAAACTTGAAAGTTGCTGTTGACTCTTGAGGGACAAGAGACCTTGCAAAAAAATTTGGATAGTTGAGGATTTGGCTATGATTAATGACATGAAATCTAACAAGTTAAAACGGTGGATTCTGCGTCAGGTACAGAGGTACCAGGTGTCAGATTCCTGACACAAGTCTAAATTGGTAGAGGAGTCATACTGGAGAGCAGCCCTGTATAAAGAGATCTGGGGTTGCTGGTATCTCAAGGCACAAAGATTGAAGTTCAGAGAATCACAGAATTACTGGAGTGGAAAGGGTCCTCTGGAGGGCAACACACCTCTCCTCGTTGGCTCCTCCACCACTTGCATTACTAAGTTATCTTCCAGTATCTGCAGGAACTTCCTGGACTGTGTGCCGAGCCATGTTGTGCCTCCAACAATTACCAGGATTGTTGAACTCTCAGAGGAGGACCAGGGCCCATGATCTCAAGGCTACTTCCAGTTACCTCAAAAGGTAGGTAACTTACCTCCAGAACTTACCTCCAGAAAGCCTCATCAGCTTCCTTGTCCGAGTCAGGTGGCCTATAGTAAACACCCACAACAGTGTTATCCATTTTAGGCTGTCCCTTATTCTTTACCTATAAGCTCTCAACTCCTTGTCTGTCCCTGGGCAGAGCTTGATGCTCTTTCACATAAAGACCAACTCCACCACCTCACCTCGCTGACCTGTCCTTTCTGAAAAGTACACAGGAATGCATGACAACATTCCAGTGGTGAGCTATTCCACCATGTCTCCCAAATTGCAATGAGAGCATAACTCTGTGACCACACGTAGATTGCCAGTTCTTCTTGTTTATTCCCTGTGCTTGGTGCATTTGTGTACAGGCACTTCAGGGAGGCAGCTGAGCATCCAGGCTCCCTAGGAGGAGTGTAAAAAGATTCCCCATATCCATATACAGCTTTGATGTGGTTAGCCCTAAGACTCTCATCTTGAGGCAGCCAATCTTGCCCTGGTTGGCATGGCCCACTCCCCAGGAGAAAGCAATGGCATGAGTATTGCCACTTTGGACCCCAACCAAGTCATTCAGTTTAAAGCCCATCTCACCAAATTGACCAGTCTGCTGCCAGAGCTTCTCATGCCCTTTTTAGACAGGTGGATCCCACCCTTTCCTAACAGGCTACAATTACTCAAGTACAACTCATTGTCATAAAAGCCATTGTCTCAAACATCTTTTTGCCTGCCCAGTTCTCAGCTTTTCCAGGAACTCAGGTGAGGCACTGGAGCTGTAGTTACAGTGGTCTTTTGTGGTCAAATATGGAAGGCTGACTGCCTCAATCTGCCAACTGTCTGCCCCAAATTACCTCTGTACCAAAAAGAGGTGGGGAAGTCGTCTGTCATGAGCTTCATGCCTTTTTCATGCAGTTTATGCTTGGGGGACCTCTCCGTAGTGATTTTAAAGAATCCTTTTCCTATTCCAGCATTTTACCCAGCTGTAAGACTCCAGACATAACATTTTTTTAACAACAATAAAACAATAAACATGGCTTTATCTGTGATAGGTTTGACCTCAGCTGGCTTCCAGAAGTCCATTCAGCCCCATCTCCTCAACAGGACATTCATCTCCCTCCTCCAACAGAACAGGGAGAAAAGAGGATGAGAAAGTTCACGGGTCAAGATAGAGTGACCATTTACTATTCACTGTCACAAAACAGATTCAACTTGTCAAAGAAAAATTTATTGCCAATTAAAAATAGAGTAGGATGGAAAGAAAAAAGGCAAAACTAAAATCACCTCCCCCTACGCCTCCCTTTTTCCTAGGTTCACTTTACTCCTTCATTCCTGCATTTTCTACCTACTCCCTCCCCAGGCAGTACAAGGTGGGTGTGGGGATTGCATTTAGGTAATAAACCTTAATCTCTGCTACTTGTTTGTCTTCTCACTGTTGCTCTACTCCAGCATGGAGTCCCTCCCATGGGACACAGTCCTTCATGGTTTCTTCTTACAAGCTGCAGCCCTTCAAGCACTGCTCTAGCATAGAGCATGGGGTACAGTCCATTAGGAAAAAGCTACCTCAGTAGGGGTCCTTAATGGGCCACTGTTCCTGCTTTGCTTGTGTGGGCTCTCCATGGGCTGCAGCCTCCCTCAGGGCACAGCCACCTGCTCCAGCCTGGGGTCCTCCACAGGCTGCCGTGTGGATATCTTGTCTGGTGTGTTTCTTCATGGGTTGCAGAGAGACAACCTGGTCCACCATGGTCTTCTTCATGGCCCACCGAGAAATCTGCTGCAGCGCCTAGAGTAGCTCTTCATCTTCTCCACTGACCTTGGTGTCTACAGAGCTGTTTCTCTTACATTTTTCTTACTCTTCTTCTCACAGCTGCTGCATAATATTTCTTACCTTTTCTTAAGTTTTCAGAGAGGAGCCATGCCATCATCTTTGCTGTCCTGCAGTGGCTCCATTTTGGAACTGGCTGGAACCAGCTGTTTCTGGCATATTGGATTGAATTTCCAAGGAAAAAATGTTCATGTTTCAACTTTAGCAAGCTATACAGTGGTTTAATGTGGAATTACTATGGCTGTCTTCAAAACTGTCATTTTATTCAGCTGCTCTATATGTTTGTTAACACTGTTCACACTTGAATCAGTTTGGGTCATACAGAAGCCCTAAGTGAAAGCACTCCTGTTTCTCTACTAAGTTCCAAATTTCTGTTTGGAGTGGTTTGAAAAAAACTAATCCAGGGTTGTCACTATACTATTCTAAGCGTGATCTTGTTCCTTATGGTCTGTAAATACTTGGTGGTCAAAATAGTCTGTAGGCATTGTCTGCCACATTTGTTAAATAAATAAAAATTGTAGTAGGTGACCTTTCAAAACAAATTAATTTAGCTTCACTGTTTCCTTATATAACCTCAGGCTGCATGGTTTGAAAAGTCATACAGGAAAAAGCCTCTTCATATTTTAACAGTATTTAGTTTCCCTTTAAATATTACCTTCTCTCCTTCTCCTACTATCTAGGCTCCTTTCCCACAGTTTTCAGACAGCTAAAAAAAAAAAAAATAACCTCACTTTTCTCCCCCACATGCTTGAATTGAAATGTAGGTGATAACCAATACAGATGAAAAACCAGAAAAGCTCCTGTCAGCCTCCAAGGAATTATTAGGCTATTCTTGCCTGTATAATCCACTGGGTTGCTGTGTATATTCCTCACCGGCAAACTTTGAAAAGCTTATCTTCTAGTTGCATTCTCACAGTTTATCCTAGAGAAGTATAAGCAGCAATACAATTGAGTAAAATGCCTAGAATTTTGCACATGGCTTTTGACAGTAATTCAGTTCCATTTTAGGAACAACATATTATTTGACCTGACCTCATCACACTTCTTTTGCACATATCTGTCTGCTGTTCAGCATGGAAGAAAATAATTGTGGGAGAAGAGACTGACATGCCAAACACATGATTACAAGTGTTTATTTCTGACCCTTAAACTTCCCCTTGAATATATAGTAGATGAGTACCTTAACACTTGCCTTTCTGATTTAGCTACATTTTCTGGAACTGTCTTTTGACAACTGAAGGATGGAGCCAGAATGTGAAGGATCCTTAGTGAATGCCTGGGTTAATCAGCATGTTAGTCTCTAGGTTGCAAAGGTTCTGACTTCTGCTCCTTGAGAGATTCCAGTTCCAGCCAATTTAGCATTTATATATGAGGTACATACACGTTGGCGTAGTATAAAGTAATCTTACAGATTAAATGATATTGTCATTACAGAATATCTGTAGCTATAGGTAAAAATTAACACTGAGATAAGGGTGTGGCAGTGAGTTGTGGCACGCTTCAATTTTTTCAGAATTCTGTAACATATATTAGAAAAAAAATTAGTTTAAAAAACTCTGGCCACTTGAAGTCAAAAAGTTTTCAAAACACATTCAAAAGTTTTCAAAAGCTGCTGTATTTTTGAGGTGCAGTCAAGAGATCTGCCTTTTCTGAAAATTCTACACAGCCAGATAATGTTCATGCAAAGAGGAGTTTTGCATTGAGAAATCTTTCCAGTTTGTTTTTAACTATGATGTGCAGCAATCTCCTAGGAATATATTTTGTCCTTCCAAACAAAATATCAACTTAGCTTCTTTTATTTTTGATGTTGCCTGTCCCTAGGTGTGCCATTCTCTCAGAGAAAAGGTTCCGGATGATAAAGCACATACCTGAATCAAAACACAAAACGGTGTAAGAACAAAGGAGTAGAATTCAAACTGTCTACAATTAATTTAGATGGGACTGTAAGATCCTTCCTCTGGCAACCTTACACAGTTCCTTCCATGTACTTAGAACACTCCATCATAAAGATGAGATCCTGCAAATTCACATTAAAGGCAATGACAGAACAAAGACTTCTGTACGATGCAGCTAAATTCAGTTGAAATTTTTCCAAAGTGTTTTGATGAGAAGGAGAAGGGACCTGTTTACATGCAAGTTTTGGAGTAGCTTTGTTTTTTCATCCCTTTAAATAATCATGCTGTAAAAGTCTTAATTTAGGTATAATTTTTCATCCCAGCTAGGTGTTATGAGTGAAGAACAGTTGCACAGAACCAGCGTATGATCAAATGGGAATTCATTTAAAAATAAGAATTAAAAAAAAAAAAAAAAAAGGATGTTTCACTAAATAGCTGTAAGGCTAGCATCACTGAAACAACCTCTATAGGTTTGTGTTTTTATGTACCATACACATAGTGTATCTTGCATATTTAACTATTTATATTTGAAAGATACTGGAAATCAAAACAGGTAGTGATGTACTTTCCTGCAGTGGCTTGCAGGAGATGTAGCAAAGAGAGTTAGACTTTGTGAAAGGCCCACTACAGATTTGATTTTCTTGTTGCAAAAGCATCCCAGTTGTGTAGAGACCCAGCTCTCTGGAAGAGGAGATACTTACCTGCAAAGAGCACTAGCAGGTATATTTTCAGAACATAGGGGAAGTAGATTGAGAAGGTGAATGGAAATGGTAGCTTGATAGAGTATGTGCCAAAGGATTCAAAATAAGGCAGTGATACACAAATTGCAAATCCTGTAAAAACATGTAAAAAATTCTTAGTCGAAAGGAAGCAGATCATCAAAAAGCTTAATGAACAAGTCAGTTACCTTTTATATTTTATATACCTATACATATATATATATATATGCATTCATATACATATGCATGTTTTCTCCTTGAGTTCAGTTTTGTAGATTTGGGGTGCTAATTGCTCTAAATACTAGAATTAATATATATTTATTCTATACACTAACAATAATTAATAAATAATCATTAATTCAGAAATTATTATTATTATTGTTATTATAAATAAAGATAAAAAGGTCAGAAACAAGTACTTTCAGTGTGTTTTCAGTGGGCAGACTTCTCAGTGTAAGTATGATAACCTGCTAAGTATGGCCTGAGCCAGTAAGGTCAGCCTCAGTGGGGGAGAAACTCTGGAACATGCTGTCTAGTATACTAAGTCTGGAAGGGAGGAATCCATTTGTCTTTTGTGAGGGTATCTTTCTGCTTTACTTAGACAAAAAGAACATTCTCCCAGATTTTTAAAAATGTAACACCAAGAACCCTAAAACCTACCAGACACACAACCCCAAACTCCAGATAGTCCCTATTAAAGAAAAATAACAGAAAAGAGAGACAGAGGTGACACAGAGGTTAATATGAAGGTACATGAACATTTATGACAGCTTTGGCAACACATGAGGAACTATGTTAAACACAAACAGCAATGGAAGTGATCACATTTTACTGAAGAATATTAAGGAAGCAAGTGGTTGGTACCCTTCCCAACTCCTTACCTTTAGCCAGAACTGAAAGGGGATAAAGCGGGATGCACAGTGAGAAGTTGAGCCATGTTAGCGGTAGGTAGTATATGCCCATCCTTGCCAACATATTGTAAGTGTACCTGCAATAAGAGGAAAGCAGATGGGCTCAGAGGAAATTATGATGTCTTTAGAATAAAGATACACTATTGGAAAACTCAAAGGAATTGCAGAAGAGCTTGGAGCTGTTTAAGTAAATTTCAAAGCCAGCAACAGTTTTTGTTCAGACTCCAGTGCCTGACAGTAGATGGTTCATTTTTTCAGAAGAGTTATCTGTGGTGCTACCCTAGAGCAGGCAGACAGCAATAAAGCCCTCCAGACAAAAAGCTGTATCAGAAACAGGCAGGATTTCACACTGGTCCATCAGAAAACGGATTTCAGGTGCTGGTGTTGCAACTGAGAGGGGCAGGCAGAATATCACTGTTGCTTGGGACTGAGACAGTCCTGATTTATGACTGCTGAGCTAGCTGTATCGCTGCTGGAGAAGGTTTAACAAGAGGGCAATTGCAGGTACATAACCTGTAGTACCTCTGTCCCTCTCCTGGACCTCAGCAGGGGTAGTAGGTCCAAAAAAAAGTGGTTGCTCACCAGTGTATTGCAGCATTTTATTTTTACTGCCGCTGCTACTGTTGCTTATTGGGAGAACAGAATGCTTAGTACTTCAGTCTCCAAAGGTGACCTGATCTTGGATTGATCTTAAAATGGTACAGCAGCTCTCCAAATACTGGAGAAATATGTCTTAATGCACTTTTGATCAGCTAAAAGACTGCACTGTGAGCTTGCTAGAGATGTGTAAATCTGTTTCCCAAGATTTTCTGACAGATAAAACTGGTGTTAAACACACCTGTATTCCCTTTTTATTTATTAATTTGATTAATTTTGCATCATACTTGGACTATAGAAGAGTGGACCTTTGAAAATGGACCATTGTCTCTCAAGGTTGCCCTCTGCAAGCTCAGGATTGTCTCCATTTTTTATTCTTGTTGCTCTTAAGGCTGAATCTCAAAACAATACAAAAAGGAAACAGCTTCTCCCTCTTTATACAATTCCATGGGCTGTTATGGTATATGAGTTGCTGTGAGTGCTGTGCCTTCTTAAAATGCTTCTTAATTCTGTATGTACATGATCTAAGTCTACAAACTGAGGTGCATAGAGGCTTACATTAAAATGAGAAGTATGTGTTGTTCTTGTGGTGTGATATATGCCCTTCTACACCAAAACTCTCAGTCTCCTGCAGCAGGAGCTCTTGGCTTTTTGGAAACCACTGTGTGATTAACCCAGAATAGTCTTTCTGCCTTTGCAAGAAGTTCTGCTGGTGTTACCTTACTGTGCTGTCAATCTTGGATCAAAGTGGATAAAAAAATAAAATAATAAAGCAACAGGATGGCAACCAGGATGGTTTCAGGAATTGCTGTTTCCAGAATGTAGTTTTGATTGCCTTCTAAATTTTTGTTAAAAGCATCAAAGCCCTTGAACTACAAATGTTAATGCAGTCTGCTAATGCATTACTCTATCTTACATCTGTAAATTACTCTAAGTCTTAACCATGTGGATTTTTGTAAAAATCATTAGGTAACTCTAAAAGTTCAAGCTTTTATTTAAAAATGGATAATATGCTCTGCCAATTTTGAAACAATTAAATGAGCCTGCTGCACAATGGGGGTAGAGTTCAGCTGGCAAGAATAACCCGTTTTACCCTCATGGTTTTGATGTTGACTCCTTACCTGACCACATCTAATAAATTCCAAAGGAAAAATAAAACACAGACAACATATTTCCCTTGAACTTCTTCTTGACTGTTGATCACGACAAATAAAATAATTATTCTCTCAGTGATCTGAAAAGAAAAGAAAACTCTTGAATTCAGTTAGCACCTTCTCTAACTGTTATTTCTGTGGCATTTTGGCAAAATAGAAGGTCACAAATGGATACAGTTTTCTTTACACAAAATCAGCAGTGAATATTTTGTTTCATGGCCTGCTTTTGTTCAGGGTCCTTCAGCAAAGAGAACTGGACACCACTGGCTGTACCATCAAAGCACTGTTATGGTATGTGTGGAAGTTGGCTTGCCAGCTGGGCTGGCTTGTGTTTGTAGCTAAGGAAACCTGTGGGTGAGCCCAGGGAGGTCATGGAAGCAAGGACTACTCCTGCTGCACCTGACCACCTGGAGGACTGGCAGGAATAACCTTCCTTGCTTGTAGGCTGTGTGGGAGGCAGTAGGATACAGAGGGCTCTTCTTGAGGGGGGTCATAAGCCAGAAAGTACTAATCTTGCACTCCCAGATCTGTTCCTTATATCTTGGAAATCTGTGTCCCAAGGAATCTCTTTCATGTAAGATTTGCAGAAAGAAGGAGGAAAAGTAGGATTCCTTATCTTTCTTTCCATCTTATTCTTGGTTACGGGAAGTGAGCTTAAGCTTGTCACTTATGTGAATGATTGCCATAGTATTTATGTCCTAGCATTTTTCTAGTGGTTGAACTTTATCCAACCCACAAATGAAAAGATAAAGTGGATTAAATAGGCAGTGTCTCCAGCTTAAAATAAATACTTTGATAATATTAAAACTCAAGAAATTTTTAAAAGTGTGTGTTTTTGCAGCTTTCCTGACAACTTTTCTAACAGTATCCATGCCCTGCCCTGTAAAGTAAATTAATCAGTACTCCAACAGTTCTGTCCTAGAACAGTAACAATTCACTCTGATTTACACTCTATTTGAAAGTATTGAAGTAGAAAACATACACCTAAGCAGTTGGTATGAATTGATATAGCTTCATTAAGTTGGATTTTTTTACCCAATGCCATGTCTTCCATAAGGTATGTTAGTTGTAATTATTTCTTTCACAAGTTGTGATGTCAAGTCAGTTAACAGTTCCAAAATTAAAGTGGATTACCAAGGCTGTTTTTTTAAGCGTTGTTATTCTTCATTGGTTTCCCCAGACTCCTACCTTAAACAAAGAATTTTGGCTCTCAGCAAGTTTGTGTGGTAGTTTTGCTACGTAATATTTATGGGTTCCTGCATGGACCATTCTGGTCATGAACTCTCTTTTTTCGCAAACCACATCTGTCAAATAAAGCGGCCTTCACGATTCAGCAAAATTACATCAGAGCAATTTTTCATACAGAAAGAGATCGTGTCTATCCTCCAGGGATTTGGTTCCTCATCTTGGAAAGCACTGAGGGGCCACAACAGCTAAAAGTGGTTTTTCTGCTTCTCACCCTCCTATGACTGTCATCTTGTGCTGCTGATCCCATAGGTTCCTAACTGAGGAACTGATTTTTAAAAAGGTCAGATGTTGGCAGACTTCTGTATAGATGGGTCAGGAAACAGAAAATGAGAGCTAATATGTCCTGTGTTTGTACACTGATGCTGGGGAACACAGTGAAAACATGGGGGAACTGGAAGTACTGATGCAGATCTGAAACCAGATAGAACAGAGATACAAGAAACACAGCAGGGGAACCATTACAAGCAGAAAATCAAAACAAAGGTAAAAGCCGTGTGAGCACTGGGTGGGATAGTGTGCTGGAGAGAACAGATAAAACAGGATCTGAGTTAAAATTGTTAGATGTAGAGTGGTAAAGAATGCAGCATTGGTGGTGTGGGCAGTTTGTTACTGACCCTAAAATCCGACTTGAGATGTGGAGAGTTCTGCATTATTTTTAATACAAGAGCTATTTCAGGGGATTGCCACAAGTAGTTGTGCTAGAGACCAAGGACTTCATCATGATAGGGAAAAGATGGACATGTCCTTAGATGTCAGAGCTGGAAGATTTTCAAAATAGTCACTCACTTTTCAAAAAATGGCTAGGAGGAAATGTGCTAGAAAACAGCACGGGGTAAATGACTGGGATCCAATCCCATTTCAGTGAGAAAAAGGACAAGCAGTAGAAAGGTAGTTACCATTTCAAACTCCAGTTTGAAACTCCAGTTTGAAATGGATATGTGCTGGCCAGTGACAGAATGACTATGGAGACCCACAATTCAGCCTTATAATCTGGAAGTGGAAGAAGCTGTGGATTTTCTTCTCTCCCCAAGATACAAGCAGAAACATGAGGCACTGAGAACCACTACCTGGGGTTCAGCAGATTGCCTCCATCAGAGATTCATACTGGGGAAGGGGAGCAATGGAGGCATGCAGCTTTGCTAATTACACATGAAGAAACCCAGTAATCAAACTATAAAGCCTGTTAAGCACCTGCAAGAACAGGAAATTGGACATGGCACAAACTGGTCATCTTGAGGTATTTTGTTCCTGTTAGACTGTGGTCTCATCTGGCAAGCAATGGGCTGCACAAAGCAGCCACCAGACACTGAGACTGGAAGGATATGACCTTGGTCTGGAGCACATCTGTGGGGCAGGACACAGAGCTGGCTGCTCAGGACAATTTTGATATCCCCATGAGGACAGACAGTGGCATCCTACCTCTTTCTCTGCATAAATCAGCAGGTCGCCTGCCTGCTTGCCTTTATTCTCTTTCTTTTCATAGCACTCCGAGCTTTTCGTAGCCCACACAAATCTAAGCTAAATGCAGAGGTTAATCAAAGGCTGGGGACATTTTCTGCAACTGAAGAGGCAGGGTTCTATACACACGTAGATGTAATGCATGTGCTGCTGCTCAGCCATGGATCATTTCCTGTATGGATGATCTGTCCTCGCATAAATGAAGATGAGATGGTCTCTGTAACTATTCTCACGTTTTAAATAAAAAAATAAAGCGCAAAACTACAAGTTCTCTGTTTTCACATTCATAAAAAGGAAGCATGTGTTGACATATCACAAAGCATAAATATAATGTTTTCAGTTTTCATTCCTTCTTTAAAATCAAATTGGAATTACCTTTCTTTTCTGACACTGATCTCTCATAGGATAAGCAGGTTCTGTAGGGTAGTATAAGTTTCTGGAAGGCAGACTGAGTTTTTTAATCAAGTAAGCGAAACAGAGCAAATTTGGCTAGAGAAAATAGCACATTCACTTCCATTTTTTAATAACCATGACTGTGCAATTTCGTACTCAGTACCTGAAATGCTTACATAGTTCTTCAATTTAGTGTATATTGACCAAAAAAAAAAAAAAAAAAAAAAAAAAAAAAAAAAAAAAAAAAAAGAAAGTGAGAAAAGTACCACTAAATATTTAAAGTTAAAAAATAATGGTTTTATCACAAAACCATAGTACCTTGCTTTTGATTTGGTAAATCCAATCTGCTTGCACAGGATGCAGAACTGCTCTTTGTTTCACAAAAACACCAGTCTTTTCTTAGACCTGTCCTCTCTCCTTGCTATGGTATAAGTCCTTTCAGCCTTTACTCCCTAGCCAGACTAACACATTTAATTACCTTCTGTTTTGGTGGCAACAATCACATGTGACACGTTCTCCTGTCCTCCTCCAATTATTTAAGGTGTAAATGGCCTGGGAGACATCCCTTTGCTCCAGCTTTGTGACCATCCCCTGCCTCACCTTACCCCAGCACATGCATCACACAGGACTCATCTTTCTTTCATGGAGTGAGTTGGCCTTGACCTACCTTGGTCTTCTCAGGTGCCTGGTGGCCTGAGACTTTGTCCCTCAATGAGTTTTTCCAGAAGACTTCTCTGCGTTTGTTTTACCACTATCTGTATCATGTATCTCAAAGTGTTTTTCTTAAATGCTACTAAACCACGACAAACGCCTTAGGGAGAAATCTTTCACTCAAGGATTCATTTACATCTTGTATTTGCTATAATTCCTACAGAACAACCTGCCACCACGAGGCACCTCCACCCATGTTCTTCCCTGACATTGCCTGAGCCAGCTGTTCTCTCATCCTAGTGATCACCCCAAGTGAACTTCACTGTGGATGTGCATGCATATGCCTGTTAATGAGGGATGCATACAAGGGTATGTTTTAAGCTCTGAGTTGGAACGGGGATGGGAGCACAGAACCAGGCAACTCCTCTCAAATTCTTGCACCTTTATCAGTGCCCTGACTGTGCAGCAGTCTAGTAAGCTGTAGCAAGGTAAACACCTCTTAACCAACTGTCTTTCTCTAGTTCATTGTGGAAAATATATCATTATTTTCTTCCTAAGAGGCAGTGATGAAAGTGTGATGAGGCATGTGGGAGTAGTGGTGGCACACAGCTGCTTAACCTATACTCTCAGCAAAAGCAGGCAACCCATGGCACAGCAGAGTCTCCACCAAAGAGCTTATATATCTTGTTTGGACAGCATGAGGCTGCTGCTAAGACCAAGGGAACAGAGTTGTTCATGGTGAGAGTGCAGCTGGGGAAAGAACCAAGTAAGGATCCAAAACTGTATTTGGTGTGAGGTGAACACTGAGAGTCACAATGCCATAGGGTTCCCTGAGCTGCCTCTCCATGTTTTCCAGGAGAGCACTGCACAAACTGCACTGCCCAAGAAAGGTCACAGTTTTCTTGCTCAGAATATCTGTTTCTAATACTAATGTCATTTGTGGCAAGAGAATACTGTTTGTGCAGGACTCCCTGATCTCTGCCTTGTGTAAATCTGGTTAGGAAAGAAACAGACTATGTCAGGGCTGGGGAATGCGTAAACTCTGTCAGGACAAGGCTTGCTTTAATGACTAAGAGCAGGGTGCTCTTCTTTCCAAGACGTGAGATTTGTTATAGGTCATACTAGATAGGAGTCTTCTTTCTCCGCTAGATTAGCATCAAAACCTGTGGATTTAGGCAAGGAAAAGCAGTTCTTTACATTTTGATGGATTTGCTACCATACTTAGGGAACAGTATAAAGAACAGAGATCTGTATTAGTCAATTAGTTAATTAGTTATTTAGACAGTTAATGAAGACTTGAAAAGAGGAACATCTTCACCCATGAATACGTCATCTAACAAAAATGGGATCCAGGAAACTAAAAACATAACTAACTACCCTTGGTCTTGGTCTTCTGCCTTCTGACTGCTGAGATAAATACGAGTTTCACTGTTACTCAAATACAAAGGACTGAAAAGGTTTGAAGGCAAATTCAAGTAATCATTTTCCTTTTTCCAATGCAATAAGCACCCAAAAGGAAAAAAAAAAAAAAAAAAAAAAAAAAAAAAAAAAAAAAAAAAAAAAAAAAGCATGGCAAGGAAATCATCAGAGTATCATCTTTCTTTCTGCTATAGCATGCGATGTTTTGGCTGGTTTTCTGCCTTCAGCTGAACATATATATGACAAACTACTAGGGAAAGACCCTAGTTAAACAGAGAACTTACTGGAAGTCAGGGAAAAAGGAGAGAGTGCATCACATCTGGAAGGAGGGGAAAATAACTTGGAGGGACTACAGAGGTGCTGGGAGGTTATGTAGGGAGAAACTTAGAAGGACCAAGCTCTCCTGGAGTTTAGTTTGATTGCTGCAATTGGCCACTGACATATTTCTGCTGGTGACCACTCATCTCGGCATTTTCTAGGTCCATACTGGGGACCAACCGTAGAGTACTCACTATTCAGTTTCACTCAAAAAGAAAAAAGTTGACAGGAGAGTTCTTCCCCAACCAGGCCAGTTCTGAGGAAGGAATTTCTGCAGTTAGGAAACTACCTGGAAACCAGGCTGCCTGAGGAAGGGTCCAGGTGCAACATTCAGGGTAGTTCAGCCTGGGCTTGTCCCCAGGGGCAGCCATGGCTGATGTGTGTCGGTCACAAAAGGAGAGCTTTGAGAACAAACTTACCTGCAAAAACCTGGGGAGGAGACGGCTTTTGTCAATGCCGATGAGGATGTGCAGGATCTCCAATACAGAGAACAACTGGCAAAGGCGCATTACAAGTCCTATGGAGTGAAACGTGTCAGCCAGTGAATCTAAAGACAAAATTAAGAGCAAGGTTAGATGATGCTCATACAGTTAAAGTCTGGAGCAACTACTGGGTTTGCTTTTATGCAAAACTGGAGGTGACCAGAAATACAGTTCACACAGTACGAAACTTCTGGGTAGCAGAAGAAAAGCTTCAGGGAGTGGAGGAGGCAATCTGCTCTGTGTATGTGTGGCTCTGACACAGAGGCAGGACTGAGAAAATAATTAAATTCCCTGTACTTAAAGCATAGGCAAACACTGTGCAGGATGTGTTGGTTTAGAGATACTGCTTTAAGATATTTCTAAATGGGAGAAAATATTGAGGAAATGCAAAAGGAATTTCTAAACACTAAAAGATGTTGAGTTCCTGCCTGTATCTGAAAATAAGTAGTCCAGAAAGTAGGCATTTTATATGCCTAATACTGTCCACCACTATAAGTAATTTTAAATTTCCAGTCACTAGTTTTCTATTTTTGTGTCTTCACCCCATGGAACAGAAAGAGAAATCTATGTAACATTTTTGGAGATAGAGGGTCATGTGTAATAACCACAAGGATATTCTTTCCTGGTGGCTTCAGTAAGATTAATATTTGCCGTAATGACTGGACCTAGACATTAAGGTTTATGTCTAACTCAAATGTTACTAGATGCCACTGACTATTAAAGTTCATTAGCAAAACAAGAGCTTCATTCCCAGTGTGACAAGGCACAAGCAATCTGTTCAGCATTTTTAATTGAGTGCTTTTCTAATTGAAATACAATCCCTGGTATTGGACATACACATGTTCAGAATCTTAACTTTATCTCTAGTTTGGTATTTCTGTGTGTTTGTCACAGCCGCTTAAAATGTCCAAGGAAAATAGAGAAAGAGCCTTACCTTTTCCAAATGTCATGAACCTGATGATCATATTTGTAAATATCCAAGAATGTCCACAGAATTGCATTAAGTCATACACAAACAGGTACATATTCATGATAAAGCTGTGAAAAGTGAAAATAATAAACCATATGACTTAAAGTAACATTGTAAGAAATTGCACCATCTTTGGACATGTCAATAAATCAAAGAAAAAGAACTGAAATCGAGAGCAGCCCAGGGGAGAAGGACTTGGGGGTGCTGGGGGATGAGAGACTGGACATGACTCACCCATGGCCACTCCCAGCTCAGAAAGCCAAACGTGTCCTGGGCTGCATCCAAAGCAGCGTGGGCAGCAGGGGAGGGAGGGGATTCTGCCCCTCTGCTCTGCTCTGCTGAGAGCCCTCCTGCAGGGCTGCATCAGCTCTGGGGGCCCAGCACAGGATGGACATCAATCTCTTGGAGTGAGTCCAGAGAAGGATGAGAACACAAGAGAACAAAATGATCAGAGGGATGGAGCACTTCTCCTCTAAGGAAAGGCTGAAAGAACTGGGACTGTTCAGCCTGGAGAAGGTTTCAGGATGACCTAATCGTGGCCCTCCAGTACCTGAAGCAAACTTAACAAGATGGAAACTTTTTACAAGAGCATGAGTGACAGGACAAAGGAGAATGGCTTTAGACTGAAAGAGGGCAGGGTAAAATTAGATATTAAGGAAAGAGTCTTTACTGTGAAGGTGGTGAGGCACTGGCACAGGTTCCCCAGAGAAGCTCTGAATGCCCCATTCCTGGAAGTGTTCAAGGCCAAAAGAAGGATGGTGTTCTGAGGAACCTGGACTAGTGGAAGGTGTCCCTGCCCACGGCAAGGATGTTGGAACTAGAGGAAGCTGAATGGAACTTAAAAATTCTCAATGTCCCTTCCAACCCAAATCATTCCTTGATTCAATGAAATATAAATAAATCAGTGAAACTGATTTCATAGAATCAAAGAATGAAATCATATGGTTTCATCAAATCAAAGAATTAAATTATATTAAATATATAATAATGAAATATAAATAAATCAGTCTCTCACAGGTCCCAGAACAGAACTCTGTCTAATGGATTAAAGGCTCCCTTTCTTGCTATACTTAGGATATGCTCAGAAACATTTTCAGAGTCCCCACCAATCATTAGGGTGATCTGTGGCCATAAAGGGAAATTTGTGCCTCCAGAGGAAGAAGTATCTAAACAAAGACATTCAATTAACTTCTGGATTCACGTTGCATTTAATAAACAAAATCTCCTGTGGAAGAAGACTAACTTTTGCAGCTATTCTAACCTAATTTTCATGGACAATCTGATTTTTTTGCAAAACTTCATAAGCTCTGGAATTTCCCATAAATGTATTTTCTTCTGGTCTATTCTGAAAAGAGAGGTTTATCTGTCCTCCAGCTGTAAGACTACTTTTTAGGAAATTAACTTGTTAATTTTGTACTAGAATTTATCTCCTGTATTGTACTAGAATTTATCTCCTGTGTTGGATCTATTAATTTCCTGCCCTAGTAAGTAGTATTCTCTTCAAGTTGCACCTTGATCATGTGTGTTCTTGTGGTATGTCTCTGTCAAAAAACTTAATTTCATTCATATCTGTACATTAACAAATGGAATAAATTTCTCTGTTCAAAAATATCTGAATTTGATGAATGCCTATCCTTCATTCCTAGCATTGGACCATAAGTAACAATACTTACAGACTTATTTAAATTGATCTAGATAAACTGTTCTTCTAAATTTTTGTTGTAGGTAAATCACAAGGAGGTCATAAAAGTGCTTGTCTTCCTACATCCAGTTATGTAGGATGACAGTTATTCACATCATCACTTCTATAAGCACAAAAAGATTTGTGGGAATAAAATATTTCCCAAAAGACATCACTGTCCTTTGATACTGTAAAAATGAGACCCAAAACAAAGGAATCTATTCCATATATACCTTTCTTTTGGGAAAAGTAGGATATAGCTGAATTGAACTAAAGTCCAGTGAGATCAATTAATATTTAAACCAAATTCCATCTGTTTTATTACTGAATGACACTTTGTTCCATCTTGTGGTAAGAAGAAGTTGGGAAACTACATATTATAAAAAGACAAAAAATTAAGAACATTGTTCTGTGTGAAGAAACAGCCTTGTTACTGGATGGATAAGTATTACTGTATGGAAGTTACAGGAACAGACATGAGAATCTTGAGGCTTTTCAGTCAGCAGCTCCACCACTCTTTCAGTCTGATACTGCTGTGTGGGCATTGCACTGGAGGCAAGCTCAGCATATGGTTTCTCTCTTCTGAAGTTTAGCTTGCTACATCTGTCTGTCATGCTCAGAGCCTGTCTTTCAGTGATTTGGTTATATTTTCCAAACTCTTCCTGCATTGGCTGGCTAGAAAACTGTTGTTTTTGCAGTTCTTAAGGTACTTAATCTTGACTAAACAGGGAGTAACATTTGTAAACACAGCCTCACATTAGTGTTTTGGCAGTGTGGCAGCTGTTGCACATTAGAACGCATCATCTTTAAAATATACCAGTGGCTGCTGAAACGACATTAATGGAGGGCTCCATGTTCCCCAAGGAGTGTAGGGATGTGGTGCTGGGCAGCATGCTGGTGTTACATGGCAGGCAGACCCTGGCCCCAGAGCTGCGAGTGGCACAGTTCCCTCTCCTACTGAAACTCCCCACTCTGAAGAACCAGCCCTGATCTGAGACTGCATCACACTTTCTCAGCCTACTTTGATAATTCCCACACAAAAGGTACCTAAGACCAAAGAAAAGCTTTTCACAGAAGCAAATAAATCTGACGAGACTGAAAGGTGATTTCAGTGTGATAAAAGGAAGCTGAAATGTAACTTTTCACCAAGGTCCTTCTCATCCAAAGGCTGACCTCTTTACCTACAGAAACAGAAGTGGGCTGAAGATAACCTATTTTCCTGTCCCAACAGCTCTGCGTCACAAGACAAAACTCAGGCATCTGCTTCTATGTGAAATGTGAAGGGCAGAAGAGATGGTCTTTATTTAGATCCCGTGCTCCCATCGGTTCACAGCAGAGATGACTCCACATCTCACTCCCAGAACCTGCTTCTGCAGCACTGCTGCAGACAAAACACAGACTGTCCATCAGGTAGTGGTTCAGTCCCTGAGCCTGCCTCAGACTCGCTGGCTTGTCTTCCAAACTTCCCTTTGCCACCCTGGTGCCTGACCTGCTGCCACATTTCTCCTTTGTAGTGTGATTTGCTTTAAGGCGTTCGAGTTTCTTTCGTTTGAAGGCACTGGGGGTGGGGGGGAGGGTGGTCACAGCACTTTTCAGTACTCTGCCTACACTGATAACAGGAGAAACAAACAAACATAGCTCCTGCAAGACACACAAACCCAAAAGGCTGCACTTGCTGTCTACTGTTTTAATTGGCAGTTTCACCTTATTTACTACGGCTGATTTTGTGACAAATACATTGAAATGCTAGGGATGCACTTATCATATGTAATATCTTGCTTAGCAGAAAAGTTATCTGCTTTCTCTGTGGGCTCAAAACCCAGAAAACCAGATGAAATGTAAGAAATGTCAGAACTACCACACACAGAGCAAAGATTTTATCATTTTAGTTGCAAAGTCTGATGTACTTCCTTGGGCAGAAATTTCACAAAGCGTAACTGTTTCATTTTATAATTTTTATCACAAAGGTCTTCAGGGTGTCTCTTTGGTAACTATCATCCAAGGCAACCACAGAGGAAGGTACCCTCAGTGTCTGAAGGGTGGTCAGGACCATGCTCCCCCATGAGCTCAGGTGACAGCACAGCAGAGGCACCCAGATCAGGTCAGCCCTTGCCCCATCTATGTGTCCCTTGCAGGGTGACAGGATGAAGACCACACTCGGGTTGCTCTCAGGGTTGTCCCACATGGAGGACCCCACCCAGGCCTGTGTGCACAGAGCACTTTCCTGCCCCTCAGGACTCCTGTGCTCTGCCGCCTTCCCGTGTGCCTGTGCTGGCTGACCACATATGAGGAACCAGCCCCCACGCTGAAACCAGAGAGCAATGTTCCTTTTTTTTTTTTTTTTTTCTTCTCCTCAGCAAAAAAAGAAAAAAAAACCTACCCAGCAGGCAAGGTCTGCTAGAAAATTCCCTGTGCTGACATAGTTTCCTTCTAAGTCACATTAAGTCATGTTGGTCTAAACTTCTGTGTCTTCCCCTTCCTACCCATGACAAGCTGCAAGCCCTGTAGTTCAGGAAGAAGAGAGCTGCTGAGTACAGCTGCTGTACTTTTCTCCCACATGCCACCCACTGTTTTTTCCCCTCTCCTTTTTGCATGTGAGCAGTCTGTGTCACCTGCACTCAAGAAGTATTACCTGTTGCAGGGGTCGGATTGCTGCTGCTGCTCCTGAGCTTTCTCCTTTTTCCCCTCTGCAGCTGCAACAGCTGTTTGTTAGGAGATCACCCCTCCTCTTCCCTCTTACCCCACCCCACGACGTCAACGTGTGTAGCACTAAGCAGGAACAGCGCTGCACTTCCCGAGAAAGAAGTTTTTATACCCAAATACTTCCACTGCATTTGCCCTGACCCTCAGTCAGCCCAGCCCAGCCCAGCCTAGTGCAACCTAACCTACCTTACCCTAACCTAAACTAGCCTAATCTAATCTAAATTGGTTTCTTGCAGTTGTACCAATAAGCTAGCCTGTAAATCCCAATAACTTTATTTCTTAACCCAGAGCAATGTTTTGAAAGATTACTGGAGAGAAGAAATGCAAAATTATAATGCTTCTTTTATGCTTAAATCATCAGCACTATAGCAATGCTATCAACTCCATCCAATGATAAGTATGGGAGCGCACCCATCCTTCAAATTATTTCAGATAGAGGAAAGAATTTTCCATTTATATAGAAATGTGTGCGTTTTCACGCCCCTGTGAAATTTGGACACTACTTGCAGAGTGAAAATATATGTTCATCCTAGTTTACTTCTGCCTGAGGTGTCTGGGATGTCTCAGCATAAATCAGATATAGAATACCCTAACTTGTTTATGAACTCCCTTCTGCCAATATGTAAGTTTCGCCACAGGCATTTGTGTTGAAATCACACCCCATCCTGCAGTGAGAGTTGAAATCTGATGCTGTAAGTGAAGAGCACACTGAAGATGTAATAAGCATGGGATGCTGCGTGTAGGTACAAAATGCTGGAGGATAAAATGTCCCTTACTGGGTCTCATCCCTGTTGCAAGTGGCACTGAGCTTCTGGCAGGACCATGCCTGTGGTGTCCTGGAGAGGTGCCAAATGCCTCCCTGGCTAGTGAATGATTTCCTGGCAGGCACAGTGGGACACCGTGTTTTCCATGGTTATGTCTCCCACCTGAGACCTGAGCACAAGGGTCATGCAGTTACAACTGGCTTTCCTGCCGTATGGCAGCTTATTGCTCCAGAATCATCTTTTTCTAGGCTAAAGAATTCTTTTCTTTCTCAGGAGGAAAAAATATATCAGCGTTAAATAGAGAGTTAAGCAATCAAATACCACGGTTGAAAGGCCCACCCATGAACTGCTTACTCACTCCCCTCTGTAGCTGGACAGAGGAGAGAAAATTTAGCAAAAATTTAGCATTTAGGTTCATGGGTTGAGAGAAGGACAGGAGAGGTGGCTCAGCAAATACCGTCATGGGAAAAACAGGCGCAACTTAGAGATATGAAGTGAGCTTACTGCTAACAAGTCAGTGCAGGATAAAGAGAAGTAAAACAAGTCCTTAAAAAAGCACCTACCCTCCACCCCTCCCTCCTTGTGAGCTCTACCTCCTATCCAGCTGCAAGGAGACAGGGAATGGGTGTTACAGTCAGTTCATCACCCGTGGCTTCTCCTGCTACTCAGGAGAGGCGTCCTTCTCCTGCTGCACCGCTGGGTCCCTCCCACAGGAGACAGTTCACTGAGAGCTTCTCCAACGTGGCTCCATCTCATCAGCAACAGCTCCCTCCAAACTGCTGCAACGGGAGTCCATTCCACGGAAACAGTCCTCTCAAAACTGCTGCAGCGTGGGTTCATCCTGGAACACCTCCTCCCCCTCCTTCTGCACTGACCTTGGTGTCTGCAGAGTTGTTCTCACATGTTTCCACTCCGCTCTTCTCTGGCCACAGTTACAACTGCACAACAACTTTTGTTTTCATTTCTTAAATCTGTTATCACACAGGCAGTACCACCATTTCTAACTGGCCCAGCCTTGGTCAGTGGTGCACCCATCTTTGGAACCAGGCGGGATTGGCTCTACTGGACATGGGGAAAGCTTCTGGCAGCTTCTCACAGAAGCCACCCATACAGCCCCTTCTGCTACCAAAACCCCAGGCCATGCAAACCCAAAACACAAGGCCACCAGCAAGGGCTTGCAAGCTGGATTCCACTTCGGATCCATGGTGATGACCACCCCTGGCACAGCCTGGTAGGAGGCAGGGACAGCTGGGGCAGCTGCTTTTGACTGGTGCTGGGGAGGTGCTGCCCACCACTGAAGCATTTTGAGGGCTTTCCTTTGGCAGCAGTGTGGCTCTATAGATTCGATGCTCATTCGCTGCTGAAAAAAATATCTCCTGTGATGGTAGCATGTGAAAGGAGTGATGTTGTCCTCCAGAGGGAATGATGTTGGTGCCTACTCCATGATGAGGAATGAGGGGCAATGAATAGAGAATCCGTATTTGAGTGGCAATGCACTGCAGGGATCGAGCCAAGGTACAGGGATCATTAATCAATTATTGCATATATATTCAAGTTCTCCTTTGGGAAATGTAGAATACAATTCTGCCAGTAGCTTGTAGTTGATCTGGCCAGTCAGGACCTAATGCTAGGTCTTAGTACAAAGAATCCTCTAAATTCAAGAGTTTTCCTGCACACAACTTTCATTTGAAAACATGTGTGAGGTCTCTTTAGCTGTGTGATTTGCAGTGGTGTTTTTGTAGTGTGATGAATACAAGAAAGTAACAGGTAAGAGCTTTTATGAGACTAGATAGAGATGGGGACACTTCCAGGCACACAGATTTTGACAAAGGCTTTTATGCTTAAAACATTTAACACTTTTGTATGCTGCAAAGACATTAAGAGGAAAGGAAATACCAAATGACACTGTTGAAACACATATTAACTGGATATGGGAACTAGAGGGTAAATAATGGAAAAGAAACCTACCTTTTTATTTGTGGAAAATGAACTTTCTTCTCCATTCCAGCTTTTCTCTTGCAGACTAACTTCTGTCTAGAAACTACTTACCTAGCATCAAAAAACTACTTGTATTTCTGTTGCCATCTCTTAAAACAAGTTTTATGACTGTTCCACTTACGATGTTAAGACCAAATCTCACGGGTTTTTAAAAATCTAAACAGTTTTTAACTGCATTTTGTTTCTCTACATCATGAGGTAGGGAAAACATATTCTATCTGGGCATGGTGCTTGTGTCAGGAATCTTTGCAAGGGGATGCTTTATGCAGAAAGTTAATGGTGATCTTAAAATGCTTCGTATGATGTGGAAAGAATTTAATTCTCTTCAAAGAGGAAACATCACCAGGCTAAAACATCTGTTCCTTTTATGTACAACTTTTGTTTCCAAAACCTTGCTATAAAGCCAATATGCAAATGTGTTTTTAAGAAAAGAAAACATGTGTCTCAAAATTAGTTTTTGATGTTCCTGCTAACATTATGTGTTCCATCCTCCATTATTAGATTTTTTGGCACTGTGAATTCAAGCCTGTGTTGGCCAGTGGATTATGCTATTTTAAGCACTGGTAAATCACATCTCTGAAATGTGTGCTTAGCTGTAAGCACACACTCCTGTGCTGTTCACCTCAGTTAAAGTAAACCCTGGGCTCCCTGGAGGCCATGGGGCTGATGTGGTGCTGCACTGGCCACTCTTACTTCTCACTAGCTAGTGGAGTGTGTTGCACAGTGCTGTACGATGTTTGTGTTGTGTGACCATGACTGCTAGGGAAGAAGGGAAGGCTGTGTGGAGGCAGGAGGGGAAACAAAGTCATCTTCACTGCAAGCAACAGGGGAAAGTGTCAGCGTTTTTGTCTGTACTCTCAAGCTAGGCAAAAGAGGAAGCAGCAGCCATGCCTTCTTCACACCTCTCACACCCAGGAGATTTTATAAACTCGGCAGAGACCCTGGCTTGCAATCAGGCCCTACCTCACCAGAGCTGACTTGCTGGCATCGTCTAACAGAGCAAGTCACAGCAAAGTTCCCGCCTGCTTTAGGATGAGAAGAGCTGTACTAGGGGATGCACCCATTGTGCCACAAGGGTCCACCAAACAGATACACACCTGACAAAGGAGTTAATTAGCTTTGCAGTTTTATCAGGCAAAAAATAACATTTGGAAATGCTTTTGGAGAAAAAAAGATCATCCCAGCCAGCCTGTTCAGCTTTGTGCATCCCTTTTGCATTTTGCCACCTTTCCTGTCCAGACCTCCCAAAATGTCACTTGGAGAAGACATGACAGCCTTACCCTCATTACTTGTCAGTTCCTGTGAGTCTCTGAGAGAGCAGGTCATATGGCCTCTAGACTGAGTTGTGTACTCATAACCAGCCCCTCAACTCTGTAGGAATATGCTGATTCAGGGGATTCATTATTTTCAAGCACTGATTTCAAGCATTAAGCCTACAATATTACCCTAATCCCTAGGCAAAAGTAAAGAGCAGAAAGCTACTGACTATCTTCTCTGCACAGGATGAAAATGCAAACCGTCATGTTTCTGTAGGACAATTTAATCCTGTTTTTCATTAAAACCTCTCCACATGGAAGCAACTTATTTTTATGATTCAAAGGGTGACTTTTTTGGCTGATTATTATAACCTGGTTTTACTGTTCTTAGGGAATCTCAATCTGCATATTCAGGGATAATATAATCTGGTTTTTTAGGGTAACAATTTTCTACAATTTATTTTTCTTTCAGGGAGCAGTGTAAATAACATCTCTCATTTTCCCTTAAAAAATCTGGCCTTTATCCTTTATCACACCTTTCCTTCTCATTCCCAATTATCCTCTTTCCAGTAGCATGGGAAATTCACAGGTTTTGCTTTGGAGGCAGTGAAAAGATTAACTAAATATTAAAGACATACCCAGTTTTGAAATGAGTCATGTTTCTCCAGTATCTGTGCCTCCTAATTCACTGCTCTCAGTTTCATTGCTGGATGTGACCCACAACCCCATCAAATATGTTACTACAATAATAAAGAGGAATTACTTCTCGATGGGCTGGGAGATTTCACTTTGTTGAAATGTTAGGCCTGACCAGTTCTCTTATAACGGAAGTTGTGATGATAGCTTCTGACATTTTCTAGGAATGTAATGGTTTGCAGAAATACTGAACTATGGGGAACTGGGAAGGAGAGGGAGATGTGCTCTATTTTTCTTTAAAAACAAACAAACAAACAAACCAAGAAGAAAAAAGAGAAAGCAAATGAAGTATTTAATATCTTGAACTACTTCTAATGATCAGTAATCATGTCCAACATAAATCCTTTTAAAATACAAGTGAGTAGCTCTGACAGGATTTAATACTTGTCACAAGGACAATGCTCTGAGTTCTATGTCAGTCTCATTTTTAATTATTAAAATATTAAAATATTATAATTTCAAGAAAAAATATGTTATGGCCAATGCAAGCTTTTCCCAAAAAGTGGAGACCAGAACAGAGTATAACTCAATCCAAAGAGACTTTAAAAGAAAGTATGTTAATTGATTAAAGAGAGAGCAACGTTTTGAAAAATAGTTGAAGTCAAATAGGCTTTATTTCTTTGTCGAAGAAAAACTTTCTGTTTTATATAAACATGTCTGTCAAGATATTTCCTTTCTGGGAATTGTAACACACAGTACTCCAGTTAAATTCAGAGGAAGTTGTGCAGGTTCTGGTCTACCAAGATAAGAAACTTAAGGAATAATGTAGACAGTAAAAGTTACAGTGAGTAGATGTGTTGGTAACTGGTGTGCCAGATAATGCTATTTGAAATCTCAGTAGTTAATTTCCTGAGTGTGGATTTTGACTTTGCAAATGCACTTCCATGCTTTAACAGTTATTTTTTGGAAGGGAGTGTTAATTATGTTTACTTTTACGTGTTCAAAAGCAGATGATATTATTTGCTTAGAACACTGAATTCCTCATTGAGGAAGGTGACATGGTTTTAGGATTCTTACTGGGAGCACTAGGGCTCAGCAAGTTTGGTCCTAGAAAATGCACTAACCTTGCAGCCTCTTGTGTAGAGAGCTGAGGCAGGACACAAATTTCCCTATGCTCATCTGCTCATCACTTGCCATTGCTTCTTTCTCACCTCCACTGAAATTAAACCAGAGAGCTACCAGTTCACATGGGATGGGATTTTCAATTTTGAAGTCATACAGGGAGAAATATAATTAATTCAGGACACAACTAATGACGAGCCTGAATGGTGTCTGGAAGCAAGTGGGGTTGGCAGTCTGTGGCTGCAGAGCGGTGGCCCCACAGCAGCAGTGCAGTTTCCCTCTAGTTTGCAGACTGGGTTGTGGTACTAGGAAGGGTGAAGGTTGAGAAGTTTGTCTTCACATTCCCTGACATATGATTGCTCCTCTGGGAACTCTCAGCATTGAAAAAGCCTTTGCACCTTCCTGAGGATATCATGATGTCAGAAGTGTGGGAAATTTTGGTACAAATGACTCATACTTATATGAGGATTAGAAGATTTTTTTTAATATTAAATAGCAATCACCTTGTTAGAAATTTTCAGTTGCAATCTTACTTGCTTTGTTCATTTTGTTTTGCTTTGCATTAAAATTCTGAAGCAAAATAAATTCATTCTGTCAGTTAAAACTGAGAACTGACACTTTCTTTCAGGATTAGGAAGACCCTAATTTCTTGGTCTTCTCTCTGATTGCTCCCTGGATTGTTCCAGTGTTCTTCCACAAATGGGAGGGCAAAAACAGATTAGGACTAGCACTAACAAGGGGCAGACTGGGCTGGAAGGGGTGAGGACAGGCAGGATGTAGCAGTCTGTGGGCATTGTCTTCCCATGAGCAGTTCCTGATCCCTTTTCCTGCCCACAGCCCCAGCCTTGGTGTGGGTCTGCCTGCTCCACCACAGCCACCCTTCTAACTTCCCCAGGGCTGCTCTGAAGGACAAGCATCAAGGGCTAATCCTGGGTGATTGCTTGGAGAGTTATTTCCACAGGCTTTTGTCCTGTTTTGGTATTTTCTTCTGGTTTGGGTTTGCTTTTTTTTATTTCCACAATTTAAAAATTAAGCCAGAGCTGATGGAACAAGCCAAACCCATGGACAAAGTGCTCTGAACAGCTGTAGCTGATAGTTGACTGAGCTTTGTGAATAATTTTTTCCAAAATAAAGTCTGGGATAAGCATTCTTCAGTTCTGCTGTAGCTATTCTTAAATTGCACGTGGAAGACAAGACTTTTGACCCCAGCCCCATAAATCTATGCTGGAGAACTAACTCTGCATAGATGAAAACTTACCATTTTTAGTGTCCCCAAAAGTGCAATACAGCTAAGTCCAGCACAACACAGGTGCTGTGAGACTAGCCATGAGAACAGCCACAGCTGCGACTGGGACCTGTGCTGCACAGCACTGGTGTGTGAACATTGTGGCTTTTTCGTGGAAAAATTTATGGAGCTTCTTGGCTTACGATCAGTCCCTTCTTGGAAGGATTTTGTTTCATCGATCATAAATTTTCCATGGGGATTTGAGACTTCACATTTACTGTTTTATTAATTTCCATATGAAAATAATGTGATGTATTTGCCTCATCTGACTTCTAGAAAAATACTAACTGGAAAAAATACCAGAGGGTTTCAGCAAGCTGGGGACATAATACACAGCTCCCCATGTAATACAATGGCAATGAAATATGTATTACTCAAAAATGTTACAAGGGCAAGATGAAGAGAAATAATCTTCTGAATCTCCATCTTTCTTACCTTACACTTAAGAATCCTTACCTTTCTTGAAAGTAAGAATAAAGCAAAGGCATATTGGCTTGCAATTTTCTTTTTCCTTTTTATTTGCTCAGTGACTATGACTATTCCAGGATCCCTATATTTAAATGTCTTCTAGATATTGTCTCAATACAAATAATTTCTGTTGGCTCACAGCTGGCCAAAAAGTAATTGAAATCAAGTGTTTCTTTATGAGCTCCTGTCCATCACCTCTGAGATCTTGGTTTTTTACAAGAATAGTTAATTTTTCTTTCAGTTCCCTTCTGTGGACCAATAGCACTTTATTGATAAGCATGCTCATAAGACCTGGAACACTGTCCTGTCAAAACACATGTACATTCATTTGAAATTACATTTGTCTCTAATTTCATTTTGCCCTCTAGTGCCCATTTTGGTTTTTGCCCACACTGCAAAGTACTGTGTTGATTGAAATACACCAAAACAGATTTTTATTTAATGAGGAGACTTTTAAGGACAGCTATGAATCAAAAAGGAAACTTAATGATACAATAGTTTCTGAACAATTAGTGGACCATAAATTAACATATTCCTATTGCAGACAAGTTAGGCAATAAAAACTGGAATCCCTGACAAGAGAGGAGCTGAAAAATATTTTCTGCTATTTTCAAATTTCTGTAAAAGTAAGACCATTTCAATAACAGTTTTCTGCATTGCAGTAGCCACCCAAGAATATCAGAACCAGAAGGGTTAGTAGGCTGAATCTAATTTTATTGTACAGGTTTGAAGAAGTACAAACAAGCAAGAGAAATGAGATTTGAAACAGTCCCAGGGTGGGTCCATTTCAAGTGCTTTTAGTTATGAAGCAAAGAAATACATATTTTGTCATAATATTTGTAGCAGGGTGTCACCAGGTTGCAAAAATACTCTGATAATTTACTCTGGGTTTTTTGGTCTTTTTTCTTGATCTGGATCATGGTGAAGTTGCTAGCTGTTTTTATTTCTGGTATTTCAGCTTCATTCACGAAGCCATCTCTTCTTTACCTTGCATCCATGAGTGGTAGAGAGGAGAGTATGGACACCCTGCAAAAGAGACCTGTGTCACAGATATGACACCTGAGACCCCGTGCACCATCACTGCTGTTCACGCCAGTCAGTTTTTGCTTAGATACACTTTTTATTATATCCCCTTTCAATACTTTTTGGAATGGCTGGAGATCAGAAACAGCTTTAAAGTTGCTCTTTACCTGATGCTTAAACCAACCTCTGGCAATTTCAACCCTCCAAGACTAACACTCTTTTGGGATCCACAGATATGCTCTCTCCTCTGCTTCTTTATGCCAGATCCAGAAGCCTGTGCCAAATGTACACCAGGATGGCCACAGATGGATGTTTGCTTGGGTTTTTTTTAAGTTTTTACCAAATTTTTAATTCTATTCTTTGGGAAAAGAGACTTGATATACCTCTGTTCCCCTTATAGCAAGTGATTAGGGAAAGTACACTGTTTGAAATGGAGTTATCCAGGGACAGTTTCCCAAGGGTAAAATCCAGGCCCAGTTTTATTGCAAACTGTTTTAAGGAATTTGATTATATTGCAATTATTACTGAAGGCTGTGTTGTTTGGAAGGGAAATTAATTGGAGGGCTATACATCTATATGGTTCAATTTGTGAGCAAAGGGAAAGAGGCATATTTCATGCATCAATAAAGCAGAGCACTTGGTGGTGATGTTTGAGGTTGCAGTAGCCAGAATGAATATACCCATGAGCAAGTAGAATGTGCCACAGACAGATGTGGCTTTAGGGTACTTTTACATAGAAAAGTTACTTCAAATAATCTTATGAAAAAAATTGAAGTGAATTGGAAACACTGCAGGAAGGAATAAAACCCCTGCCCCCAAACAGTTAGAGACAATATATTTCAATTAAAAGTAACACTGTCCAATTGGAAAGCTACTTCAGAAGCCATAACTACTGCGAAAAATGTACTATGTAGGCAATACTTCTACAATTACTTTATATCTTTGAACAAAGCAAATGTTAGAATTACTCAAATGTAAAAAAAGTTACTTGCTTGGAAAAGAGGATACAAACTCTCAAAGAAAAATGCATATTCTCAAACTAAATCAGGATCACTTAAATTAGCAGTGTACTACTTTATCTTCGCTGCAGTCTGCATCAGTACAAATCCAGCAATTCCTGTAAGGCATGGGATGTGTAGTTCATTCACAAATATGTGATTCTCTACTTGTAGGTGAGATAGAGGTGGAAGGTAGCTGCATGTTTTCTCAGCAGAAAACACCATAAGACGCCACCATCTGTCAAAGGCTGAAATATCTTCCTAGGGAGTAACCGTCACTGAAAATTCTTATAGATTAATTTATACCTAGAGTAGACAGCTTACTTACCAATCAAACAAATTACATTACATTGAATAATGCATTACTTTTGCAAAATTAAATTTCAGAAGCATAATTTAAATACAATAAAAATTAACAGCACTGCCACAAGATAAATCATAGAACAAATAATAAATGTTATTTATAATATTTGATTATTAATATCATAAATTGTGTGAGGTTAAAATCTTTGTACCTTAGTTTTTAAGCTTCCTTGTCACCTTATCAATCAATTGGAGACATCTCCTCATTTCTGCACGGCTGATCTCCCAAGAGCACAGGTTGTATTGTTTATCTTTAAGAAAACAATCTATTTTTTGGAAGTACTTTTTCAATTTCAGCCTGCTGACTTCTTTACTCCGACAGTGTTGGGTGTGCTTTTCGATTACACATGCCTCCAATTGCTCAATTTGCAGATAAAGTCCATTTTGAAACTGATCCAGTACTGTTCCATTCCAAGCAGCTAGAGTCAGATTTTTGCTAAAGATATAGAAGATATGTTGGAAGATCTCTTCAATAGCAACTCCAACAGTCTCTTTCTGCCTGGGTTGCAGAACCTGTGTAGGAAATCTGAAGGACATTTTCTCTCTTAGACATTGCTGGGGAAACTCTTTTCCCATTTTATCCAAGAGTCGCAGGCTGTTCTCTATCACTTTTCTTTGCTGCAAAGGGAGGTGGTTGCACTGAAGACTGGAGATGATGGTGGTGCTTGACAGCATGAGGCCAATTTGTATCAGGCCAAAAGCATTCATGATAAGGACAAGCTCTAATGTTCCTTCTTCCCTGTGTATAAATTCTGAGTGCTGTGCTGGTTGCTTTAAAGTTATTTGTAGACTCCCATTTCTTCAAAATCTTGACATTTAATTATTCTGTAGGAGAAGTTTTCTTTCATCATTTGTTGGTTTTTAAGGTTTTCCCCCCTGCGCATGGTTTTGCAACACTTTCATTTTCTGCTTTATGACTTCATACTCTTTTTTTTGTTTTGTTTTGTTTTTATTTCAGCTGGATATTGGAATATTTATATATATGTTAGATTATTTATTCTCTCTACTACTAAAATTCTATAGGATGCACAATGAGAATTTAAAATAAAGAGTTACAGAAATACTTTTTTTTTTTTTAAATATTCTAGCAGTAGAAGAACATACTGAAATAAAGTAAAGTATTTTCAATGATGGGTCAGGGACCTGCTGAATACTACTGCCATCTTGTCTCCTATTGTATGATTCATACTTCCAAGCTTCCATTAAGCTTTCTCTATCTATGTTCTTTCAGGAAAAATGTTTTATTTCTCCTTGCTTTTATTTATTACAGATACATATCATTAGAATGTGTGCATGTGTGTGTGTGTGTGTGTGTGTATAAAAATGTATATTAATATGTGGGTTTTGATACATAAACACTGCTAATTAAATGAAGCCTTGACCTCACTTAGCCACGATAAATGCCTTGCAAATACAAACACGCTAACATGGGAAGAAGTTAGGTACTTGAATTAAATACTCTTTTTCCCTCATATGAGTAACAGCAATAATTAATATCAATGCCAATTGAGTACAGGTCTGAATTCTGACCATAAATGAGAAGAGAATGAATAGGGAGGACAAAAAGTACAATTCAGCCATTTGCTTTGCCATGCCATGTAATAGAGGCAGTTATGACTATCACAGTACTTTGGGATATGAGCCCATATTTTTGATTTTTTGGTTTTGATTGTATTTTGGTGAAAGCTAGTCTTAAACTGCCGTTTTGTTGCCCCCACTGTCTCCTGTGAATATATATGTGATTAAAAGGCAACAGTCTTTAAGTCATACTGTCTGGGTGAAGAGGTCAGTCAGATAAACTGGTTTTTTAGTCTGAGATCTGTCTGTGTATTATAGAAGACTGGCAGAAAATAAATCCCCTTGGTTCCCAGGTGGTCCCCACAGAACACAGGGGCTAGGTGCAGCTGGGCTTAATTTCTGATTAGAACCAACTTGTCACTCTAAGTCCAGTCACATTCAATGGGATCCCAGAGATACCAATGGTGTGGGTTACACCGTAAATCTGCTCTGGTCTCATTTGCGATCACAGAGTCACAAATAGTGTGTAGCAATTCAATGATTCAACACAGTCTGGTTGACTTGAATAAGAAATTTCAAACCCAGGTTCACCAATAGTTCAGTTTATTGGGGCATCAAGTTACAACTTCTTGTTTGATTTCCAGAGATAGATTCACTAGACATGAAAAAAAGGGAAAAAAAGCTAAAATGCTATGTGCAAGTGTTCCCAGCTGCACTCTGACACAGTTGGGGATCAAATCTTGCCAAAGAGGTGTCCCTGCTTTGGGGAGGAGAGAGAAGTAAGCCCATTGACTTGTCTGCAAGGTGCTCATGTTCTCATCCTCTGACATGAAGGATTTCAAGTACCAGTTTATATATATGGGAGAAGTGAATGTGAGACTGCAGCCAAATATGGTTACTGCCAGCATGACTGTGGAGAGGGCGCAGCCAGTTTGTATGTTAATGAAGGATGCAAAGAGAGATTATGAAACCCATGGGTCTTGCGCAAGGGTGGAACACAACACAATAGGGACACCTTGGTTTCACTCCCTTTTTCACCTGGCCAAGTGCAGCAGTAAGGGTCAGCTACAATGCTCCTGATGACCTGTCACCCCATCAGCAAGCCATCCTGCCCACAGTCATTCCTTCGTGACACATCTCATGGCAAAGGCCTCATTCCTACAGTATTTTTGTTCTGTGGTTGCACCCACTGCTATGTGGTTGGCTTCATTCCCAGTCTGGTAGTCATTCCAAGCAGATTGATGATACCATTTTAGAGCTTCCTTTATTTTCAGCATGTAGGTATTCGGGAGGCTTTAAAAAGTTGTTTAAGCAAACTTGGACTGGATGTACTGCTGGTGTAAGAAAAAATGCATCCCCTATCACCTATGACAACAAAGAGTAACATCAACCAGAGCGGGATGCAAGAGTGTAACATGAGATGAAATGTTTTCACTTACTGGGAATATTTATTACTTCGGAAAACAGAGGTGCATCAGAAATCAGTATAAAGCTTATGTACTTCAGGAAAATTATTCCCTAATGTTCCAACAATTTCCATAAATTATACACAAGTATTTTTCCAAAACTGTAATCATTATATGAGTTTAATCTTTCTAGTGATCTAAACAGATAAACTTAATCATATTTATTGTATCTCCCAGACACACAAGTTCTTTCTTTCCTGTTGCAAAATAGTTTTGTCCAGGTTTCCTTCTTAGTGGAGATCTGAGGACACCACACTGAGTGCCACAGAGGGAAAAATAGAAGATGATCTCTTCCCTATCTCTTAAGAAGACTGGGTAGGTCCAGGTGTCTTACTCTCTTGTTTGTCTTTATATGTTGTGTACACTTTCTCACAGAACAGTTACACTTGACTTAGTCCACCAGGGTTTGGTTTCTGTTTGGTTTTGTTTGTCTGACACTTGACTTAGTCCCCCAGGGTTTGGTTTCTGTTTGGTTTTGTTTGTCTGTGTGTGTTTGTCTAGTAACAACAAATTGTTCCTCCACAGTCAGACAGTTTCTTGATTATTGCACTGAGGAAAGGATAGAAGTGACATTGCATGATTCAGGACACAATCTATTTTACTCATCTACCTTTACTGCTCCATTCAGGAACAAACAATTCATTAAAAGCAATAACTGGAAGGAGTAACAAAGTGATACAAAGCTGCAGTAGAGATTGCTGTTTATTTCTCTGCCTGTGGGTGAAGCACAGACCAACCACTCTAAGCTAGAATTAAATGAGGGAAAGAGTTGACGAAACACAGCTGTGTTTCCAAGCAGACCTAACACATTATTACTTTGGAAAGGTTATCTAGTCTTCAATTCACAAAAAAGATTTGCTCCTAAAAGATCGTCTAGCTATATATGTATTCATTACAGGAAGACTAATGCTAAACATATGCACAATTTTGTCTTTCTAACATCTTTAAAGTGCTTCACATTACTTCTCTAATGGAAACTTTATATTGTATTTTATAACACAATAGAGAAATTAATATTTGCTATGCATGGGTTCTTTTATCTCAGGCACCAAGGCAAATGGAAAGTCTAAATTCCACCTGTGTATAGGATAGCAAATGGAGCATTGAGACAGAACATTATTTCAAAATCTTTTATAACTACCTTATGTTGAACCATTTAATCTACTCTAGATATCAGTTTCTTTTCGCCATTCAGAAAACACAAACCACACTGATTTTAAAAAGTCCATGTGTAACAAAGGTGTTGGAGTAGGTTTGGCTTGGCACAAGACAGCTTCCTCCCCATCTAGCTTGACATTGCCCATATTAAAGAAAATATTTTTCTCTATTATGCTTTCCATACAGCAATGTGTGCCAGTCTTCTCTCTTAGAGGTGATAGAGTGGCTTGGGTTGGAAAGGACCTTGTAAGTCCAGTGAGGAGTGCCTGAGGGAGCTGGAGGTGTTCATCCTGGAGAAAAGGATGCTTGGGGGTGACTTTATTGCTCTCCGCCACTGCCTGAAAGAAGGGTGCAGCCAGGTGGGGGTTGTCTCTTCTAGGGACAGGACAAGAGGACACAGCCTCAGGTACAGGTTGGACATCAGGAAGAATTTCTTCATGGAAAGGGTTGTTAAGCATTGGAATGGACTGCTCAGGGAGGTGCTAAAATCAGCATCCCTGGTGGTGTTCAAGAAATAACTGGATGGCAACCTTGATGCCACGGTCTAGATCACAAGGCGATGTTTGTTCGAAAGTTGGACTCAATGATCTCAGAGGTCTTTTCCAGTGTAACTGATTCTGTGATCCTGTGATCATCTAGTTCCAACCCTCCTTGCCATGGGCAAGGACAACTTCCAGTTGACTAGGTTGCTCAGAGGTCCATCGAACCTAGCCTTGAACACTGCTAGGGATGTGCCATCCACAGCTTCTCTGAGCAGCCTGTTCCAGTGCCTCACCATGCTCACAGTGACGACTTTCTTCCTAATATCTAATCTAAACTTACCTTCCTTCAACCAAAAGCCATTGCCCCTTGTCCTATCACTACGTATCCTTGTCAAAAGTCCCTCTCCACCTTCTCTGTAGACTCCTTTTAGGTACAGGAGAGTGCTGTAAGGTCACCCCAAAGTCTTCTCCAGGCTGACCAACCACAGCTGCCTCAGCCTTTCTTCACAGGAGAGTTAGTCCATCCCTCTGATCATCTTCATGGCCTCTTCTGGACTCTCTCCAACAGGTCCATGTCCTTCCTGTGCTCTGACCCCAGAGCTGATGCAGCCCTGCAGGTGGGGTCTCAGCAGAGCAGAGCAGAGGGGCACAATCCCATCCCTGGCCCTGCTGCCCACGCTGTTTTGGATGCAGCCCAGGATACATTTGGCTTTCTGGGCTGCAAGTACACTGTTACCTCATATTCAGGTTTTCAGCCACAAGAACCCCCAAGTCCTCTTCTCCCAGGGTACTCTCAGTGAGTTCACTTCCCACTCCCTACTCTGTCTGGGATTGCCCTGTTCATGCAGCACCTTGCACGTGGACTTGTTGCGCTACATGGGTATTTTTTTGGGCCCACTTCTCAGGTTTGTCCAGTTTCCTCTGGATGCCATCCCATCCTTTTGCTTTTGTGTCACATGCAGCACTCAGTTTCATCTGCAAACCTGCTGAGCAGCACTCGATCCTCACTGACTGTGTCCTCTATGAAGATCCTGTGTTCCAGCTCAGGGGGCCAAGGGCAACTGCTCTTACTGTTCAAAACCGAGGCAAAGAAGACATTCAGTAGCTCAGCCCTTTCCTCACCACTTGTGTTTCCTCATGAATCCAGTAAAGTTCCGCCTCCTCATCCTGGCTGAGGCGGATGATCCCTGAGTGAGTGGGTGCTGGGAAGCGGGCGAGGGAGCTGCGACACTGCCGCACCAGGTCCCGTCTGCCCATCCCGGTGTCCATGCCTCCTGGGCTGCGGCTGGAAGCCGGGCGGCTCCGGTGGCAACCCGCCGGACGGGCCTCCTGCCAGACGGGCACCGCCTCGGGAGCAGGCCCGGCTACCACAGCAACCCCGGTTGCCGCGGTACGGACCGAGCTCAAACAGCTTCTCTAGGGAGAGTGACCCCTCAGCTCTGTGACACTGCATTTAAATCGATATATTTCATGTGTTCTGTATATTTATATCCCTTATTTATATTCTATTGCTATTCTCTTTATCAATGACCCGGAAAGGGATCAAGTGCCCCCTCAGTGAGTTTGTGGGTGACACCAAGATGGACATGTGTTGACCTTCTCGAGGGTAGAAAGGCTCTGCAGAGGGCTCTGGACAGGCTGGATCGATGGACCAAGGCCAGTGGTGTGAGGATTAACATGACAAAGTGTCAGGGCCTGCCCTTGTGAATGCCCCTCATGCTGGGTCACAACAACCCTAAGCAGTGCCACAGGCTGTGGACTGAGTGGCTGGAAAACTGCCGGGCAGAAAAGGGCCTGGAGGTGCTGGTTGACAGCAGCTGAACGTGAGCCAGCAGTGCCCAGGGGGCCAAGAAGGCCAAAGGCATCCTGGCCTGTACCAGCAATAGTGTGGCCAGCAGGACCAGACGTGGGATTGTCCCCCTTTCCTTGGCACTGCTGAGGCCACACCTCGAGTGCTGTGCTCAGTTCTGGGCCCCTCACTGCAGGACAGACTCTGGGGTGGTGGAGGTCCAGAGAAGGGCAATGGAGCTGGTGAAAGGTCTGGAGCACAAGTGCTGTGAGAAGCAGCTGGGGCTGTTTGGCCTGGAGAAAAGGAGGCTCAGGGGCTCTCTACCAAGGAGGTTGGTAGTGAGGTGGGGGTCAGACTCATCTCAGTGACAGGACAAGAGGAAATGGACTCAAGTTGCACCAAAGGAGGAGTATTAGGAAATGGGTATTAGGAAAAATCTGTTCATTGAAAGAGCTGTCAGGCATTAGAACTGCCCAAGTGAAGTGGTTGAGTCACAATCTTTGTAGGAATTTAAAGGACGTGCAAGTGTGGTATGGACATATTTCAGTGGTGGATTTGGCACTGTTCAGTTTATGGCTGGACTTTATGATCTTGCAAATCTTTTCCAACCTAAATGATTCTAATCTGAGCAGCACAAGTTTCCTCCTCCTATTGCTTCAACAAGAAAATTCTACGTTTTCTGTGAGAGTGTTACAGAATCATGGACTTCCTGAGTTGGAAGGGAGCCACAAGGACCAGAGTCCAGCTCCTGGACCTGCAGAGCACCATCCCCAAGAGTTACACTATGTACATGAGAGCATTGTCCCAGTGCTTCTTGAACTCTGGTTCAAGAAGCTGGCACTGTGCTGGTGCTGTGACCACTTCCCTGGGGAGCTGTTCCAGTCAGTGCTGAACCACCCTCCCGATGAAGAATATTGTCCTAATATAGAATGTAATGGCTAGGGGTTGGAAGGCCCTTTATTTTTAGAAGACCATTAAAAAAACATCTTTCATATTGTATGACCAAAATAATTTTTTTTTTATTCTTCTTTGAAGAATTTTATTGTATAAGGCTAAAGAGCAGAAATGGTAAGGCAAAACTTAATATTACAACTTAATTCTAGAAGTACCTTGAAGGAACTCCATAGTTTTGCACCAATTTTAAATCACAGAAGATTTTACAATGATGTTCAGAAAAGTTTGAAGAACATCAATAGTGATGTTTCCCAGTTACTTGAACAGAAGGAGAGAAGACCCTGAACTGAAACAGTGTACTCATGGAAGTCAGCAATTCTAGACTAATATTGTTGAAAAGAAAAATGAGATACACAAAGGTTTGTCTAGAATATATACTTTATTATTTGCAGTCTGTGTAAATTTTAATGTGACTGAATTTTCTACACCATTTTCTCTGTTTAAGCACATCCCAGTCTTTTCCAACCACCCAGTCAATTGCACCTTTAATATGTACAGTCAGTATTTATGAATATCACATATGCATCTATGAACTTAGAAAAATAACATGCAAGGAAAATTGTTACCATGAAACTGATAAAAAATAAAGATAGGTAAAACAGTCAATCCCCTTTTTAGTGTGTTATGGCTTTGCACCAGGTATCAGATGTCAAAACAAACAGCTTCAGATGCTTCTTGTTAAAGGCACTTACTGTTCTTCAAATACACTTTCACATTTAGTTCTATTGCATTAGAAGTGTATCTCTGGGATCATACTTTTATAACACAGCAGAACAGTCCAAAAAGGCAGCATTAATAAAAAGGAAAAAGGGGGGCTTATATTAAAATATGAAAATGCCAAGAATTAACATAAACTTTAAGGATTTGGTCCTTATAAAACAGGCAACAGCATTCAGGCAATAGTGATTTCTTTTCATAGACACTAACAAAATAATATCCCCAAAAAACGAACTCTTCCAGTTCCAGTGTATAGATATGTCTGAGTTGAGTAGCGTACCCTCTAACACCACCCCCAGTAAAAATACAGCTTTTCAAGGCTAATTACTGTTCCGCTTTGGCTGCGAAGGAAGAAACCTCAGAAGAGTGTTAGATATGGACATACTAGCAAGCCTACAATTCTGTGTCTCTGTATCTGGATGGCTGTCCATAATAGCCCTTCTTGGAGTGGTCTGCCAGCTGCCGGCGGTACTCCTCCTCCTCCTCCTCCGCATCGCTGCCGTAACTGACGCGGTTCTCCAGGTAAGGTCTAACAGGAGCCTTCTGGGGTTCTGGAGGCCTGGAGCTAACATAGCAGAACAAGGAAAGAGAAAGAGACCATGTCTACTCCCATTATGAAAAACTGGAAAATAGTTGTGCTTAATATCTGCTTTATGGCCACATACAGCTTAGAAAGGCAGATGGAGCAAATGAAAAAAAAACCTGCTAGCCAATAAAGAACTGCGTAACTATGGTAAACCTGTCTGGAGAGGCATCTTACTTCCATCAAGCTGGAGGATGCTGCTCAGATTTGAAGTACTCAATCTACCTGGAAAAATTTCAAATTTTAAACTGCTCACACAGAGACATCAGTAGCTTCACAGTACTATATTCCCTGAGCAAAGAGGCTTCCAGCCTTGCTACAACCCCGACATCTCTCTTAATTAGTTTTGCACAGAATTTTTTCTACACCTCCTTCTTCTTTTGCATCCTCAGTTTTCTGTCTCAAAGTCCAAAGACTTCTTATGTGATATTTCTTAAATTGGTAGCCTTTTCACTCAAATTGGTAGCCTTTTCAATCACGGCTCTCACTAAAGCACTTAGCCTTAGAACTAGGCAGAAATAACCCCCACATTCACTTTTTATACAGTATGGTGCTACACATTTGACATGACATTAATCAGACATAGAAAAATAGAATATGTAAAGGCAGGGTATTTCCTCAGTTTCAAACTCATGATTTTTGCAACCCATGCTCTGGAAAAAAATGATGGTATTCTCCTTACATCTTTTTCCCAGGGATCAAACACTTCCTTCTAGACCAATCATTAACACTCCTGTAAAAAGCCAACAACACTGATTTCTACATGTAAGCAAACACTCTGCGAACATGGTCAAAAATTAATTTTCATTACTTTTATAAAGCTTCCAATGCTATATAAAAAGAATGCTTTTCTGAGCCAAGAAATCCAGAAAATAACAGTTTTCCATCTTTGCATCTTAGATTATTTACAATGACATCAAAGCATTTGACTCATTAGGGAAAAAAAGTTCCATTTCTATTGGCTATTGCTAAGATGCAAGAAAAAAAATTAAGAGTCCTGAAGAGCAGAAGACAAAATCCATCATGCAGTGTGTTAGCTCTTGCATAGCTGTCAAGTCCTAGAAATCTGCAGTGTGTAGGGTAAGATGACACAGTGGTTGCCCTATCTGGAACTTACTGAAATTTAATGAAAGATGACTATTTTAATGAGATTTGATGGGTCACCTGTATCAACTTTCATCCTTAGCTTACCTAGCCACACTACATATCTGTAAAGAAGAAGCATTTAAGTAATTAAGTGTTATTAGAACAGCAAATATTTTTTAGGATAGACTACCAGTCAACAAGTATCTAGTGCAGGTAGAATGGACATCAGAGGACATGAATGCAGGCCAGCTTCTGTAACACTGATTGGGGCAAAAAACTGTCTCTGCAAATATTTCAGTAAAATACAGTGTTTCTTCCCAGATGACTCAAATACTATACATGAACCTGCTATAAATGAACTAAGAGAAAAAAAATCCTGAAATGAGTTCACTGAAGAGTTTGCTAAAATTCTGCCCCACCTTTATGACAATTTTTGAGGCATCTTTGAAATGACAACAAAATGATATACCAAGGCAGGATGACTTGTATGAACAAAAACTAGCAAGATCAGTTTTCCTCCTGCCAGCAAAGTCAAAAATTGAGACAGAATGTTTGGAACTGGATACACCTTACCTCATTGGCTGGGGCCAGCTCTGTTCTGACTTCTGCGTTTTGACAGGGACTGCATAAATATCCGGATGCTTTTGGGCTATTTCAAGCTTTAAAAGAGAGCAGAAGAAAATAATTGTTCTTTTTTGATCCTATGTTTGGATCTAGGATCTAGCAGGACACTGCTCCATCTGAAATAATTAAAGCATAAATTGGTAATATCCTATTGATAATCCTACAATTATATCATCTTTTGCTAGAGTACTAATTCAAAGCACACTTGAGAACAATGGATTGCCAAAAGCAATAAGTCAGGTTTTTATAGTTACAACAGGAAACCTTAAAATATGACCTCTTTTTATACACAAATGCACACAACAAGTGAGAGTATGTCTCTGCGTGTGGTTTCCCAAACTCCTCCCTCCATAAGCAACACAATGCAAAGGGCATGATTTTCCAGTATCCAGGACTCTGGCTGTTCTATAGGGCACAAAGCACAGGAGGGGGAAAGGCGTCTCCTCATACCCTGGCATTCTGGGCCTCTTGTAGCTCTTGCATTCTTTGCATCCTTGCCTTGTGATCCATCTCCTCAAATATTTTCACTTTCCTCAGTACTGATTTTGGAGTATTTTCTTGTTCGCTTCCTTCCTCTTCCAACTTTGCCTCCTCCTCCTGCTCCTCTGCAGGCAGGACTGCTGGCTGAGAGTTTCTCAGAATAGGACGCCCAAAGGCAGGTTTCAGAGAAACAGGTGGTGGTGGTGGTTTAGCTGATACAGTTGAAGTCTCACTGCTGACAGCAACATTACTCAACTTGGAGTCATAGTTCTTGGGGAAGTCATATGGATCCTCTCTGTTTTGTAACTTCCCCTGCAAGTATAAAACCCAGAAAGTTTGCATCAGTAACTGTATAATTTTAGTTTCAAAAGAAGGCTTTAACCTTCTTTAAGTAATCACTTTGTCTATGTATTTATTAGGGCCAATTTTCATATGATGTAACCTTTCAAAGATGTTTGAACTGCTGCAACATTTTGGGCATATGCTCATAGACCACACATCAGCCTGTAGAAGACCAGGACATTTAGACTTTTTAGACATTTGTTTCTCCTATTTGTTAAGGATTACCAGAACTACGTGTGTTAGAGCACACCACAGAGAAAACTGATGCCCCAAATAATTTTTCACTACTGCTTAATGTGAAGTATCATGACCTAAAATTCAGAAGTGCACAGAACCCAGTGTTTTATATACAGATTTTGTTTTCACTGTGCATGTCCTCTACACTATCTTCATTGTCAAGGCACACTTGGGCTGTATTTTGAATATTTGATTATATGAGCTATTTTTTTCCCTCTTGCATCATTCCTGACCAAACAGTTAACAGAAATTTCTAGTGATGGTCAGGTGGTAGATTCTGATTTTGTGCTTCACAGTAATAGCCACAAGATATGTTTTTCCTGGTGATTAGCCTACTTTTGATCTTACTCAGCTAAAAAGTGCCTCTCAGTTTTCTAGTAGATACAAAAAGGAGTTTACTTTCTTATTCCATATTGGAGATCACATGTATTTGAGAAGAACTGTTATCCAAAAAGTTTTCTTTCTGTTTGATCCTGCAACACTTTCAGTCATTTCTTCTGTCCACACTTAAAATGTTTTCTAGTGTCCAACCATGTCTATTGCTCTTTCCAATCTGCCACCCTGGAGAGATCTCCAGAAAGAGGATGTTTGTATTCAGATTTGTCTCTACAAATTTACCTTAGGTGGTTCAGGCTTGAATGCTGGAGGTGGACTTGGTTCTCTAAGGATCTCCCTGCTACCAGCTTTTCTCAACTGAGCCCTTGGTTCTGGAGTAAACTTTTTTAAACTCTAGGAAAGAAAGAGATAAAATCACTGAAGTAGTCAGTCATTCAATCATTTTTCTCTCTCTCAAGTTTACAATTTTGGGAACAGTAACCAGCAGTCAAAAGACTGCCAGCAACTTGACTGCAACGATTGCAAATGTAATTGAAAAGTTCAAGGTCATGAGACATCATCAAGAAATCTATAAATTTAGAATCTATAAATTCAGGCAGAAAAGTAGAGCTATTATTAGTTTCCCCTTCACTTCCCCTTAGTGTAGATCTAAAACACTATCAGAAGCAAGGTAAAGCTGCTGTATAAAAAAATCCTCTGATTTTTAAGCCATACATAAAGGGCTTTCAGAAAGCCGAAAGTTCAGTCTTATTTAAAAATCCAATCATCTCACCTCCTCGTGATGCACAGGTTCAGAGGATCGGCTAACAGATGAAATCCTTGGCTCCTCCAAAGGCTCATCAAGTTCATTGTCAGTGTATGCACCACCTTCTCCATCTGTATCCTCTAGGTCACTGATCAGTCGGCTGTCACAGCTCAAATAGTCAGCACCCATGGCAGTAAGGTAAGACATACGATCATCTGCGTCATCTTCCATGCCATCCATCTAGGGAAAAGTCAGTAAAAAGTAAGGAACAAAGATTAAATAAATTAAAGTCCAGTTAAGACTAAATGTCAGGCCAAATAAGCCCTTAGGAATGACTTCATGGAACTGAAAGAAACTAATGCAGAATTGCAACGAAAAGTCCTGTATAAGTTCATCCCTCATCATCATTCTCCCCTAGCCCAGCATTAGTGATGAAAGCTCCAAAGTGTTACAGAAAGAATAATAAATTTCTTTTGTTAGAGATATACATCAACTGACTACTTGTCTAGCCTACTGACCACTGGCAAATGAAATTTTCAACAATTTTTACTGGCAAGAGATACTTTGAAACATTTGTACAGCTTCAGAGAGCATGGAGTGACTGCTTACCTTTCCTTCTGACACCCATACTGCTTCTCCTTGCTGTTGCTGAATTGTATCCTTCAGACTACCATACCAGCTATCGTTGGCTGAATTCAAATTAATGGTTGCTGTAAAAATTGAAGGAAAAGGTGTATAAAATGGTAAATGTAATGCAATCCTTTATCCATTCTTTGCTGTTTAACACTTTCTGGTTTAAATATGTGAGAATGTTAAACAGCCACTTCATTTATATCACTGACAGAAGCATGGTATTCTTGCTTTATTGTTGGTCCATTTCTAAGCTTATTAAATCACTTATATTTTAATGGCAGTACACCAGCATACAATTTCTTTTCCATTAGAATTTGGCAGAACAAGGAACTTTCAAAGAAGTCAAGGAAGGCATTACTCATGACCACACCTTCACACTCTTTTAATTCCAGCCTGCTTGAGTTAATATGCAGAGTAATAAGTAGATGTCTCGAGACTTACACAGTCCCATACAATACTCTCTTAGTCAACAGGTTAAACAAACATTCTTCCTTACCTGTAAAGAGGTGGGAGCAAGTTTTCTTCAGTTTGTTTGCTTGCTCATAAAGTTTTCTTGAGCTCTTGTTTGATGTAGGACATAGCCTTTGTCTCATGGTCTTCACACCCTGTTTACTGTCTGGGTTAAAGAAGACCACAATTGGAAACCACTGGGTGTAATTTAGCAGGTCCACTGCTTTAGGAGTGACATCCAACAGAGCATGTTTATCCTGTTAACAAGAAAGACCAGTCAATGTGGTGCATGTGGGAACAAGTGGAGGTGACTGAAACATGGGATCCTAAGAAAAACCATGATATTGGTTTTGTTGTAAGCACAACTTGTGAATGTCTTCCCACAGTTATACCATATTTAGAATGTTAAGAGCAAGAAGAGCACTGTATGACCGTAAAGCCTCTGGCAAATTCAGAAAGCATATATCAAAACAGATTCTCCTTTGTCCAAATTTAGAATGGACTTGAGAAGGAAAATGTAGTTTCTAATATCACATTCAAAGTTACAAAAATTATTAAAACTGCTGTTGAACAACTTCAAAACAGCTTTATCATTAAGCTTATTACAGAAATAGATGCAATGAAAATCTGAGCACTCGGAAAGTTCCAGGAGCAAACAAATCAAACACCATGCCTTTGAGCATAAGCAATTTTCAGAGGAATGCCCTACCTGCTCAATGATTTGCCTCACAGTGTTCAAGCGCACTACCCCAGTTGACTTCTCCGAACCTGCATCTCTGGGTTCTGTCTCTGCAAAGACAACATTTTAGCTTATCTAGAGTGGCCAGGCAGCTGTGATTATTAGGTTATCCATTCTCTCAGTTAAAGATGAAAAAGACACTAAGAGGACAACTTACTTGCTGTCTGGTACAGGTGAGGCAAATCATTTGACAACTTCTCCATAGCGACATCTGCAATAGGGCCAAATATCACCACAGGTCTCTTAAAACCAGCTGGAAGAAAAATATTTGGAGAAAAGAGAAATATGGTAAGACTAGCTTTATATATAAAATAGAAGACCTTCAGTTACTATGCAAAGGTGAGAATTAAGCTGAAGTTATTAAAAATATATTTAAAAAAATTTATTTCTCAGAGGTTTGTGCAACAGTGTAACAGAGAAAACTACTTTTACCAGCTGAGAAAGAGACTGTTTTCATTAACAGCTTTCTTATTCCTTCTAGTGGAATTGTATTTAGAATATTTTACATCTGAAAATGTACAGATCTTCATTTATCTTTCCATCCATCAAAACTACAGGAACCTTAACACAGTGGGTTTTGTGTGAATAAGGACACAAATTATAGATCTACTGCAATGCAGCTTGAAGTATGTTACTGCTCATGTCGAAGCAAGTGAAAACACAGTCCTCAGAGTTAATGGGGGAATGCCATTACCCCAAGTCTTCATCCTGGCATCTGGAATATTTTTAAAATACTCTTTACTAGTTTGTTTTGTTGCAGAATACTGTCATATGCTACTACCCAGAAAATCAGCTTGATCTGCTCACCACTAGTAATATAGCTAGTTTACAATCATGGAGATAGACCACATGAGCCATGACTATATTTGGACTGCTGAAAATACTTGGGTTCTATTTGCTCTGAACCTACTGTTGAAGAGCTATTTATGAAGACTGAGGTTGATCTCAGGCGTATGGATTGTGCTTTCAGAGCTAGCCAAGAAGAATCCGAGGAAACAAGCAAAGCCCTGCTGTTTCATTCCTTTTTCATTTTAAACCTTCAAACTGGCAGGTATACTTTGGAGGCAAGAAAGAACAACAGCCATTTAAAGGAGTAAAAAAGCTTTCTTATAGACTAATTAGTAGCATCCAGAAATCTCCATTCTGAGAAAAAATGTCATCCCTTCCTGTTGTTCTAATTTAACATAGTTAGAAGTAGCTAGAAATCACTTTGTTAGCTGACCAAACATTTCGATGCTAAAGCAACCAGCAATAAATGGGCAGCCAGCTCAAAGCCATCTCACCTTCACGCAACTGAACGCGCTCATAAGCTGGGAATTTTGTGCTCACAGATACAATAGCTGTCAGATCTTCACGACTCTTCCTCAGATTCTTCTTTGCTCCAGATCGCTGGCCACGTGTTCTCCAGAAATCTGCCCTATCACTTGAGCCATCTTTCTGGGCATTTTGAACACTGGCCATCTGTTCAGCTCTGACAGAGAAAGCAGGGAGTTCAGAAGTAGTCAAGGAGGGCAAGGGTGCTTTCACTGAACAATGGATTTTGAATTTGCAAACAGGTAAGTTGCCAGATGGACAGAAAGGAGTGGAGGTAAAAGCACATAAATTCAGGTGCCCTCACCTTGGAGCAAACACATCGTCAGAACAATGCTCCGACCTGCCACAGCTTCAAGCTGCTGGGCAGGGATGAGTCTTGAGGTCTTACACTTACGGAGGTCCAGAGGTCTAATCACTTACATGAGTGTAAATAAAAGAATGCAAATGCAAAGAGGTGGTGAGAGAGAGCAACTCAGAACTGAAGGCCTAAGTAATTACTGTCACTATTCTCTTCTCCATTAGGCCTCAAAAGTTAAGTCACTAGAGCACAGAAACAAAGATTGGTTTGGTCAGACCAATTAACAGAGAGGAGAAAATGTACCTACCAGGAAACAGACAAGGGAGTCACACAAGAAGCATATTTTGTAACTTGTGTGCATGCTGTAATTGTGAGCTTTTTCTTCCATCATAAAATCATAACCACACTCAAGAACTTAAAAGCTGCAGTCTAAAAATTCAGCTACAGTCTGGTTGTGGTTGTAGGGCTTTTTTTTGTCTGATTAATTTTAATAGCTTTATGCACTGTATACATCTAAACAGTTATTATAACCTCCTATGCATTTTGATTAGGAAAGCATATTTAAGCAAAAATGTTGCTGTGCTTCGCTCAATATTTCACACAAAAATACAGACTACAGCTACAAAAAAAAAAAACAACCAAACCAACAAACAAACAAAAAAATGCAAACCAAAACAAAAACAACAAAAAAACCCCAAATAAACGAAAAAATCCCCCAAAACCAAACCAAAACAAACAAACAAAAAAAAACCTGTCTCAGAATACATACTTAAAACACTGTCCACAAGGATATACATAAGAAATTCAAGCACTGAATTCTTTTGAAGGTTAATCACTAGAGTATTCTTGCACAAAGAGTCATGAGCTTCCTAAGGTAAAGGGTTTTGTTTAGTTTTTTTGTTTCATCAGGGTCTTTTGTTTGTTTTGATTTGATCTGGTGAGGGTGAACATACAAAGAAGGTGGCAGGGAAAAAAAGCAAAAACCTAAAAAAAATAGGATCCACCACCCATTTTCTGGAAGAGGAACTGAAGCAGCTACTGTTCAAAGCTTGGTTGATTGCTGAGACAGAAGCTTTATGTCTGTGCTCTGAATAGTGACCTGGCATGTAGGTAACACCACCCTCTCTCACTGACTCCTTGCATAATGCCATGGTTCTAAAATATGCAGTTTTTATAAGCACAATTCTTGTAAAAATGAAGACAAAACAATTCTTTCATTCTTGTAGAAGAGAATAGAAAGGAAGAAAGATATGACATAGGAAGCAAAAATGACTTGGTGAAGGGAAAAAATCTTACTTCTAACAATGGGTGGGAAGACATGGTGGCACCTTACCTGCTCTTATTTGGAATGAGGCCCTTTTCCAGTTCATTTCCAATTCTCACAGCCAGCCAGTTTCCCAGTTTGCCATCATACAGTGTATCAACTACTCTAAAGATCTCCCCCCTGGTGAATGCTAAGCTCTGTGGTGATTCTTTTTCACACTCAAAGTGACTCCTGATGAAGAATGAATCTCCTCTGCCACAGGCCATGATGTCTCTGTAGACTAAAACAAGACCTCCATTTTAGCTTGTATCTTTTTACACCTGAAAGAAAGATTAAGCTGTGATTCTAGCCAATATAGCTTTGAAATTCTAAGCATCTGCTCCGAAAGATGAAAAAACTCAGATCTACATTCCCCTACACACTCTTATTAGGAGTGTTCCATACTGCATAGCCCTTACAGCTCCAGGGCAAAAGGCAGCTATGCTACTACAGTCTTGCAGCAGGCTGTGTCTCCCAAAAGGAAAGCAAGAAGCTTTTCTTGCTCCTTAACTGCTCATGAATAAAATTGTCCATTTTCTGCTGACCAAATGCCTTCCGACTGCCAAAGCACAGCAGATCTTCTCCCAGCTGCTACAGACAAAAAAAGAGGAAAAAGCAGTACCTTATCACTTCTCAGGATTAAGAGTTGCTATTTGCTAATAATAAAAGACATGGAGAAGTACTCTGAAAAACACATCACACATGCAGCCTTGTATGTATGGAATACAGCTATCTTCTCAACTAGTGAAAAGGAGATACACTAAAATGCTATCAAAAATAAGCACAAGAGAGATTATTTGTGGTTTCACTGAAAAAGCACAGCTTAAAAGATTCATAGATATACACACATTTTTTTCAAAGCACCTACCTTCATATTTGCTCTGAGCCAAAATCGTCACAGTTTCACCTTTGGGAATTTCTAAGAGGTACAAAACAGCTTCTTCCCGAACAATGCCTCTGAAGTCCTGAGTGTTTACCTACATAACAAAAAAATCCCACAACCACTGATAAATCAACAATAAAAGGAATAACCACAGATTTTTCTTTCATCTGAAAAATCTTAAATATTCTCTCCCCTTATTATTTTTACATATATCTATATATCTCTATCCATCTATCTATAAAAAAATAAATTATTGTCTCTTGTTAATATTTAATTCCAGATATTAACAGTAATCTTCCTGAAATAAAATGGTCTGGTTGTACACTGCTAGATTGTTTCTTCAACTTTAACAGCCTCTAGAAGAGGCAAGAGAAAAGAGGTAGAGGGAAAATTACATTAACCTTCCATGTGAATTTTCAGGAAAAAAAAAAAGCAGAATTAAGTGATTAAGTGGAACAGATGATATAAATCAGAAACCTGAAAAATAAATCACCATAACCCAAATAAACTGGAGAAAGATGAAAGAAGAATTTTTGGCCCCTATTTTTCCTCCTCCAAGACTAGGAAGAAACATTGTTCAAAAAATTTATTGTGCAATCTTGCAGTATTTTTCTTGTTTAAAATTTAACTACTGCTTCCACAAAATTATAAACAAACTAAAGCTTATATATACAATGGGTATACAATGCTCCTTCAAGAATTCATTTCTGTAAGATCCCCCCACCACATATACACCCTTGCAAAGCAATAATTTGATTCCTAAGATCATAATTTCTTCCATATTTCCAGTAAGAGGAGCAAATGAAATTTGCATTTCAGGGACACATACTCATACCTTAAGAATCTGATCTCCTTCCTGCAATCCCTCCTCATCAGCTGAGGTACCTTCTTGAATTCCAGCAATAAATATCCCTACATCATTTCCACCAGCCAGTCGCAGACCCACGCTGTCCCCCTTCTTGAATCTCACCATTTTTGTATTAGGACTACAGGATTTACAAACAGAAAAAGGAAGTAAGGCCAGATATTAAAGCAAATAACAATTTTAGGATGCCAAAAGAAAAAATCACAACCCCTTAACAATATTATATTAATAATATTCTTACCTCCTTTCTTTCATTATATGGGCTATATTTACTGAGGTAAAAGTAAAAGCAGGAAGCAGGGAATTTGCATTTTTCAGAATGGAAAAAGAACTAGGAATAGTGACTAAGTGGCATGCACAGACCTGCTGAGCAGGGAAACAGGTGCCTGTTTCTGAAACCCCAAAGTAGCTCCCTACCTACTCTATTCTCTGTCATATGAACACCTGCGGTTTCTGTGAAAACACACTGAGTTATGAGTAATCAAACTCATTGGTTTTTTTCTTCTATAACTTAAAGAACTGTCATATGAATTAAACTGACACTATTTTCTTTACTGTGTAACATGTTTGTTAGAAGTCTTCAAATTTTCTTGTAATGAGAAATATTTTCAAGTACAATCTATTGAGACATTAACAATCAGTCCCTTCACATTGCAGTGGGAGAAACTACTGGACTAGGTTCAGTTTTTTTGCTGTCAGAAAAGCTGCATGACTGAGTGACCTTCCAACTCAGAGGACATTACTTATCTGTCAGCCATTCTCAGTAATACCCTAAGCCTGTATTATAAATTCCGCTTCACCAAAATAATCACTTGATTAATTTGCACATCAATGACAACATATGCAGGGTCCGACCCAGAAAGGGTTTCATTTAAAACAATACACCAAGCCATGAACATTTTCAAAACTTAAGGCTTCTCCTTACAGTTCCAACACTCCTATTCCTTCAATTTCTGTATTTGGAAACTCTCAAAAGAAAACATGTAAATTGATTTCCTATTAATAAAAATAAAATAAAACAAAACTCTTGCATATGTTCCCATGCAAGCCCAGAAATACAGGATGTCCTATATCTTCCAGGTAGATCCCAGGCACATAGTTCTAAAACTAAGTTGATCTCAAGTATCATCAGCTAGAAGCCATGTCACCTCTTCTTGTCACTAAGCTATAAAGGGAGTATCATCACCAAAAGGGAGAAAGAACAGAAACCCATGCAGCCAAGGGTTTCTGCCACACACTGGCAGCCAGCCATGCACTGGTCACTGGAAGAATATGGAGTGCAAAAGATCTCAGCAAGTACCACCTTACCCATATATTGCTTCATCTTCTGGGCTGGGTTTAAGAATTGTTCGTGTAACTGCTTTTGGCTGAGCCACTAAATGTCAAAAAAAAAAAAAAAAAGACAAGAGAAGAGAAGTTACTGAGATATTGAAAAAGTTATAAATGGCAGTAATTTTTACCTATCAGATAGCAATCAAATCCTCCATGCCGAAGATTAATACCAATTTAAAAATCAAGCATGTCTGACTAAAATTCATTTATTTCTATTTTTTTAATTCTTGAAAAAGAAAAAAAGAGTTCAAGAAAGGGATATACAACTCTTGAAGGCAAGCTAGATCAGATTTCATTTGTCTGCTTAGGGCAACAGTCTAACAGTAGATGTTCTAAGAGTGTATTTGCTTTTTTCAGGTGGTAGGTCTAATAAGCAACTGCTGTCAAAAATATCAGGTGTTTCTTGCCTGCACCACAAAGCAAAGACAAACCTCTTCTCTGTGTGTCAGGGTAGGACTGACATGAAGAGCATACCAGCTTTGTCAACACAGTTGAGGGAATGGACATTCTGTGGCCAGGGGAAAAAAAGCAACCAAAACCTTCAGGCTCTGACCTGCTGGGTCATCTTGGTACTTCAGTTCCTTGTTTGAGTCTACAGCCGTAGCAGCAGAAGCAGCAGTGTCACCAGTTGATTTGAATGGAGTAGGCATTGCTCCCATTCTGGACATCCTACTGGAGGGATCCTCTTTTGCACTAAAAGGAAGAAATAAGGAAAAAAGTATGATGAAATCAGATAAGAATGCATATATTTGAGTAACTTCTTTGATAAGCATGAGAAAAATGGACTAGAGAACATTTCTTACTTTGGTTTCTCTTTCAGTTTTTCATTGGATGAATGTGAATCTAGATCAGAATGATGTGATCTGTCATCTTGAGGGGAGAATGATCTGTTTGACTCTATTTCAGAAATATCTGTAAAGAGTGGCAAATGAAGACATGCAGGATTTGCTTAAGTTATCTGCTCACCTGATCAGCATTTGTATTTATGAAGTTTTCAGATATAGGATACACTGAACATTTCAGCCCACTCTCATCTCAAGTTGGATTTGACAGAGTCAAAAAGTGCCTTTTAGTGCTTCCACCCCTCCATCCTCCCAAAATATTTCAGGAAAGTTTCACACAACTTGTAACAAACACACATCACACAACTACTTTGAGCACATCACACATGCATTAGCTAGTGCTAGCAGGCCTTGATTTGAAGTGTCATGGAGGTTTCCAAACCAAAGACCACCTTCACATCAGCAGTCCCCACATCACTGCCCTTTAGCAGCAAAGGAAGTAAGAGTAGCAGTAGGAAGTAAGGCTCTTGGATTTGACCTGCACCTCAGACTTCACAGTAAAACCTACAGGAAGTTCCACCCCGCATTCTGACACCAGGAAAGCAAGTATCTTGTTCCACATAATGTAACATCCTGCTCTCCCAAACACTCTGAGCTCTTCCCAAAGCAAGATCAGGCTGAGAGCAAGATCAGCTCACACACTTACATAGAACAGGTGCTGGGAATAGAAATTAGTTATCCAGGGTCACTTAATTTCCTCTTGTCCAGACATTTCTTCCCTCCATTTGAATGCTGCCATGAATGTTAATGTCCTCGGAAGGAGAGACCAGTCCAAAGCAGTTGTTTTAAAAATTTTATTACTGCACCTGATTTGCTTGCTCCAAGATTTGGCCAGACCAACATCGGTCCTTCTATCTTTGTCCCTTCCTAAAATGTTACTACATTTAATGTTAATATGGTTACTACAAAACTATTTTCACCTAAAGGAAGGGAACTTGTTGCTTAACTCAGTATTAATTAGGTTTGTTTGCGTTTCATTGTTTTTCTTAAAGAACCTAATACCACTCTACCCCAGCAAAACGATATAAGCTCCATTTTGTCCATGCCAGAGTCCAGAACTTTGGATCCACATTAAACCTCACCATCCATTTCTGAGTCACTGTCGTTCAATGAAGGAATGTTGAGCAGTGTCTGCTTTCGGTCCCTGAGAACAACCAGCTGGAGTTTCCCACGCGATTTCTCAATCAATTTTCGGGCATCAGCTAAAGACATGTTCTCTGTCACTGTACCATTGATCTGGACACAAAAAGACAACAACGACAAACAAGTCCACATTGTGCTCAAGTTTAATACTGAACTTGCCTACAACATGACTTAGTTCAGAATAACCACTATAACCAGTGCCTGCCAAACTGCTAGCAGAAAAACCAGAACAGACCTTGAGAATAATATCTCCTTCATGAAGGTTGCCATCTTTGGTTGCTAGGCCAGTACGGGTCATTTCTTTTATGAAGATCTGACTTCCAAGACGGAGTCCATACTCTGGAACCAAGAAGATAATCCACTGTAGCTTAAAAGATGAGCAAGGATGCATTGTTTTAAAAACTGCACAGTGTTCATGCATCAAACACCATTATAGCATGAGAGGAAAAAAAAAAAAAAAGAAAAGAAAAAGCCAAAAAAAAAAAAAAAAAAAAAAAAAAAAAAAAAGTTGTCTCCAATACCTGTGCTACCATTACAATATAAACAAGCAATATCCCAAATCCAATTACAGTTGGATGACTGGTCTGCACCTTCAGCAGCAAAACAATGCCTTTGTTCTGGAGCTGCTTATTAATGTACTAGATCAGCTTCCCTCTGATTCGTATTTTGCATGGCATAGCCAGGAAAAGGGTCAAAAAGCACTAACAGAAGTATTTCTTTTCATCAGCTGCGGCATGCTGACCCTGTCCTGTCTGTACTCCAGGAAATGCCTTGGTTGTTTCAAGCAAAGGAATTTTTCTTATTCTCCTGCCTCCTCCTTTCCCTGTGATCTAAGTTACTTGGGTCAGTATATTCGATACTTAAAAAGAAAGGCAACATCCTTAAGAAACATGCATCCTAGAACAACAGAATGTTGTCCTGCTTTAAAATATCACCACATTTCAGCAAGTCTACAAAGTATCCATATGAATGGCATAGATTATTATGGTATAGCTAAACATAAAAGTTAACAAATGCAGCTTGTATTTCTCCTTATTTGTATATATATCTGCATTATCTTTACAGGTGGAAACATTACATGTAGAGGAAGTAGAGGAAGGAGAAAAAAGGACTGTTGCCAGAGCCAATACAAAAGAGAGATTAGCTCCTGTGTATAAAATTTAATTAGCAAAAAAATTGTCAAAATTAAAACAGGGCAGATTAGGAAAAAACCAACAATCACCTCCAACACCTCCAGAAATAAACTACCACTCCCCGCCAGAAAAAACCCCAAACAGAAAATTATATACAACCTAATCTCAGATATGCTTTCCAGCACAAGTCTTTATTTCACAGTGGAAAAAAAAGGTCAAGCTTTTGGCTTTCATTTACACACTTCAATATTCAGCAAAGAAAGGCTGAAATATTGCTATTTCTATGTATCAGCTGCTGCTATTTCAGTATTCTTTAATGACCAGAGCCAAACAAACCATATTACTAAAGGCAGAGTCTACTCTTTAGCCTTTCTAGCTAACCCTTTTGTAGATGTGCCAAATGTAATCTGAATTGTGATCAGATCCATGTTTTCCCTCAGAATCAGGAGAAAAGGGCAGAGAAAATGGAAAACCACGGACACAATGGCTTGAAAAGACTGAAATCATGTAGGTAAACAAATCTTTGTTCAAAGGTAAAGTTCAAGGTTCTGGGCAAAAAACATCCCAAATCAGCCAAAAAGAATGTACGAACGACTTAAACCGTCAGTTTAAAAAGTCAACACTTAACCTGCAAAAGTAGAAAGTAATTCAGTTCTTCTCTTTCCCCCACCAAAACCCATGCTGTACTGGAAGTTGACTCCTCTCCTTCCCTGCTATACCCACCTTCATTATGTCTGCCTTTTGTCAAGAGAACACTGATGGGTGCATTTGGATCCTGCGGTCCTAGGTACTCATGCTGGTGGTGTATTTCAGGTGAAGGACTGCGGGAACGAAGCCTGTCCCGACTATGACTCCTCATTTCCCTCCCATATCTAGGATCAGATAAAGATCCATGACTGTAACTGGGTGGGCTGTAGTCTCCTCTGTAGTCCCGTTCATAGCCAGCATCCCTGTCGATGCTCCTTCCCCTGCTCCGATCCCTTCTATAGTCTTGATCCAAGCTCCTGTCAACGCTCCTACCACGACTTCGATCGCGGCTGTAGCTGCATTCCCTGTCACGGTCTCTGCTCCGGTTGCGCCCTCGGTCATGCTCATCTCTATAGCTCTGATCCAGGTTGTTTCCCCAGCTTTGGCTGCGCCCTCCACTGTGCCAGCTTCTCTCACTATAGCCACTTCGAGCACTTTTGCCATCAAATTCTGCATGGTCATCCATTACATCTAAAGCTCTGTCCTCATAGTCAAGGGAGGGGCTTCTCTGCAGCGCAGCAGCCTGCACTTTCCTTGGTCTTTTCACTACCTGTTCAGTACAATAGAAAACAAACAAACTCCTATCAAAGATCAGAATGTGAAATTGAACAGATGAATATTCTTCACGTTTCAAATATGTGTTGGGGAAAAAAAAAAAGGAAGAACAATATTCTATTTATTATTGGACAAGATCTGTGTATGCAGAACATAATTTGCCACACATAACTTCTATTTTGTACCACTTGTTATTCAGTAAAATAGTCATTATAAAATAAACATTTTATTCTCAGTTTTTCAACAAGATAACTTTGTGATACTGTTGATTAAATTCCATTTGTTTCACCTGCAGAAACTATGTCTTTATTATTTTGTACTTCACATATGGCAAAGGACTGCTTTGCTTTATGCCTTTAAATACTCTATAAAGAGTTTTCTCTTTTCTTTATAGAAGAAAACCAAGATCCTGACTGGTTACATACCACTGTACACTGAATACATTTGGAATTTACTTACAATGGTGGCCACTTTTCCACTTTTCCTAAGCTGCTGAACTGCAAAAGAATGTAGAACATTTTCCATTGGGGTCCCATTAACTATGACCACTCGGTCGTTTTCTCTGGAAATGGGAAGGGAGATAAAAAAGGAAAGAGAAGATTTAAGAGGAGTCTTCACGAAAACAGCAGAACAAAATTTCTTCTTTTGTTCCTTTATTTTTTTTTTTAAACAGAGGAAGCCTGTGGATTTAATTCAGGAGTTTTGCTTTAAAACTGTGTTTGCTATATTAATTCTACAATATCTGAATACCAGAAACAGCTTTCAGTACATCTAAAAACTAGACATTGAGCACAGTCTTTGTGTATATACTGTGTTCTGCTTAAGTACCTTGCCATTATGTTTTTTAAAGAATATTTGTGATGAGTTTTGAAACTTTTTTATTTTGGTATTTCAGGATTCATAGTTTTACACCCAGTGCTAGACATCTTTCACATAAGAATTTCATTAAAGCTTCAAACTGCTGCAGCTATACCAGTATTTAGGCAAATATTGACAAGTACAACTGCAGTACATTTTTCTTAAAGTCTGGTGTTCAGGTCACATTTACTCTGTAGAAAGGTGATGGGGAGGAAAAAAAAAACCCAACAAAACAATAATACACAAGTCCTCCTTGACCTAAAACACAGGCCAAAGTTAGATTACTAACTTTTCTCTTCAGACCTCCTGCATATCAAATAGACCACTAACACCTAACCCTCTAGGAAACAGCCCCATAACACTGATTAATTAAACCCCGTAAGTTTCATAAAGGCATTTCAATGCAAAAAGTGAAGAAGATTTAAAAAAACTGAATTACTACTCCTCATACTCCTTATATTGGTTTATTCTGGTAACTACCCAGTTACATTCAGAGCATTAGCTCAACAAATTACTGGTTACTTTGCCATTTCTGCTAGATAAAAGAAATCTTTGGTACCAACTATTTTATTATCATTATAATCAAATCACATCACAACCTTCTGTTCAAATAAGAAGATTATATACTCTAAGCCTCCATTTGTAAGGCACTCTAACTCCAAAATGATTTTTGTGCCTCTTTTTGTGCCCTTCCATTTGCTGTTCGTGGATAAGTATGCCAAAACAGCACGCTGTATTTCAGTATCAATTTCATCCAGGTTTATGCAGGAATTAAAATAGCTCTCTGGACAGTTCATATATCCAAAGCTAGTATTGAACTTAATGCTGCAATATTATGCCAAGAGGTCCATCTACATGTGCTCAGCTTACCCTACAAAAAAATGACAGGATGGTTTTACCCATCCACTCTGAAGGTTAGACTTATATTACCAGATTTGGAGGAAAAGCTTTGCCTTAATTTCTCTTGAGAATGTGCTTCGGCTGAAAGTGCCCAAATATCTTGGTATTCTCTTGCCATCATCAATTTATCTATGATCTTTCATAATTTCTGGACATGACTTCATTCCCAAATCACACATGATTACGGAACAAGGATGAATGACAGTGGTGGTGTGCAGGGGTCACTGCTATAAAATGTAGGATTTGTGCACTTCTGTTACAAATTATTTGTTACGTGCTTTACAATTATCCTTTTATTTAGTTACTCAACAACAACTCCCCTGTCATTTTCTGACAAAAATAAATGCATAGCAAAAGGGACAGAATCTACTCTCTTGTTTTACTATTGCTGCACAATTATTTGGTATTCTTCCAAATCATCTACTCCTCATCAGGCATTTCAGATCAAAGGATGAAAAACTGATGTAGGACAGAAACTCTCAGCCTACAGATTAATTGTTTGTACATGACAGATGCTGCCTCACCAAGGATGAAGTTATCAGAAAGACAACAGAAACTCTTTAATTCCATAATTTCTTCTTTCAGATATAAATAAACATTTAGCAAACCTTATTTGGCCTGACTTAAGTAATTCTTGGAAACTAATGATTGATAACAGAACATGTTTACTGGAGGAGGAACAAGGAGGTTTTTTTAAGATACTAAGTTTTTCTACTGTTTCTTTAAATGAAATTAAATCTTGGAAGAAAAATACTTAACTGTTAAAGACTTTGCAACACCTCCACTAAAATGTATTGTCTTTACCAAACAGCAACACCTCTATGAAGGGTTTACTTGCTATGTTGTTTTGGGGGTTTTTTTTAAAGACATCTAGATATTCAAGAGGGCACCAAGTGTTGAGGTGATTAAATCACCGATTTAAACCATGTCTGTCTAAAGGTTTTATGTATTCTACTGCCATGTCCCTCAAAATGCCAAACAAAGAAAAAAGTGCTTACTGAAGTAATCCATCTGCTGGACCACCTGGGAGAACATCCGATATTACTATTGATGTTTCACCATTTTCAAAATGAGGGTTATCTCTGCCGCCAGAAACTGCAATCCCAAATCCTCGTTTTGAATCCTTTACAATAAAACCAAATACAACAAAACTTGAATACATCGACAGGAATTTTGACAGGGAGAAGTAAGAGGAACATGAATGTTCTTGTGATGGCATTCTCAAGTAGATATTAAAGTATGATAGCTGCATGCATAGTGCTGCAGAAACACACAGTACCTCTAGATTTAAGAAATTAGGTTTACACATCCATGTAGCAAGATGACAAGTTCCTGTCTTTGAAAACCTCTACAGCCTTATGACTGTTAGTAACTAAGTAAAGAACTCACTAAATTTGTCTGCATTTTGCTTCACCATCCCATGGGTTATTTATACCAAATTCATTGTTAGGTAAATCTATTTAGTTAGTGATGCCTGGGAAAGTAGAACAGATTTCCCAGGATCTCATCTTCCTTATGATTACTAAGTAGTTCCTCAATCAAAAAAACAAGATCATAGTTGATTACAAAGAGCAAGTAGTGAACTTGTGCATTGTCTATATAATCATCCTCTGTCAAAATCAACTATTTTAAATATGTAAATTATGTCAAACCTGTCATCATAGAAATAACAGATCCATAGGAGTCTTAAGACAGCATTCATAAAACCAAAGAAATGCTTTACAGAATGCCAAGGAAACATGTCAATAGCACCAAACCTGAGAACTGTTAGTATAACTGAACTGCTGACAGCAAGAGGAGCACAGAACCACTCAAGTTTAATTTTGTTATCTATTTAACATACACATCTTATCACTAAAACTTACCATTATGCTACATTTGAACAAAATGTTTTAACATAGTGGCAAAGCAATACATCAAATTAAAGTCACACTTTCCCCCCAACATCCAATCAACATGTGTAGTTCATCATATAACACCTTGTGTTCCACTAATGCTGATAGTAAGTGATTATTTCTTTGACGAGGAAAAAAGCAATGTGGTTTTCTTTTAATATAGCACTTCACTTGCTACAGCTTAGTTTTACAGGAAGCAGTTTGGCGTTTTACACCAAAACAACAGATTCCAAGTAATGGTAAAATTAATGGTAGTGGCTGATACAGCAAGTTCAGTAGCCCTTCATCATCTAAGTAGCCTAAGTCTGCCTCTGTGGTAAAGAAGTAATGCTAATTTACACAATATCAGAGATCTGAAATGCTAGAAATTACAGGAACTAAGATCATCTTCTGCAATGTTTTTCCTGTCTACCTCTGTAACCTAAAAACCAACCTGTTGTCAACCATACTTTCTTACATGAAACAAGCTATGTAGAAAAGATCGTTATTTCACCTTGGGTCATCAAGTTCAGTTCACTGCAGAAGTTGTGACAAAACTTGAGCAGCTCAGTGCAGGCTGCTCACTGAACACAGATCATCAGAACAGCTGGGAAGACTACCACCACCGAAGCTGAAGTGCATACCTGGTACCATGGTGTGGCAGCCTAGCTATTAAAAGACACAGGCACAAGTGCTCTATTTTCCTTAATTCAAAAGGACTCCACTTGATGAGATACTTCCTCTTTTCTTAAAAATCCCCAACTTTTAAAGTGATACCTATAGTCCACCTTTTTATAAGTTTTAACAACAGAGTTCTTCCACTGGATTCTACACTATTATATATTAAGGTATCTTACAAAAATAAGATCAGTGGAATCCTGATCAGTGATTATTACAAAGCCTGGAAATCAACCACAACCTGCTTGATAGAACCATCTGCTTTACTTTTAAGGCTCTCCAATAATTGATTTAGCTATGTGGCTGACATGTGGTATATCAAACTGACATTAGGAAGACCAAAGAGCAGCAAATACGGCACTTAAATTGTTAATTGAATTTACTCCTAACATTAAAGAGTTGCGCTATTGTATGAGTAGCAACTAAGCTTTAAAATAAAAACCATATCTGATTTGGACAATGAATTAATCCTGTTCTAGACTCAGACATGCTAATGACATCTATTGCAAAACATATTTAGAGTAAACCAATGCTTGAATATTTGAAAACTAAAAATATAGCAGGCACTCACTCACCTTTTGTAAGGTCACTGTGTACTGTTCCCATATCAGCTCTTCCATGCCTGGGGCCTGTTGCACACGGAAACCAATTAGTAAAACACATAGCACATAACTATTTAAATTAAAATGTGAACTACCCAACTAAAACACAGGCTTAAAAATAATTTGCATATTCTAATATTTTGGGAGAATCAGTATGAAATTAATGTATTTTAAATAATGACAATTTTTCTTGAAAAAGGAAAAAAATATGAATACGTCCAGAGTGGTAGAATCCCTTCACATTTCACTGATTTAACAGCTCATTCTGATTTTTTGGAAAATCCTTATTCAGCAAAAGCATTTAATTCAGATCAACTAGCATTCTATAGCCCTGATTCAATAACATATAAAATACTTATGGAAGACCTTTCCGTCCCAGTATGCAGTAAGATTAGCAGTTGAAACTGAGGTTTTCAAAATGAACTAGACTTCAGATCTCTTGCATCTTGTTCATGTGGATTTAACAAAATGTTTTGTCCACTATGAATTACATATCTAAATATTTAGGTTCCCATCAAGAAATTAAATTTTACAGGAAAAGACAATATATCACTATATAGTACAGATATAACAATTTCTGTGACACTGCTCAGATACCTTTTTTTACCACATTTCCAGTTAAAACTGATCACTTTTATCTTACATGATAAAACCTGAAATCTTTCCAACATCACAGCTTAAAATATAATACAGAATAATCACCCAGCCGTGATGCATCTATAGTACACAGCCAGCCCCTTCAGTGTCTGCCCTGTAAAACTAGGAGAAAAATGAGCTACTGCACTGCAGAAAAATGACACTGAAAACATTTCAAAATGGAAAGCATCCATTCCAGAAGAAAAATCCAGGCACTGCATAATGCACATATGTGCATGCACATACTCAAGCCACATGTTTTATTTGTTTTTACTGAAAGTGGTCTTCCTTTATCTCAGAAGACTGAATCTCAGACAGAAGCTCAGTTCAGACTTAATGGTATTTTTAAAGGCATCACAGGGAGTAATGTCAGCTAAACTCCAAAACATTAGACAGAGAAGTGACACAAGAAGGGTGTGCCTGTACTTTAAGGCATCCCTTGCATTTTCAGAGTAAGACTTCCGACAGTGCACAACTGCTCAGCAAGCTATGGATGTTATGTCTCATATGCAAAAAAAACCCTTGTTGCATAGTTGCAGTTGATTCTGTGCACCACAAAGAGAAAACGAGATTTACATTTTACATTGCACATTCACTGCATTGAAAAACAAAAGTAAGTTCTGCTCAGAGATCCTGAAGGAATATGCAAAACATTCAGCATTCTTACCAGGAATTTTACAACACTGAACAGTGTTAAATTTCCACTGTTCTGCCAGAAAATGAACAATGATTTCCAGTTTCCAGAACCTCTGGTGTCTAATTAAAAAGAAAATTAGAAATAGATGTAGGAGATGATGGCTTATATTAAAAGTAATACATGTAAGTAATTATTTCTAAATTTTGACTTGTCTAGGTCAGACAAGAATGTGTTCATAACTATGAGCATTAAAACGTAGGTTTCTCGGGGTCAGTATTGAATGTGCTGAATCGCGTAGTAAAATAATTTTATCTGGTATTGCTGTTTAACCACCTAACAGGTCAAAGCTTTCAGCTATCTGAAACTGAGCTCACTCGATATATTCCCTTACACAGAGAATCTCTGCCGCAAGTGAAAAATTCCTCCTTAACTAAACTCTTCGTTTGAACTGCTGTGATGCTGCCGTAAATGGAAGCGACTAGGCTTGCTTATCTGGCATGCAGGGAACAGTTTACCTACTACTGACCCTTCCAACAATCCTGCTTTTCTATGTATTTTTGAGCTCTGCAGAAAATGAGTCTGTGCTGAAGAGCAGTCTCAGTCATTTAAATTCCATCTGACTTCATCAAATAAACTCAAATAAACTTTTAGAAATGAAAGTCAGTACCAAATGATGGGTAAAATCTGAAGGACAAGCAGATAGGTTCAAATCTTGTAGAAGCACAGAAGATGGGAAATCTTTTCCATCCTCCTCTCGGTAAAAAAGCCTCAATAACTTGTACACATGTAACACGTGTAACACAAACATGACAAATTCAGTTTGCACTGTATGCAGCTCCTACCAACGCTACCTCCCAGCCAAGAACACTGAGGCCAGCTCTGAGCAGGTGCCAAGAGTGAGGCAGGCAGAACACACTCATGTAAGGGGAGCTTACTAGCCATGGGGACAGAGACAGGCCTGACAAATGACTGCTTATTCAGTACAACACTGCAGGAAAAGGACTGAGGGAAGCACTATAAAGGTATCAGGGACGAATGTAAGGATAAGAAATAGGAAACTTACGGGAATTTCCTTCCAGAAAACTAGGCCTTCCATGAGCAGTGGCATAAGTACAACTTTGTGCACAAGTGGAGAGATGTATTGGGTAGTAAACCAAAGCATCATAAGCCTACACAGTTAAGTTTGCTTTACTCTGATAAATAAGTTTTATGGTATCTGGTCAAAGAAAAAAAAAAAAAAAAAGTAGTAAGAATGAAAGAGAAACTGTGGCCTACAGACACTAAAATTAAGGTCTTGCAAGATGCCAAGCCCACAGTATCATCTCATTTGTGCCTAGAAAAAGATCCTCATAGTATTAGTGACTGTTTCAGGCACATTCTATTAACATCTTTGGGGTTTATTTGTACCTTGAAACTGTTACTGAAAATTCAACAAAAGATAATTAAGCAATTCCCTTTTAAATTCTCAAGTATTTGTTAAAGTAATCCATTTTTTGAAACTGCTCCTTGGGAAACTGTTTCCCATTTGCTGTACTCCGCATTAGAGAAGGAAAGCACACTATGTACTTGCAAAGCTGATTTTGTACAATGTAATTACCAAGACAACAGGACTAGTTCTGCTGTACTAATAAAGCAATGCAGGCTCTGCAACACAGTTCAAAGAACTGAATGGTCACCTTGGAAGCCCGTAAGGCAAAAACAATCTCTAAACAATAATCTCTTTAACACTATAAAACGTACTGCTGCTTGCCATTGTCACAATGCTAACCCACACCATCAGAGTAATGAAGAAGACTGAGAGGTAGGGAGAGACTACAAATGTTACAAATCATCAGTTGGGGACTTGATCAAAACTAGTATCTGTCTCCACCCGAATTGCGAAATTCCTGTACTCCACATTTAGTGATGTGACTCTCCTCTGAATGCATCAAGTGATGAGTTAGGAAAAGCCTTCATCACCTTGCCAATTTCTTCATACTTCATCTGTAAGGAAACACAAAGGGATCCTGAGCAGCTTGTGCATTCCTTACAGGATCGCAGTTTCACTGCAAGATTGCACACCAAAACACTGGAGAGAGAAAGGCAGGCAAAATGGTTAAGAACCCCACCTCCAGCTGCTAACAGCAACTGTTTTACCACCCAAGTTTCACACAGACAACAGGCTACCTGCAGTAAATGCAAATTATTGTAATTAGCTGGTCTAAATTCATTAGGGACTATAGTCAGTCCATTTCTGATTAGAACACTGTTGTCAGGATTTGCTTAAATCTGTCTAATGCTCATCTACTAAAGTGACAGGTGCTTTCTAAATACTCAAAATAGACCGTTTAGCAGAATCTTTGGCAGGAAACTAGTCAAACTGCTAAAATCGCCAGTATGCAACAAACAGGCAGCTGTTGCAGCTCTAACTGACAGCCATCAAGAGATTTACACAATAACTTGCTACTGAGAGATCACTGAATCACGGAAGACAACTTCATTCATGCCGAAAGAAGAATAAAACCAGAAGACCTGCCACAACAATCAGCTGGCTATAAAAGTGAGTTGGAGAGGGGAGGGATATATGAAGGGAGGAGAGGAAGAAAAGACGTGGAGCAAGATGCAACAAAAAGCAACTCACGTGCCCTTTCAAAATCCCCAACTTTTTGACTGCATGTGACCACAATCTCTGCAAAGCTTGAACTGTCTTCATTGTTGCAGGATATAATCTGTGAGGGAGCGCCGTACATCCCGTCTTTTCATCTGTTTCCACCACTCAACATGGTTATGTAATTCTAATACAATAGTGGCCTACATACTCGAACAAATCCTGCCGTCAGTTTCACTCAGAAACACATCAAAACCACAGCAAGGAAATGTACTGGGAATTTAACTAACTCCCAGTTTCAGAGATCCCAGGAAAATGCAGTTCTGTAATCTTATGTTTGTTTGTTTGTTTTTAAAAGAAGTGTTGAAAATAGATCACTATGCAGCACCTTATTCTTCTTCCAAGCACATAGGGGTTCACCCCACCAGGAATCTAATTTAAACTTACAAGAAAAGAGGCTTAAGAAGCACAGCGCAGACAATCTGAAAATTCATATACTGACTATAATATTTTATAGAACTGTGTGGGCTTGGCTCCAGCAAGAAAAAGGATAAATAAATACAAAATTATACTCACTGCAAATAACAGTATTTGCCATCACACGTTTAGTAAAGTATCATGGGTAAGAATGATAAGCTAATTTGTACAGCCAAACAGATAGGTTACTTTATTGGAAAATAGGTCAAGCTATCACTCCCATTTATGCTGCATGAATGCTGTGAAATTTAAGCCTCAAGTGAACTTTTCCCCGAGACTTTATGTAAGTTTCACAGGCAGTGAACAGACAGGAAGACAAACCAAGTTTTGTATACAATGCTAACCAAAACTCCATACATAGATTTCATTTTTCACTAGTAGAGCAATTTTAACTGCTAAAGAGTATTAATTCAGACAACAGTGGAAAATGTGAAGGGTTGTGTTCTTCATTTTTCGGTGGAGTTTTTTTTTGTTTGGTTTGTTTTTGGGGTTTTTTGGTGGGTAGTTTTTTGTTTGGTTTTTTTTTTTTTTTTGAGGGGGATGCAGTTAGGGAGAATAGTGGGTAGGAGTGCCACAGTAGGACAAAGCATGTGTTCCAGTTTTTCCATTCAAAATGAATACTGAATTCAGCATTCTGCATTTTGATCGTGACCCCACCTCTGCACCAGCCAGTCGAACTAGGATGAACAGAGGCTTGCACAGTCATCACTGAGCTGCCAAGAGTGAGCACCAAGGGGATCCCGGAGAAGCTGACACTGACACCAGCCCCCAACGTCAGGCTACCCACCCGGATGTGAGTAAGACTTTTATTACAGTTTGGTCAAAATAGTTCAGGATCTCCATCAACATTTCTAAAGAGCACATTCCTCTCAACAGACTCACATTCACAGCTTCCAAAACTGGTATTTATTTATTTATTTTTACCAAAAGGGCAGGAAAAAGAAACAAATGTAAGTATGTATTTGAGACTTCTCTAGCCTTCTTTTCTTAGTTTTTCTGTTTTCCTCCCCCTTGCCCCGAAAAAGCTTCAGAAGCACTCTAAATAGAGAAGAAAAGACCATGATGACATAAGAGAATAACAATTGTGAAACACTATCCATGACCTAACAGCAAGGACTCTTTGTTGGTTTTGGACTATACTTTTTCTCTGAAGGAATATACCGAGAAAAATGAATGGATTGCCCCCACCAAAATTTAATTTTTTTTTTTTTTTCTGAAAGGCAATTTTAAAAAATAATCAGGAAATCTAGGAACATTGCTGCAAGTAAAGAAATCAGAGAGTTAACAGAAAGATGCAGGTGTTTGCATTTGGATGCTTCATTTTGAAGGAAAACAGTACCTCCAGAATACTTACATCTTGACACAGCTTGATATACCTCAATTCAATCCTTTTAAACTGAGATAGAAAAAAATTCCAAACAAGCATTGTCCCAGACACTGTCCTTTCACTTTACCTGCATGCCTCTTCAGAAAAAATAACTATAAAGGGAAACTATAATCTAACTTCACTCCTAGCACAAGACTATAAAGGCAATTACAACCCTTTTATGTATCATACCTATTACCCACAGACACTTAGAACTGGAACTCTTTTTAAAAGCAAGCTCAATTCCAATGACAGACACTCTGGTTCTTTCTGCGAGTCTATTATGACAATAAGGTGTTTGTGAATCATGCGGAGAAAGAAAACTAAGCATGATGATTTGGTTTATGAACTGGGGAAGGTGAAAAGAAAAAGAAAGCTCTCAAAAAACTCAACCGAGCAACCTCAGAACATCACAAAATCTTACAGCAGCAGGCTGCATCTCTCCACTCACCCTGGAGTTGAAGTTTTAAACGTGGCACTATGTTTTGATGTCTTCCTCTACAAACAAGGAAGAAAAAGGGTGTTTCCTCACACATAATCCATCAAGCAAGACACAATCTGTCCAAGCAAGCAGAAAGGACACCTTAAACAGTCTTAATGGCTCAATTATGAAAGTAACACAAAAAAAGAGGTCCTTGCCCTCCAACTTTTCCTGTCCCTCTTCATATACTGCTATGGATGTAAGCATAGAAACCTTGAAAGCTGAGTCTAGGTTTTCCCTAAAGACAGACTTATACAACACAGATGAACAAGAAATTCAACTTTAAGTGAAAGCTATCCACTTTTAAGAGACAGAGGGGCAGGGACTCTTCTAGCCACTGATAGGAACAGCCAGGTGGAGGGAGTCCAAAGCTGCATCCAGAGGTAAGTGTTCCTGGTCTCAAAGACCAGTTACACTATGAGAGAAACTGCCCTTACATCTCACCTGCCCTCATAAAGGCAATTATGATGGACAAAAAAGGATGGCCTTAGATTTACAGACTTTCAAAGATCCTGATTCACTTCCATTTCTGGATAACACTAAAGAAATGCCCTCTGTATAGAGTGGAGGCTCAGTGAAATAAGAAGCAATCTATACATCAGTGTGCAGTGTGAAGCAGCACATCTCCTCTTTTTCAGCTGAATGCCATAGCCCAGGTTACTAAAGATGTCTACAAAATGATGATGATGCTGCATAGCCAGAGCTTGCCAAGTATTCTTAACATAGTGAAATGTGGCTGAAGAGGAACAGGACCTTTACCAGGCCTTTCTGGAGCAGTGAGGAAGCCACTTGGAAGAAGGCTCCAGTTGATGTCTCCCCATGAATTATCTGTGTATGATACAGCACTCCTCTGATTAGGATCCAAGAAAATGAGAAAAAAACTACTTTTACCCACGGATCATTCACAATAAAGCCAACATCTTGCACAAAAGGAGGTACCTTATTTTCTACCAATAAATGCTCTGATTCAGAGAAGCATATCCTATTTTTCATATAGGTTCTTGCACCAATACACAACTCCCAGAACAGCAACAGATCCTCCTCTGAAACAGGTTCCTAGAATGATGAATGGCTCAAATTAAATAAAGAGAAGTGATAAAAAAATGGTTTGCTAAAGATATCCACTAGAAGTAAAAGATAACTGCTCTTCAACTCTTCAACAATGGCAGAAATGCTGCCTTCTCTTTCCTCTTAGGGGCACAAAGAAGAAATTTAAGGTACAGCTCCATGTTAAAAGACAATCAATTCTAGTTTCACATTCCAGTAAAATCAAAAATGGTTGCTAACATCACAATGGGTTATATTATCAGGATGCAGGAAGTTGGAAAAAAAAAAAGTCACGAACTGTACACACAAGGATACTTCCGCAATGGAATGGAAATTTTTGAAGAAGAAGAAAAAAATCACATAGAAATGAGACAGACAATAGTTTCTTCCTCTTCCCTCTAATGGAGAATTATCAGTTACATTATATAAGGTTTGTTATCACCCAAATTACCCAACAAGAACAAATATTAGCAAAATACTTTTGCTGTATTGACAAGGTAACAAACACATTCATCAGCAACCTGGTCAAGTTGAAGTTGTCCCTGCTCATGGCAAGGGGGTTGGAATGACATTATTTTTCAAGTCCTTTCCAACCCAAATCAATCTGTGATTTTGTGTATTACCAGATTTTGTGTCAGAAATTGCTTTTTTTACAAAATGCATGTAGAAACAGCAATCTGAAGGGCTGCCTAAAAAGATCTAAAGAAAACATAAAGTGAGCATAATGTTTCTAAAAATTTGTTTTTCATAGATAAATAAGATAAAATCATGATAAGTTGAATGTCACTATACAGAAACATAAACCATTCTTCATGTAAAAGACAAGATATTGTTTAAACTTTTCTTAATCATATTTCACCCAGGAGTTATACCATTCAGTTGCTATAAATTGTAAATTCTATCTAAAACCGGCAAATACTGCAAGAAGTACAACAAGCCCATTCCAGGCATGCACAAACCAATCTTTACTTCTTAAGTTTCATGAAAACTTTTAAAATGACCAAGTGAGAATGGTTAACTGCAGTTAACTAAACAATAATGAAAGGGTCTTTTGTTTCACTTCTTTCAGGAATAGTATGAATCCATCATGACAATGCCCACAGTCATTACTTGACACTGTGCTGAGCACTATTTCACTATGATTTTTGCTTCCAGTTAGCAAAACTACTACTTCTTACAAATCAACCAGTACCAAAGCTCTCAGCTGCAGAGCCAAGAGCATAATTTAGGTTTCTTGACTTCAAGTCAAGTAGCCTCAGTGTTGTGCAAAGAAGCCAACACACAGATTGCCTCCATTTCTGTCAAATACAAGTCTTGCAGAAAAACGGCCCCTGTCATCAGAAAACAGGGATCAACCCCCTCCCAGTGCGGCAGTTTGAGCCAGCTAACAGGTGAGGAAGAACTCCAGGGTGGCAGAGCCTGCATTCATTTCTATCTCTTGTTGCACTACGACACAACAAATGCCTTCCAGGCTGCAAACTGAACCAGAATCCTCTCCTACCCAGAAGTAGGGAGATGCAGCAGTAGGGCAACAGCACTGTTCATCAAACTATTGAGAATATTAATTGACAAATGCATCTAGGTCTCATTTGCACTGTAACCCTGATATCAACATTCACACCATAATGCCCCAGATCTACTAGTGCACAAAAAATTGCTTAACAAATTAGCCCAAGGGGATGGAAAAAGGTTTCACACACAGAGAAGATCTATGCTGATCTGGGTCTTTGACAAGTCGTGTGCTTTTTAATGCAAAATGTATCACTTCATCCAGCTCACAACATTTAAATGACAAATAAAGCTTAAATGAAATGAAGGCTATCACACAATCCGCCCAGTGCAGCAGCCTCTGCAGTAGCATTCTTCAAATGGCTCAGAGTGATGAAGGAACATCCCCAGTTGAGAGAATTTCTTCAGGAATTTGCCCAAGCACAGGGAAAAAAAACGACCAAAAAACAAACCCACATCAAAATAGAGGCCTGGGATTTGAGTTTTGTAAATATTTAATTTTTCTGCAATTCCAAAACAGAAAGGAACTAACCTGGACACTAAAAAGAAGACAGTAAAGAATGTGGCATAAGGCATCCCTCTGGTGGATTATAGCAAAGGGCACATATAATCGCTGGATAGTTCAGTTTTGTTTCAACTCTGTATTGAAGAAGCACCTAAATAAATATGGGGAGACTGCACATACAAATATTTGAGTAATGCATACACTAGACTCTTTGGGGAAGGAAAAAAAAAGCAACTTGTTTTTGGGGAAATTTTTTTCAGTTCAAGACAGTAAGATACTCTCTAGGAAAACTGTATTTCCTACATATTTTTACCAAACATTTACCAATTGTACTTTTTTTTCAGAAAGTGGGACAAGCATTTTTGGAGGAAGAAAAGGGAAAATCGGGATTTTATTAAAATATTTTGAGGTCAAGTCACAATTCACCTTAGAAATTGGTTATGAAAATCTAAGGTGCATTGTATTTTTAAATTGTTTGTTCTCCTGCTTTCTAGGTGCTTTCTTCTTCTCAGACTTGTCAAAGTTTCCTTGCCTCTAAAAGTGAGCACTTTTGGAAGGTTCTCACAAGACAAACACCCCTTTTCATCTTTGGCTATGCAGTTTTTCCTTCACAAACACGCAACCTCATAGGCTGGGGTACAGCTTTGAACGGTATGAACTAAACAAATTCTTTCTGATCATCACATTTTCCACACTCCTCCTGCTCATTTACATGCAGCCCCTTGCCTCTGTGAATTCTGCTGTTCAGTTCTTAAAAAGAAGCCAAGACAGCTTTCTAAAGCCACAAAAACATCCTCATTTTTTCTCACTGAATTACCCTCTTGCCACTTCTGTCAGCTGAACTGGCAGGCCAAGGGAGACTGCAGAACAAATATCAGAACTCTGCAGCTAAATTCAACTGGGACAACAGATGAAGCTTCACTTTTAAGGATGTACCAGGAAAACAAGAATTTATAAAAGGGACAGATGAAATCATAGAATCATTTAGGTTGGAAATGGCCTTCAAGATCATTGAGTCCAGCTGTTACTGTAACACTGCCAGAATCACCACTACACCATATCCCTAAGAGTCTACCTACATGGCTTTTAAATACCTCCAGGGATGGTGACTCAGCCACAACTACTGGCAACTTGTTCTGGTGTTTGATAACCCTTTCTATGAAGAAACCTTTCCTAATACTCAATTGAAACATCATCCTGGCACAACTTGAGCCTATGTCCTCTCATTTTGCCACTAGATGTCTGGGAGAAGAGACTCACACCCACCTTTCACACATTTGTAGTGAGCAATGAGGTCATCCCCGATCCTCCTTTTCTCCAGGCTAAACACCCCCAGCTCCCTCAGCTGCTCCTCACAGGGCTTGTGCTCCAGACCCTTCACCAGTTGTTTCCCTTCTCCAGACACGCTCCAGGAATTCAATGTGTTTCTTGGAATAAGAGGCCTAGAACTGAGTATGGAATTTCAGGTGTGGCCTCACCAGTGCTGAGTAAACATGGACAATCACTTCCCTCATCCTGCTGGCTAGACTATTGCTGGTACAGGCCAGGATGCCAGTGGCCTTTTTGGGCCCCTGGGCACTGCTGGCTCATGTTCAGCTGCTGTCAACCAGCACCTCCAGGCCCTTTTCTGCTGCGCAGCTTTCCAGCCACTCTGTCCACAGCCTGTAAGCACTGCTTGGGGTTCTGATGGAAAGTGTAGGACGCATCCTTCGGTCTTGCTGACCCTCATGCTGTTGGTCTTGGACCATGGATCCAGCCTGTCCAGATCCCTCTTAAAGAGCCTTCCTACCCTCCAGCAAGCAGATCAGCACTCCCATCCAACTTAGTGTCATCTGTCCAGATCACCAATTAACTTATTAAACAGGACCAGACCCAGTACTGACTTCTAGAAACTCAATTTGTTTCTGGCAATCAGCTGGATTTAACCCTATTCACCACCCCTTTTAGGGACCGGCCATCTAGCCAGGAGCATGGAATTAAAAGAGACAAAGACTTCTATGGAAAAGACAGGCATACAGAAGTTCCCAAGTGGCTTCAAGGCTATTAAATAGTATGAGAAAATATATTATGTATTATATTGATTATATTATAATTATATATTTATTGATTGTCCAGCCTGTTCTGTGCTGGTGTGGCCCCACTTCAAATGCTGTGTGCAGTTTTGGGCACCACAATACCTCACAAGATATAAAGCTATGAGAAGCAAGCATCCAAGATGGTGAAAGGCCTTGAGGGGAAAGTGTGTGAGGAGCAGCTGAGGTCATTTGGTCTGTTCAGCCTGGAGAACAGGAGACTGAGGGGACCCCTCACTGCAGTTGCAACTTCCTTGCGAGGGGAAGAGGAGGGGAAGGCACTGATCTGTGGTGGCCAGTGACAGCACCTGAGGGAATGGCCTGGAGATGTGTGAGAGGAGGTTTAGGTTGTATATTAGAAAAAAGTTTTTCACCCTGAGGGTGTTTGGGCATTGGAGCAGCTCCCCAGGGCAGTGGTCAAAGCACCAGCCTGAGAGAGCTCAAGGAGTGTTTGGAAAATGCTATCAGGCACATGGTGTGACTCTTGCGGATGTCCTGTGCAGAGCAAAATATAATTTTTATTTACACATACATGCCCTGTGGCTCAGATGAGCAGAAAGCAAGCCTGCTTTCTTTCCCCCCGCCGGCTCACGCTGCAGGTCACAAAGGCTTGCAAGCACCGGGAGCAGCGCTGCCACTTCCTGCTGCATTTCCAGGGCACTTTAAGGTCCCGAGCAGGCAGCACCAAAGCAGCAGCAGCAGCAAAGCAGCAGCAGCAGCACCACCACCACCACCAAAGCAGCAGCACCAAAGCAGCAGCAGCAGCGCTGCCCGGTGCCGCCAGGCGGCTGCAGCAGCGCTGCCCTCGCAAAATCTATTTCAAAACCATCCTTTGATAGTAAACACGACAGAAAACATGATGTTAAAACAAAATTGTTAGGTGCTTTTGCTTTTATCTCAAGCCCATACCCCTTCTCAAACAGACTCAAAGTTTTCTCAAAGTTGGTTGGTTTGTTTGGTTTTTTTATTGATTCCGGCTTTATTGAGGGCCTTTTCTTACCACATTTATTTCAGGAATTAATTGTATTGTTTACAAAAAGGAAACAAACATATTCCCCATTCAGTTTCATGCTCTGGAAAAAGAGAAACATCTGGTACTCCAAAGATAAATCACGCACTAATGCAGATAGAGACACCAAGATACCACGACAATAGGTACCTGAAAATTAGCAATCCTGTATTTTAGCACTTAACAATAAAAAGCAGAGCTATAGTTACATTTTCAGAGTGAAACTTTTTCTTCCCAAATGCTTTGTACCTGAATTTAAACAGCTTACACTTTCAGAAAGCACCACAAGGTCCTTTTAAGTCCTGATTTTGCTGACATAAAAGAGTAACTTCTCATTACACCAGAAAAGTAAACAACATACACAGAGGGATTTTCTAGAATTAATTCACTTGTATTTCACAGTACTTGTGATCTCTGACAGTAAGAGCAACAGTTAATAATTTCAATTGAGTATGCATTAAATACTAGGCATTGTGTGGTTTCTTTTTACAACAGTGACACTTATTGGACATGCTAATCCTTTTAGCAAGAGATTCACATTTTCATTCCCTCTCTAATTATTGTGGAACCGAGTTACTACAAAAGCAGTCACCTGAATTGGTTTGGCGCTACCCAGTACAGGTCATCATTTACCATGATCAGAGGCAGGGATGGGGGCAAAAAGCAGTATTTATGCAGCAGAGTGTAGCAAGTTCCAAACACTAAAACTCAGCATCAATTTACAACTCCCATATGTTATGCCAATTAAAAGTACACACACAAAACTTTTCTGGGATGAGTGGCAGGCATGAGTGGAGTTGTCTGTGCTTCTTACAGCTGCTACTGGACTTAGACGCATACATATGCATCATCAAAACCCAGTAAAATATCCTATTACAAATGAAACAAAAGCTTGTTCAAGATGAAGAGGGGGGAAAAAAAGAAACTGATTGTATTCAAAACACAGCTGCAAGATACTCAGGTCTTATCTACTAATTACCTAAATCTCAAAAAATTCAGCTTAGACCTATTCCAGGAGCAAGTTCTCCTCTCCATCTTTTGCTCAACAACAGTTCTCCCATTGCCCTGACAGAATTGCTCCAGTGCTCCCCCAACAGGAAGCAATCGGTTCTTCAAAATTTGTGAGGGAACAGCTTTTGAAATAGAAAACTGATATTTGAGGAAAAAACAAAACTGATCCTATTTCCTTGTTGTCCCCCCCGCCGCCCATAAAATTATTTTAATTTTTAGAAAACAGTTTCTGCCTCTTGAGAAATAAGACTCTAGCAACTAACTTTTTTTTTTTTTTTTTTTTCATCAAAGACGTCTTCCTTTTCACATACTGCTTCACATACATCCAGAAGCTGGTTTTCCCAAGTGTTCTGGGACCTACAGCACCAGTCCAGTGGAGAAGCCTTGGAAATGACAATTTACCCTCTCACAGGTGTCGAAGAGGCTCTAAAGAAAACAAACCTTACCTCCTGAGGCACAACACGTGCCCAGTCCTGGAGTAAAGTAGATTTCTCCACCACCCATTTTTTAAAAACTCAACAAGGCTTGAGGAGATAAACCCTGGAAGCCAAGTGATTTCATCTGAAGATCAAAATTAATTGAGGTATAAGGCAAAAAGATCAATTATACTTGAATGTTGGATATGTGCATACACACTGGAAAGTGGAGAGTTTATTTGCAGTTTCATTTTCTGAACTTTTTTCCTAGACCTTCATCTTGTCACACAGATTATGGTGCTAGAAAGATTTTTTGTATATGCTTCAGGAAGGTAACTACCGAAGGGACGTAGACTTTTCAATTCACCTGATCAATACTGGCTTTAAAAGCTACTTCTGACTTAGTCAGCCCCATTCACTTTAACTGTAAACATAACACATTTCTTTACAGTCACCATCTTTCTGGATCTTCTGCTCCTTGGGATATCCACACAAATGAAGTCTGAGAATTAAAAAATGCTACAGCAAACTGCGCATAATCTGAGTTCAAGGAGACTTGAACTTGTCTTAGCACAATAAAATAAAAATCCAAAAGTTTGCTTCTGGTGTGCTTGCAGTATCAGGATTTGGTGGTGAGGTAAATCAGACTCCGTAGGTGTACATAATCAATTTCATTAATTGATTTGAATTTCATCCAAATCAATTAGATTTCATTATGAAAAAAAATTAAGTTAACTGTGAAAATAAAGTAAGTACAGCCACCATTCCTGAAGTGCCTCATTTCATTAATTATTTATTCTTTGCAACTAAAACATAGCTTTTACTCTTGTGGCATCTTAAAATTAAAAAGAAAAAAAATAGGAAAAAACCCTAAAACCAAACCAAACAAATCCCCCCCCAAACCAAACAAAAACCAAAACAAACCAAAACAAACAAACAACCAAGAACCAAAAAAAAAAAAAAAAACACAAAAAACCCCCAGAAACAAAAAATCCCCCCTAAAAAGACCCCCACACAAAAATCAAACAAAAAACCCCCAAAAACCCCCAAACAAAACCAAAACAACAACAACAAACCCCAAACAAACAAACAAAAACACCAAAAAACCATGAAACCACTGAAGCACCATATGCATTCCATGGTCCAAAGTTCTAATTATCACTTTATTCAACTCCAGCAGTACACTTTGTACTGCTACTGTTTTTGAATGTTTCATCTTCCTGCATCCATATTCAAGTAGACAGCCAAGCAACAGAAGTGACCAACTCTAGCATCAAAAGTTTATTGTTATTCCATTGGTCATTCAACACCTGCAAGTCTGGAATCTGAGAAAAACAAGCTGGGTACCTGTCTACTGCTTCCTGCAACTGGTTTTTAAAAGACCAATTCATTACTGGGATACAATCCAGTCAGGCCAGCGTTTATTTTTAATCATCCAGTCATAATGCAAGACAATTCAAACAATGGAACAATTGTTAGTTTCCAAGCTTCATTGCAAAACAGATTTTCTATCCTTGTTAAGGTTTCTAGTAGCCTTAGTTCTCACTCTATTAATAGAACAACGATGTGCTGTATTCTTGAAAGCATTTTACTTTTAGACAAACATTCCTGTGAGTATGTATCTAAGTATGTAATCTTACTACACACTGTCACATTAGCTGTATTTTCTTGTCTGAAGGAAGCAAGCCTGAAAATAGCTCTGTGTAATGCATAAAATTTAACAGTACATTTGATCATATCTAACCCTTAAACCCCATAAAATTCACACTATACAATGCATTTCGTAAAACTACTGTATCACAAACCTCACAGAACACAAACATCAAACTGAAGGCCACATTGACCAAAAGATACCAAAACTCTGCAAAATAATCAAGCTGTTTTGAGTCTTAAGTCATTCGGCATCATTCATATACATGCCACAACAAACAGCTCAATTCATTAGCCAACTTTTCACTGTTTTCCTGTCACACTAGTCGTACCTCTCTGCATTCCTTTCCTTCTACCACCACACTCCTGCCTTCAAGGTCTTAAGCAACTCACCTCTCCTTCTCAAGATGTCTCAACAGTCCACTCAGCCATGCCAGAGAGCATTGCTGAAGTTCATTCCTAAACTTTAACATGGCTTGCACGTAACTAAAATAAAAACAAAATCTGTTTGCAAAAGGGAGTTTAGCAATTTTTCTGTCACCCAGACAGTGGCATGCACAGATTCAAGTGCAGATCTGGGGATCACATTTGAAGGGTTTAGGTCTGTAAGTCTTGTATTGATATATTGTATCATCACAGTGTATTTGGAAAAAGAGTAAAAAAAATCACCCAGTCCTTCCCAAGACCTTATATACCATGAGACAATGGATTAAGCCAGCTGCACCTTCTTTAGTAAAACACATTCAGAATCCCTTTACTCACAGCAAAGGTTCCTCCTCAGAGCCTCCAAAGGACTATAATTATTTTTTTCAAACAACAAAATCAATCATATAGCCACAGCTCTGAATTCTTCTGGGACAGTGTCACCAGCAACCTATCATCCAACATAAAATAGTATTGCACTAAAATTCACCCTTACCTGATAACACCGATAAAACACTCTCAGGCAAGAAAACAACAGAAGGGCAGATGAGAGTGGTAAAATTCAAATGTTTTTCATTCCTTTCCCTCAATATCCTTGCAAGGCTGGTTGAACTCCAAGTATACCTACCATGCAGTTATGCATGACTTTACTAACAAAATTATGAAGTGACAGCAGCCAAAAAACAAGTAGTAAATCAACACAAGGGACAGAGGGGTGAAGTCAGCTACCCCTTTTCTTTTGTATCAAGATAGTAACTTTCACATGTCTGGTTCATTCCTATAGCACTAATCTGAGTTTATCTGCAGCCTTCTTTCTTCATTTGAAAGGACGCCAACAGGACAATTTGAAACTAGAGCCCTTGATGCAATATTTCTACCGAAACACTTCACATGCATGTAACATCAATGTAAGTAAATTCAGGCATCACTCCAACCACTAAATGAAACCAAACTGACACATCCCTATGAAACAGGGCCACTTCCACTGAACTGCAAACTGAGTACACAAAGAATAAACTAAGCAGAACAAGCTCAGCAAGTAACAGAAAAAAAATTATTCCGCCTTTTGCAACCACATGAGGCTTTGAAAACAACTAAGAAAGAAAAACAAGAGAATCCTTTTGCTTATGTGGCTGAAGGGAAACTAAACAGGTCAGAATCATTAAGGTTTAGAAATTATTCCATTAAATTACCACCCTGAGCAAATCTCATTTTGGTAGCAACTAGTTCATTCTCAACTGAGATTTGGAACTGAAAGTTTTCTTCTTGTGGTCTGAGCCACACAAAAGATCATTATACAATTCAAGAACCTTCTGACACACAAAGCAGAAGCAAACCATAATAACATTCACATCTGAAAAAAACCTGAAGTTATCTACCCGCCTATAGATGAAAATGCTTTTAAAAATCTAATCAAATTAGTGCGATCCAAGAGTTTTAGTCCATTTATATTGCTGCAGAAGACATTAGGAACATATCTACTGGTTTCTACAATATAAACCAAAAAAAGAAAGTTTGGAAAAAGAGCTGAAAATTAGGTCAAATTATAAAAACATGGGAGGGAAGTTAATGAATAAAATTTAACTAATTAAATTCTGTAGTTCTCCACCATAGCAACATTAAAAAGCGACATCATAATAATCTATCAAACAAAAAGCCATTCAGAAAATTGTAAACATACTTAAGACATCCACATATGTTAGAACTAGATTATAAGTATTTCATATACACTAAAGGGACAGCAAAGAGGGATATATCAACAGTACTCTGGTACAGGGGGTCTCACATTCTGCCAACAGTTTGACAAGTGTCTTTGAAGTACAAGACTCCTCGCCTTCTTCCACCATTTTAACCTATCCTTAAAACCTTCAGGTGCACTGGGCACTGCACACAAACAGCCAGGAAAGAATTCTTGCCAAAGGGGAGCTGAGTGCACAACAGCTATTGGAAATGTCAGCAGGCATCCATCTGCAATCAACACCATGTCTTTAGAAGTCTGACACTAGGATTTTTTGCCCTAATGTAACACATCATACTGAGGTAAAGCGCATACAAGTATTTGTCAACTGCCAGCAACTGAAAGGGAGTTCCTGCCAAAGTACCGAGTCAGAAACAACATCCCCACTGAAAGACTTTTAGGAAACAAAGTGTTAGAAAATAAAAATTTACAGCCAAACTATAATCGTTACTTAGCCCACAGACAAAACAATGCAAGTATAGCTCCACAAAGAATAAACGAGTTCTTATGCATCATCTAAAGAGCATGCACACACATGCTGTCAATTAGCTATGCTACTGTCACTTCAATTGCTTTAATAATGTATCAACTCTACGAACAGAATAACCAAAACCACTGACCGCTTTTTATTTCTGGAATAAGAATTGCTGCGGAAAACAAAGAAATAAAAAAAAGTAAGTTATTTTTCATCCTGTTCTGCAACTCTTCAAAAAGCTTCTGAAATACTTGTTGGACAGAAGAATCCTCAGCCACGGCCATTAAATAAACCTCACATTATCCACTAAATTTTTGCAAGTGCTAGAACATAGAAAGAAGAGCCATCAGTGCCAAGTGCTGACCCGGGCAGCAAGCTGCTCAGTTCAGTCAAAGGCCAACGATTTGCTTCACTGAGCTTTGTTTATGGAGCCTAGAATGACAGCCTAGCTAGACATCCTGCATTATCTCTGAAAAGCTCATACTGACTAGAAGTCGTAAGGAGTGAGCATTCGGAATGCTCTCTTACCATGGAATAGACACACATGTGCAAGCAAAACATAGGGCAGGCTAAGTATATACATATTATTAAGTCATAAATCAATGAATAATTAATAGGTGCGTTATTTCTTGTAGCTGTATTCAGATGCTGTAGATCAGAGCTGGTTTCTTTCCAAGTTTTGGGATTTTTTTTAATACTGTGGTTTTTTTAACAAGAACCATCCAAAACTCAGTTATGCAACACTCAGGCAGTATTGTTTTTCAGATCTTTTTCAGATTTTTTTCAGAAATTTTTCAGATTTTTCAGATCCAGTGGCAGAATACACAAAAAAAATACTGCTCCCTGATTACTTAATAGGGCACAACACAAGACACAAACACCTGGAAAGCAGTTGCTGATTATCTGCCTGTTTAGTTAACTGCTAGAACTGCAGGCAATGAAGGAGCATTTTCTTCTTTACTGCATTTTGAAGATCTGGGATAGAGATGCCTGAAGCATTCATGAAGGCATCTCTCCTACTATTTACTAAGTTAGATGATGCTTTATTCTCACAAAGCATCGAGAGTAACTGCATTTACATATTGTTTTCCACTGTACACTCCAGTTAGGATGCATTCAGGAGCATAAATCTGCCTGAAGGCTGGTACTTGGATACTTGCAGTATATGTCTCTCCTATGAGCACAAATGACACAAAATTCTTGGAGAGTTCTTAATTTTCATGGTAAGGAATACATTCCAAATATGGCTTTAAAAAATGAAGTGATTCTAAGTTCATTTGCAATTTTAACAGCCATGAATTATAGTCAGAATTCCTAGTACAATTACAAATTTTATATTGTTCACACAGCTTCATTACGAAAAATAAAGAGGAAGCTAGAACTCAGAGCTGTAGTATCTTTCCAGGTTGTTCTCTCTTTTTCTACAAAATAATGAGCAAACTGGTGTCTTTATAAAAGAAATGGAATGTGGCCTTATTAGCAACTCTGTTATAAGGAACATAACCATTGCAGTAGCTACACCGACCATGTCTCCCTGCTTAAGTTGAGTCCACATAAGAAACATGAGCTCTCTCACAGTCTCACACAGTAGACAGAGGGAAAGATCAGCCAAAGCTCCCATTTTGCTGACAGAGAAGCTGGCACTGAATTCATAACCAACACAACTAACTTCCACACTGCATGGACTCACAGCTGTGAACCAAAAAGAAGCTTTAACCAAACCAATTAATTCTTACTTCTTTACATGAAAGGCAGGCCCTGAAATGGTTTGAAGAAATGCCATACACTCCATTGAGACCTGACAATCCACACTTTTTATCAGAACAGAAGCACTGCCATTAATTTCAAAAGGATTCCCTCGATATTGATAAAAGCAGGCCAAAAAAAAGTTATTTGGGACGAATGAAAGGAAACAGTCTGGCACTACATGTGTTTGAATACACTGAGAAGCATCTTACTTCAGTAATCATTCCATGACTATAACTTTGTTTAAGTGATGAATTTAAACTATAGCCGTGTGAAGTGTACATCTGTAAATGCAGGCTTTGTAACTCCTGTAGCTCAAACGTGCATGAGTCAGACTTTCCATCATCTCAGGACAGCACATGTAAAACCTCATCCCCAGGAGACCCCTGCAAAGCAAGGCACCAGCACATTATTATGGCTGTTTCTATTTCTCTCACCCGAGCCAACAGCAAATTATTACACCTACTTACCACATGTACTGGAGCAACCATGTCAAATGCACTGGGATCTGTGTCAAAGGGCTTACAAGAAGGATTAAGAAGAGATCAAACACTCAAATACAGGTGAGGTTGAAGATAACACAACAAGAAGAGTGGATTAAATTATCCAGATTAACTGCACAACCTCTGTGGCAAAAACAAACCCTAACCAAACAAAACCAACCAAAAATAAAAACCAAACCATTCAACCAATAAACAACCCGAACACACAGAGTATGGAAATAATCTCATACATAATCAACACTTCAAGGATACTTAAGAGTACGGATTATTCTACAAGCCACCAAAAAAAATTATGAGGTGTAAATAAGTGTTTATGGCTTCCATCCACATTTTAGTGCGGGTGGGAGAAGGCACTACAGGTAAGTTCAGTTTTCTGCATGCTGGCATGCACACCACACCAACCCCATCACTCCTAACAGATGCTGCCTATCACTCCATAGCCACATTGATTACTGCAGTTCAGCAAATTACAATCTTAAAGAGCCAGGACCAGTGAGACGGGGAAGCAGCTTTTCTTCACCAGACTTCTGAGTTTGTTTCTCCATTGGGGTTATTTTCGGTTAAAACACTGACCTGCACCCTGGGCCCAACCAGTATTTAAAATACAAAACTTCCTGCAGCCTTCAGGCACCGCAGGAACCTGCCAGCGCTGCGGAGGACAAGCTGCCTCCCCGCTCCCATTTAACTGGAAAAAACACGGTATTCCCACCGCCCTCGGCACCAGCATAGTCTCCGCCTGCCCGCGCCGGTGGGCAGCGCGGAGCACACCCGCAGCCGCGCTGCCGCTGCAGCCCCACACCGCGGGGCGCCGCCGCGGCCGCAGGTGAGCGCCGCTGTCCCCCGCGCTCCGCACCGCAGGTGCGCCCCGCTTCCCTGCCCTCCCCTCGGGGCCCACGGCCGGGGGGCGAGCCCGGCTGGAGGAGGAGCGCGCTGGGTGCCGGGGATGCTACCGACCTGCTCCGCCCCCGCCGCGGGCTCCCGCGGGCCGCTCCCGGCCGAGCCCTGCGTCGCTCCCATAGTAACATCGCCGGGCCCGGCGCCCGCGGCTCCGGGGGCTGGCGGTCAGTCCCGGCAGCCTCGGGAATGCTTCTCCCGCCTCCGCCCCGCGAGGGAACCGGCCGGGCCGCTGGCGAGGGGCTGCGGTGGAGCCCGACAGGACAAAGCCGGCTCTGAGCAGCCCTCCACAGAGAGACTTTGTCCTGCCGGGGCCCGGCCGCCCCCGCCGCCAGCCAATCGTGCCTGTAAACGCCCCGGGGAGGCGAAGAAACACTTCCATTCTCCCTGGGAAGAAAAGAATTGTTATTCCCCATTTACAAAAATATTTCTTGTGTTCCTGCCCTTGGCAGCGGCCAGCAGCTGACGCCCGTCACAGGATAAACGGGAGCAATGGGGCCGGTGGCCCAAGCCCGGGCAGCATTCCTGACATGAGGGTTTCGTACAGTATCCACAGCCCTGTTCTGTCAAACAGACATGCACCAGTCATGTCCACCTTTTCTGTCAGTGTGTTTTTAGGAAGACGTGGATGTGAAAGCCTCCACACAGCCGACACGCCTCACGTCCACAGCCTTGGTCAGACTTCCTTCCCACCACCCAACAGCCTTCCACACCAGTCTTGAAAGTCCACACCACTGCTATTAATTCAGAGGCCAAACTGCTTGCTTGGGAGCTGTAATTACATATTGTAAAAAAAGCACGGCATTAACTATTCTCAAGACCTTGCAGAAATGAGTGGTCACTAAAAACACTAAGGAAGAGAAGATCGGCAGAAATTCAACCACATTACATTCAGAAAAAAATACTTCTTTCCCAAATGCTGCTGTCTTCCTGGCTTTATGCTATTTTGGGTGGATGAGGCAATACTTGAATCAACTCTTGGAAGGAAGAAACTAAGAATGAGAACCAACTGTAAGGGAAAAACTTTCTAAAGCCAATGTATTAAAAAAAAAAAAAAAAAAAAAAAAAAGGCAAACAGCCCATTACTTTGTATCATCTACCCTCAAATCTAAAGAGAGTAAGCCAAAAAAATACCAAAGCATGAACTTTGCTCTTTTTGATGTTGTTCCTTCTCTCAGTTTTACAAGTGAGCGATACCATACTATTTTTTTGCAACACTAGCAGTCCAGTATATGGCAGAAGTCAGGAACACTTGGAAAAATGAAGCACAGGGGGCTAGGTTCTTCACACACATGGGATACTGTGATAGCTTCTGCCATCAAGAATTTGTCCATGAAATACAGTATGGCAAGGCAAAAACAGCTGTCACTCTCCACACCGGTGTACACCTCTGAAAACTGGATGCAACTTTCCAAAGAGCACTGGCAACATCAGCATGGAATGCCGTGTCACGGCATTAACAGAGAAATCCACTGTCCAGTACTTGTTGAAATGACATGACACAATGAAAACATGTCTTTGCTGCAGACAATTACATGGTTTTAGATGCAAGAACAACATTTGTTTTAAGCTGGATGGCAATATACTTTTTGAAAAGCACCTGTCAGGCATGAAGTGGGACAGGAAAAGAAGCCACCAGATCTCTTGACTGCCATCTGTTAACACACACACAAAGTTTGTGGCAGCATAAACTAGAGCACCAGTTTCCTGAAGCTGCTTCCTTCCACACAAGTTCTGGCAAAAGATAAAGAGCTACCACTCTTGATTCCCCCACTAGACACAGCTTCTTGGCGAGAGCAGGCAGCGCCTCTCAGAGCAATCTAAAGGTATGCCTATCCTGTCCAAAGCCAAGAAGGATTATTTGTGGTTCCAGACAAAGCTGTGGCTTGACCTAATGCCTCCTTTTGGCATGTTCTGTGACATCAAAGCCACAAGGTGTTATCAATAACAGAGGCTATACTTCCACTGAGCTGTAGGGCAGCAAGGAGGGTTAACACACTAAGCTAGCCTGAGGTAAGTGTAATACAGATACAGGAACTGACCACAGTTATGTAAGCCAGATAGGCTGGGTTTCAACCCCTTACCACAAAATACCATCTGGGAAGGGCCTATCAATTTGTGTCTATTTAGTGTCCTGCAATACCAGATAGAAAATAATCCATGTAGGCTTATCTAAATATTCCCCATGTTTGTCCATAAAATTTCTCACTTTTAAGAGCAAAGTATACATACCATTCCCCGTTTTTTTTCCCTCAAACTAAACAGCTACTCTACCACAATGGGCATATAAATCATCCCGTAGCAGCCTGCAAATATGAGCACTAAGTGGCCTCTAGCGCTCATGCTCACTCTAGAGCTTGGCCAAATGCCCAGATGCTCATAGTGATGGCATGGACTGATGTAAGAAATGGTGTATTAACAATTGCCAGGTTTCTTGTCCTGCAATTCAACCACTAAGAGCAAACTTTCAGGCCTGCTTTTTGACCAAGATGTCCTCCCAAGATGGATATGCAGGAAGGCCTTATGAGAGGAAGGCGTTGCTAGCTAAGCAATAAATGGAAGAATACCAGTGTGAACAGTGATGAGAGTTGTGTGAACTCCTCCAGCACCTCAGGTTTCTGCCTCCTGTGGTAGGAAAAGGGTCAACAGGTTCTCAAAGCATTCAATTCACTTAACAGCTATTCCATGGTAGCACAGCATTCCCATTCTCTCTCTTCCCTTGTAAACCAAAAAAACCAAACCCCTCACCTGCAGTTCAAGCATATCGTTTACCGTTAGATATAACCTGTCCTGTCTCATCTTCTCTGAAACACCACAGAACCCCCAGTGTGGATACAGAATACCTATACACTAGCCAAAACTCACAGCAACACAAGCAGAAGAGGGGCAGGACCCTCAGCCAAATGGTCTGATGTGTCTGTGCAGGTCCCTGAGCAGCCTGAGTGTTTGGAGGCACGGCTGCATGCACATTTCAATCACTGGTCTCCCTTTGAAATGGGAGGTGCAGGTCCAGTTGCAGTCAGTCCTGCAAGGGATACTGCATCAAGAAGAGTAAAGGCTGGGTATCAGCACCATGCACTGGGCTACACATTTGCAGCTCTGTTCTCTGCAGTATTTAGGACCAGCTATTCTGCATGTGCAATAACTCTACAAAGCAGCATCATCTGCAGGGGATATCATGGAATGATATGTAGGTGTACAGGAATTTTAAAATTAACTTCAATGAAAAGATTATTGGTATTAACTTTATGAAAAAAATGCAAATAACTTAGAAGTGAACACATTTCCCATTGAGATTTTCAGTTTAAGTAATCAAGGGAGACATTTTTTGCCTATAATCAGATTGAATCTATGGTCTGTGTAACACTAATTTAGAGAGATCACTTGCTGTAGCCTGAGTCATGCAAAACCTAGGACATATTCCATAAATTATCTAATGCTACTGTGAATGAAGCAGTTGTGCCACTTCCAGCATCCTCAGAGAGAACACCCATTTAACACTACACTAGAGGATGCAAATTTAAAACAAGCAGCTGCTCTCACAGTTACCCCAGCCAACAGACTAAGGCTATTCTGCTACTTGTCAGTAGCAACCATGTTGTGATTCAGGTTCTCTCCGCCTCCTCTCCACCATCAAGCCTTTTAACCTGTCCCTATGACAATAAATTATTTTTCTGTTTCTTTAAGTGTTGAAGTTCAACACTTGTAGTGCTGCCAGACAGCATGGCAAAAAGACAACCTCCTTTAAAAGAGCTGGGAACTGATTTCAGAAAGAGATAGTGGGAATGTAGGCTGCTAGTCCAGTTTTGGAACTATCTGAACAGAGATGCCAGTTTTGCTCTTGTTTTTAAGCAAGTGTTCATGATCCTGTCATGAGAGACACTGTAGGAAGTTTCTAAAAATACCATGTTGTCAAACAGCCTTTCCCCCTTCCCTTCCAGGCAATCTCTTTAGACTGCCATTTGTCATCAGCCTGCAAAATCACACAAATCAGTCAGCCCAGTCCTACTTAAATGATTCATAAATCCAATTACGTTCGCTTCTTTATATAGCAAGCTGGGCACTAACAGATTCAACCTTCAGGATTAGAGGATGTGTAGGTAGCTGACCTCTGACTCTCAGGAACTGCTCAGGAGCTCCATACATGTGGTTCAAACATGCAGCTCTACACTGGGGCTGTCACATACATGGCACAGTAATCCTAATCTCTGTCTTGGGGGGACTGGAGAGGAGACACCTTGCATACTATCTCAACACTTGCTACCATGTGTAGAAGTGAGTCCAAAGGAGGGTCAGCAAGATGGTGGGGGCTGAAGCACTGCGAGAGGAGGCTGTGGCAGCTGGCTTTGTTTAGCTTGGAGGAAGGATGCCTTCAGGATACTCAGCAGCAGCCCACTGGTGCTGACAGCAAGAGATTGAAGAGATGAGGCCAGGTTCTTAGCAGTAGTGCAAGGTGGGTAAGAGACAATGGGCCAAAGTTCAAACAAGACAGGTTCAGATGCACACGAAGGGAAACAATTTTCCGCATGAGGACAGACAAACCATGGACCCACTGCAGACAAGTTGTACGGTCTCTGTCCTTGGAGGTTTTCAAACCCAACTGGGTAAAGCCCCAGGCAACTTGTTCTGATCTCACAGATGATCCTGTTTTGGGCACGAGGTTGCACAAGAAACCTCCTGAGGTCCTTTTCCACCTGAATTATCCTATAACTCCACAGTTACTGCATGATTCAAGTGCCAGCTTAAAGCAAAATGAGGCAATTATTATCCTGCCCCTTGTCTCCGCTTCCAAAGTACAGCTTGTGATTATGCAACATAAAGATTTTGGCATGCAGCTGCAGGGTCTGGTCTGTTGTCTGTCTCTATGTAGTGCAAGGATGAACAGCTAAACACACTGTCCAAGTCTCAAAGCAGCAATAAGGCTGCTATTCTAGAAAGCATAGATGTCCCAGGAAGAAATGTACACAGCATCCCACACTTTGTACATATTTTTAATGGGGTAATCACAGTGTCAAATCCTTTGTCACTTAGGAGGCCACCTATTACGATGTTTTCAAGAGGAGAATATTTTAAATTTTTTAAACCTAGACACAGAGACTTACTGAGACATCTCAAACTGCTAAAATTTTTAAAAGGCAGATAATTATTTAAAGCAAGAGGGAGCACAGTTCTAAGCCAACCATAAACTCAATTTCCAAGTTCACAAAAAAATTTGAAACACACTGTTACATGCTGAACAACTAGGAACAGCACTGGACATTAACAATATGAAATACAGTTATATTTTATATAAATATCTTTATATATAAAAATATAATGTAATTATATTTTCCTCACTGTTTTGGACAGTCATCAGTTCTACCAGATCTCACACATTACAAGTTTGTTCTGCTTTAAATAAGAAGACTGTTTGCTTTGTTTGTTGCTACTTTCTTTTTGCAAAGAATATGGCAATTAGAAAACATGAATTTATAGCATATTCATAGGATAAATAAAACAGCATGAGAATATGCAGAAGTGTTTGGTAACAGTTAATAAAAATTATAGTTGTGAGAAAAAGAAACACAGTCTATTTGTTCTAACCACATTTTCATCTGAGCAATGTTTCAAATTACACTGCAGTTCCTTGAAAATTACACTAGTAAGGCAAGCAAATGAAATAGTTTGACCTACTGCTAGAGAGCGAAAGAAGGTCTTAACAGTGACTCCGCTTGAACACGCTCCCCACACCCCCTCCTCTACAGACTGTACAAATGAAACAACTTTCCTTCCATAAGCATTTCAACCTCTACTACTTCAAGAAGCTGCAAAAATGAAAACCATTATTCTAAAGAATGAAATAACTATGTTGTTTAAACAAATCCAAACCACACAAGTGTGTACTGTTTTTCTCCCCAGACACCATACAAAAGTGTGTATCAACACTTGAAAGGAAATCTCTTCCGCAACCCCAACTTTTTCATTTTTAACTGCAGGCACATTCTGTTTGAACATTCATTTTGCTTACATCTCATTTCCTTCCTCTCTTCCCTATGTTTCTTGACTGCTGGCAAGGATGTGAAACAATCCTCTGCTTTTAGCTATTTATCTGCCTTTCCCCACTGGAAGTCAAGCCCTACAACATCAAAGCTTTACCATAGTAATCAACTGTTATGGCTCAAATTAATTAAGACAACACAATAAAGAAAACAAAAATCCCATTCTCATGGTGATCATTATGCTTATTAAAAACAAGGAAAATAATATGCAGGTTACACAAGATGTAACGTACACAAAGATGTGTTACTTTTTTCCTGATATAGGGGTTAATTTAAAAAACAAAGCTTCAGACAGCAGCTCTTCAGCCAAGTTAGTTCTTTAGAGCACGAAAACTATGCTTCAAAGCTCTGCCTCTCCCCATCCTATTTATACTGGCAAACCTCCTGCTGACGAGCTTATTAAGAAACAAAGCAGTTCGGCAGCCCTATTCAGAAACAGCAAGGTCCCAGCTAGGGTACTAATGCCCACTTTTGGGTGATGTTTTTCACAAATGACTAAAGTGAGCTGGCAATTAGTCCAAAAGAGAACAGCAAGAACAGTAAGGGAGAAAGCAGATGGACACTGCCATCCAGTCATTCACTTGCCAGTTCCACAACTCCAAGAAGCCCACACACAAAGCAGCTGGATGCACCTTCTGAGCCATCTTGACCTTTCCGATAAATGGTTCTGGAGTTTCTTTTGCTAAGAATTGAGCTCGCAATTATCCACATTCCCTGATGTAAAGTTGGCATACCCTATCACTGAAGGTTTTTGTTTTGAGGAAAATGTCAGAGGCTGCTGAAGACCTCAGCTGAGACATTCCTGCCTAATTACACTTCACTGATATTATATCAAATTTTCCCTCACTCCCAGAAAATTAAACAGGGAAGTAGCTTTGGTTAAGTATGTCACAAATCAGAAAGTCAGAACAGCAGATATGCACATTTTTAAGTAAATTACTAAAGCAGCAATAGCTGCTTCATCTCAAAAAATGGAAGTCAATTATAGTTCTGCAAAACATCAGCATAAAAACCTTTCCCTCTCTTAAAATCATCATCTGTTAATCACTTACAAAAACAAGCCAAGCATGTTCGATCAACACATAAAACTAAGGACTCATTTTATAGTCCTTCTGGAAGTGCTTGGGAAAAGGTTTCAAAAGCAAGGTTAATATGCCAAAAGGATTATATTTACCTTAATGATGTACTGTAAGAAAATATGCAGCAAAACAACTCTCCCTGTGTGGCTATTCTGTTTCCTAGGACTGACTGAGTCACTAAGCAACTCCCATGAATATTACCCTTTGTGCTTAAAGTAATTTATTTATCCCCAAGTCCATGCTAAATATTTATATTTGCTAAAGACATCATCATAGATTACATCCATTCTTTACCAATGTTTAGCTAACAGATGAACTAGGCCTGTGCATTATTATTTGCATAACTTTAGAAGAATATTGACTTCATTGCAGAAACCTCTCCTCTTCTGGAGCCTGTTGACCATCATCAAGTTCTCAGCAAATGTGCATGTAACCATATCAAAGTTTCTTTGATCATTCAAAAGAACTAGTTTTAATTTCATATTACTCTACTAAGTACAATTTCTTGAAACCTTATAAAAACGTAGCTAAAAGAATATATACCTTAGCTAGCACATGAAAAGAATACATCATTTTAAACTAATGGCTGTGTCTAACCGATGGAACTTGACCAGTACCTTGGGAGGAGCGATGATTTTTGAGTGCCGTTGTCTACCTGCTGTGCTATGCTTTGGGCTCGATGTACAGCTGTGCTCCCAGTCCCACTCACAAGGAGATGGCAGTGCAGTAGTTTGCTCCCTGAAAAACAAAGTTTCATTTAAGTCGAATATAACCACAAAGGAGTGCTTGTGAAGCCTGGAACACTTAAGTCCTAGAGACAAAGAGGATATAAAATATATTTCCCTGCTTAGTTTGACATGCTTTAGCTTCCCTGGAAATCATGTGGAAATAGTGCTTGAAAAAAAGGAGATACTCAGCAATATTTACACACAAGCCTACATGCAAAGCAATCCCTGCATTTTTGCCAATGAAATAGGGTATTGACAGCAAGCATACTTTGTTGCACTGGTCCTCTCCACAACCCATCTGGCTTTTTGTTTCAATTTAGTTTTGGTTGATTGTTTAGCTTGCACAAGACTGTACACAGGAAAGCTAGTAACAGCATTGTATCTTGAGCATAGCCTCAGCGAGAACAATTGGATACATGCGCTCCAATGACATCAGATGGTAACTTAAGAACTTCACTTGCCAAATGATAGAAAGAAAACAATTTCCAGTGTAATTTTTCTACCGTCCTTCCCCTGCTCAACAGGCTACCCCTCTTGGGCACAAGTAGCATGTTAGCTTCCATTCAGCATTCCTGTCAGAGGGCTCTCGCTCTCCCTGACCCCTTGTCTAGTCCTTGATTACCCTCAGTAGGAAAAGAGAAAATGAATGGTTTCACTAAGATAAAGAAGGAACTTTTGACAGAAACAGAAACACAGGCTAGTGGTTAGGGTTTGGTGGTTGCTTTTGTTTTGTTTTTAAAAGAAAACCAACATGCAACTCAGTACTTTCAATTCTTCTCTCAAAAACATCTTTCCAAAGTGTTCCACCTTCAAAGAAGGATATAGCCAGACTTCCCTAGGAAGTATATTACCTATTCTTTCAGCAGCTTTGAGTTTCTTGGCCTGTTTCTATGTCCATCTCCCTCCCTGCCCCCTGCAATGTATAGATGTTTTTTCATTACGGTTAATACTCCATTAGCCATTTCTAGATCACTTGAAAGACTTAAGAAAGACATCCTGAAAGAATTCTGCAGAACTTCCCCACTGTCTACAAGTCTGGCCCAAGTTTTGATATGCTTTGTGTGTCACACCCACTTTTTCCTGAGCACAAATATAATGAGGTCACAGGTTTGAAAAAGCAAAATTAAAATATATAAATTTTTTTAAAAATACATTTTGCTTCAGATTAACTTCGTACAACATGCAACAATGCATGCAGCTGCCAGACATCACACCTCGAAACCAGAAGGTTATTTTATCCTTTCTCCCCATGGTCTTCCAGCATAAAAGCATCTTTCTAAAAGTAAACTACAGTTTTAAGTCAAGGCATGATTTCTGAAGTTGCAGAAGAAAAAGATGCTTTATATGAGTTTATATGGCCACCAAAGAGCAGCACAAGCTATACTGTGCATTTGAAACAAACTTCAGCCATATTGTTCTAGGCTGTGCACAAAACACTATTCTGGAGGCTGCACAAAAGTCACACAAGCAAGCTAAACCTAACTACCACTGCTGCCATCATTTTCCCTTTGTCAAACTTTATAAAAATCAATCTATCTGTCACAGAAATCATCACTACTCCAAGCAAAGATGGAAGTAGAAAAACTTTACTTTGTAATGTCTTTGATATGAAAATATAAATGAAGACCTTAGCAAAATAATTTACCTGCCTTTCCTGCTTTCTTTTGCACAGTAGTCTGGGTTTTTAAGCAGAACTCTTACAACTTGGAAACAATGGCTCTAGCCATCACACTCAAGTGCTATTTTTTATCTTAAGAGATGTTTCAGAAAAATAAAGTGCTTAATTATGCACCTGAATTTGTGTAGTGAGGAGCTGACAAATAAGGACCTCAATACCTTTTATTCAGTATTAGGTTCTGGAAAGTGTCTCATTTTGTTAAAGTTTTTTCCTATATGCACACACTCACACTTTTATCACATTTTATTTTTACAAAGAATGTAACAGGGTACCTCTAGAAGTTGAGTGATAAGCTGATCTTAACAAAGTGCATTATTAATGTGTTTATTCCAGTCATATAGAATAAGCAGTATGCGGCTACAAAAAGAACAGTGCTTTTTTTGTCAACTTGGTTTACTTTGACTCAATTGCTGTTTACCAACCTTTCGTTCCCTGTCAGTTTTAATAAAAACATAAAAGAGATACCTATTACAGTCCAATGACAACAGGTTTTTGCTTTTCTGAAACTGTTGGAATGGCAAATCCAAACATAATCCAAATACATCTTAACTAGCTTGAAATTCTAAGTGTGTACAACAATCACTTTAACTAAACCTCTCCCTGAAAGCATGGGGATGTCCAAATAAGAATGCTGGAAATAAAAACAAATTTTAAGAGTGTATTTTGTACTTAGATACTGACTAATACTCAGTAATAGAGGAAAGACAAAGAGTCACAGTTACAAAAGAAATAGACATTACAGTTAGTAAGTTTCATTTTTAGAGGGCTTGATTCAAGCTGTGACTCTGGCCAGACTAACCTACTTGAAAACAAAGAAGAATTCTACAAGAATATATATACAAGAACCTTCCAACACAGCTTCTCAAAATAGCAGGAGAAACCAGGAACCATTTTATCAAAATATAAAGAGCACCTGAAAAAATCAGAGATTTGCCTTTTTATGGAACAACCAAAGGAAGTCACAGTTCAGCATACTCTGCTGTCCTGAGTCCAAACAGACTGCACAGAATCCCTTTTAATGGGCAAGTTTTTAACAGAAAGCTCTACAAGCACTCATTAACATGACATTGGAAATTTAGAACCAACGTGAAGAACACTTGTGTTAATAAAAGGATACAAAACCATTTCCATCAGTGTATTTTCTAGACTAGTTTTTGTGGTTCTGGTGATAGATCTGGAAAAAAAAATCATATGATATTTAGTGATTTATTTGCTTTTACTGTTGCTACCACCACTAAAGAAAGCACATTTGTGGAAAAATTATAGGATACATCTGAAGTCAGTGGTAGTCAAACAGCCACAATTATAATCCAAGTTTTTCTTTGAAGTCTTGTTTACACAGAGCTATTCCAAACCAATAGAAACATACTAATTGGTCTTGGACAAAAGCCTCTCATATTCTGCACTCCTCTGCAATGTCTGAAACATGATGACAACATTCTATTGTATTACAAAAATACAAGAAGAGACCAGAAGGACGCTGAAGACACCTATCCATCCGTGCTACTCATGCAGCTGCAGGTGGAAGAGAAAGACAACTGCTTTCCACACAACATACATTTTTGGTGGAAACAGTTACATACACAAGGATTTTTCTGAAGCCTAATACTCAAGTTGTATGGTACAAGAAAGCACTCTGGATTGTTTTTAACAAAAATCAGAAAAACCTTCTTGTAGGGAAACAGTATTCCTAAGTATGATGAACTCCCGCTACTAAGCAGAGAAGTAAGGTTGCCTGCACAGACAAAAGTGATTTTTCTTTTCTCATTTTAGGAATTGCTTCTCTGACAGATAAAAATTAACATGTGCATATTTTTAAATGAGGAGAGGGGAAACACACACATACGTCAAGTTAGTAGCAAGCAAAAAAATATAAAACAGCTATTTCTGTTCTGATGAATATACATGTGTTTATTCTTCATGTTCTTCAGCAAACTCCTAATTTAAAAATAACACCTTGTCCTAGTTATTCCTCTAGCCAAGGACAGGTAGTACACAGAAATCACTAATGAAACCACTAAGTTCAACCACAACTACTGAAGATACAGAGCTTGGAAGGTACAAAAAAAGATTACCTGTTTTATTAATAGCTCTCCTCTTTCTGATAAGAAGTTTTAAAAATGCATGATTCAAGGTGAGCACAGTTTTTCCCATAGTTACTCACTGATTGCTTTTTAACACTTACCCTGGATGTTGCCACAGATTTGCGTGTCTACCCTCAGGAAGCAGCTCCCTCTTGTTAAGGGGAGTAATACCTATTGCTGCTTCTAAAATAGTTATGTATTTCTTGTACCGCATCCTGCCTTTCTCAAGAGTTCCACCACGTTATCATCCAAATGCAGATGGTGCAACTGAAGTCATGCCTCTTCAATGATTTGAAATACTGCTTTTTAAAACATTCTGCAAGTTGAAGCATAAAAACAACGCTTTTTTCCCCTCTCCCAGGCTAGGACAGTTAGCAGAAGAGAGAGAGAAACTGAAGAAAAACTCCTACCAGATTCCCCAGAAACGTCACTGTTACATAATTCGATCTTTGAATAAGACACTAATGAAAATGATTGAAGAGACAATCACAGTTCTAAGCCTGGCCGGATAATGCACACTCTCCAATTGACTAATCCTTTGCTAAATCTCTGCTGTCTATAATCTTTCAACTGCTAATGGAGCACTAGGTAACTTCTCTGTCAAATCCAACCAGGGAATAAAAGAGATGTGCGCAGAAAACTTGAGACCATTTTAGACAGTGACAGCCAAAAATAGCTTTTGCCTTAACTTTTCTCACCAGAAAGCACCAGAAAGCTATGTTAGAAGTGTCACAAGGGATTTAGCTGATCTACTCAGAAAAGGCATGGAGAAATATTTCCTTATGTGGCTTGTACAGAATAAAGAAAGCTAGAGACTCCCATTATGATACCCACTAGTCATTCAAATGTGTCTCACATGATGCCAGAAGCCACATCCCACATCAGAATTGTTCTAGCCATGAGGTAAGTAACTGGGCATGCCAAAGACCTCAGGTATCAACTGCAAAGGTGGAGACAGATGCACATGTTGAAAGAAGTAACAGTGGTATTTTGGAAACACTGCACTACTGTCAAACTGCAATATTCAAAGACATGTACTTGACTGCAAAACTAATCAAGGAAATGTAAATGTAATGCTTCTTAGATAGTAAGAAATGAATGCTTATATATATATCTAGATATACATAGTTACATGTATTATATAAATACTATGCACTTAGGCAGTATTAGAGATAAAAACATATGAAGAAGAGATGTGACAGGAAGACTGAAGCCTGGAACCACGACTCCCTCTGTAAACTGTGCATATTACTTATTCCCTAGTATTATTAAACATGTGTGTATTTCTTTTGGGGTGATATCATATTACATGTTACTTATTTAGAAACCAAGATGATTTCCTGTGCTATAAAATATTTAGCTCTTAACAACAAGATTTGTATAACTATTTCCAGATTCTACATGACTTACAATCCTGCATTAGCCATATTTGGGGTTTAATATCCAATCACATTTGTAGGTTATGTTAGTACATGCACGCACTGAACTATCTAGTGTAACTACTAAATAGCAATCCATGTGACTGATCTTAGAAGATCAAAATAAAATCAAGCATCTTTTAGACTCAGAGAACAGCACTACAGTTGTCAGAGGAACATGCTGATAATGAGTATGTAGTCTGAAATGTAATGATGCGTTTAAAAAATAATATATTAAAACCACATGAATTAAATTAAGCAAAAAATTACTTTTCCGTGTGCAAAAAAAACCCCCCAAAACACTTAACTACAACTTTAAACATCTGTATACAAAGCATTAAGAAGCTTAGGAAAGAAGGGTAGTTCTAGGAGCCTGCAAGCACAGCTAACGTCATTAAGCCTGCATACATCCTGACTTCTTGTAGCTTTGGCAGATCTATGGTAAAGGCTGTACTGAGAAAGAAAAGACAAGACAAGTAGTGAGTGGTTTTTGACAATTCCAGTACTTAAGGATCTTTTGACTGTAGAAGTTCCTGACAGTTCCATTTTACAAAAAAACAGAATTACTTTTATAAAATTGAGTCTTCCCTCAAGCTGGTTTCATTAACAACTTCAGTATTACCACACTTTCACCTATGAAGTTTTGGTATTTCTTTCTGTACACCTTCTCCCTTAACACTTCTTTAACTCTAAATTTTCCCTTACAGATCAAAAGAAACAGTTCTTAAAAAAACTTTCCCACAGTAGTTTTCAAATCCAGTCCTATGCAGAGTCTAAAAAGCATTAAGTGCAGCTCCGGTCAATCTTTTGTCCCTTTGAGCAAAGCATATTAATTCTGACCAGAAAAGGAGCCCCATCACTAGTCTTGCACACAGGGAAGCCAAGCCCACACAACAAGCACAAGTTACTCCTAAGTACTGCTTTCGGTTAAATGGTGTGTGAAACCTCCAGGTATCCAGAGGGAGAGAGACTGACTCACAGTTAATCAACTTCCTTCAACTTTATTTAGAAACAGAAATTCAAAGCTGCTAGTACCTGCACTGTTAGTTAAGAATGACTTTTGTAGAGCAAACAAAGTCTTAAAAAGACTGTTCTCCATTGTTCCCTGCTGGAGAATTATTGTCCACTCCACTTTTTCTGTCTTTGTATTTTTTCAGGAAGAACAGAAACCAAAAGTTTTCTTGGAAAGAAACAGCGCAGTTTTCCTAACTGAGAGCACACAAGTGATGCCTCGGAAAGTACAATGCGTTTCTGAGAAGGGGGAAAGAATGACAGAGCTTTTTTCTCCATTGAAGAAACATTTACAAGATCAAAGCAAAAGCTTTATTTTGCTCTAATCCTCAACAGATGAAAACAGTCATGCACTCTTAATTAGATGTAGAGCATACTTCTTGTAAACTGATGGCAGAGGCAGGATCACATCCTCAGTCACTTCAGACCCAACCAAAAAAGAGACAGTCATTGCCTAATGCAGCCACAAATTACTTTCCATTTTGTGAAAAGTCCAAAATCCTGTTCTTTCTCATCTTTCAACAAAAATCTGTGTAACAGCTACAGATCAAAGAATTCTCTTATTAAGAGAGCAAAGAAACAAGCATCTTTTCTTACTTGCTTTTGCTTAAGTGATAAGAACAACTGTGACAGTCGATTGTTAACTTGCGGAACATACAGGTGTTTTGTTTGCGCCACAACCAGCATGTATGTAAAGTTTGATCTGCTAGAAAAATCGTAAGGTAGAGGAGCATCAAGGATCAGACTGGGAGTGCGGGAGGTGGGAATGAAAAGAGAGGAGGAGGACTGGGAACTTCTTTTTCACAGCTTCACGGATTGCAGTTGCTTTTGGCCCCTCCTTAGAGATCGCTCCTTCCCTGAACAGTCCATATGTTCCTGGAGATTCTCAGAATCAGCTTACACAAAGTTGTGCTAAGGAGGCTAGAGATACCAGTAGTCAAATCTGCTGGTTATTAAGCAGAGCTAGATGATGAAGCAGATGTTAGAATAGAGAGTGCAAGCCAGACTACAGACAGCCTTGCTGTTAAGTGACGTGCAGGAGAGATTTATGGGTTTTCTCTAAAGCCTTAAAAACCCCAACCAAAAATCAATGAGGCAGGGCAGATAACACATAGCTTGAACCAACACGTGAAATCTTGGTTATGATGAGGCTGTATTCTTAAGCTCACACTCAGTTTATCAGTATGTCACTTTATCAGCTTATGTCAAAAAAATGAGTTTGGTACAATAGAGTTACAACAACACAATCCTTTAGGGAGAGGTGTCATTGAGCCGGTCTTAGGAAAAAGCCACAGTGGCCCAATTCACATGAACTCATGTCTAACTCAATGAAAACATAGGAAAGCCTAAGGAAACATCTTAAACCTGACACTTCACATGTATATAAACCACACCCCAGATAATTGCACACATTTAAGAAGTAAAAAGAAACTTCTCAAAAGCAGTTCTGGGTTGCTGGTACAAAACAAAAGCAGAGACGAAAAGCATGAAAAGGGACCAGGCACTGGGAAAAAAAACAGAACAATAGGGCTTTGTATCTTGCCTTGCACATTTCTTACTGACCTTACTATTGTATCAGGCAGTATTTTTGTCTGTCGTTTTCACATTATTCATGAGAAAAGAGAGCACTAATGAGTTTCGTTTTTTTCCTAGATTAGCAGCCATGGTTATCTGAGGTTCTGGGACTCAGATGCACAACGACAATGCTGACCTAAATTCAGGAAGACTTGGGTAGCTCATGTTTCCTAAAAACAAAGCCTGCAGCTGATGAATACACACCAGGGTAGATGTTGTACCAGATATCAAACCAGAGCTCCCACTGCTCACTCTGTTATTACTAAGCTTGGATCATAAACGTCCAAAATACATTCAGAAATGCAAGAGCCATCTCACACTGAACAGAAAGAAGTTGACACAGTCTGCATTCTCATTTGAAATAGAAAACTACGACATCCCTCAACGACATGCACTTTCAAAAAGCAATCGGTTTAAAAAGAAAAACAAAACAAAACAAAAAAACCAATAACAAGCCAACTAAAACCCAACCCAAACATTAATAGTTTAAGGTATTAAATGACCTGAGTATAGTTTACTGCTGCATCAAGCTGTTTAATTACAATGCTGCAGTTAGTACTTGTTTAAATTATGTAATATTTAAGTAAAAAATAACCTCAGCTCTCTAGATCTGAATGATGGCTTTGTCTGCTAAAAAAAAAAAAACAAAAACAAAACCAAAAAACCCTCCCACAGCCAAATCCAAAAAACCACACAAAGCAAAACAACAAAAAAGGCAGTAACCCCCAAAAAATAATAACAAAAGAAATCCCAACCTAAACTAAAAAAAAAACCAAAAAACCAAATAATAAACAAATAAAAAACCCTCCCAAACCACAAACAAAAATACCCACATAATTACAGCAGGTTCTAAATCATAATTTTCCAACTCCAAAAAAAAAAAATTACTTTCTGAAGTAGGACCAGGATGACCCAAGGACTGGTAAAAGACAATTAAAGAGCAACAGAAGGTTTCAAAGACTCTGAGAACAAGCAGTAAGCAAAGTTTTCAAGGGAGCAGACATAGGTATCCAGCATTAGTGCTGGTCTTTTTGAGGAAGAGGACAGGGTTAGAAAATTGAGAAAAGCGTCCCATGGTTGAACAGCTCTATTGTGATGATGTAAGTTCTCAATGCATTTAGATCACTTGGTCATGGGACCGAGACTGAACCTTTGACTCTGGAAGATGATGTGCACTGGTGCGTGTATGCCAGCAAGCACAGTCATGCAAAACCAGTCCTCTCCATGTCACTGCTCCAATCTTTGTAGGTAGCACCGCATTTGCAAACATTCTTCACTATGGTAAGACTCATCTATCAGAAGACAAAATTATGCCCTACATACTTACTGCCATAAATATTTGAATTATAAATAGCTTATCTCATTTTTGGAAGCCTTCCAAAGTTCACAGAAATCCACTGCAATCTGGGATTAAGATCCACAGCTGATGCCAAAGATCAATTGTCAAATTTAAAAAAATAAATTTTCCCCAGCAATTAGAAATTTCATACCTATTTGAAAATAAACTAGACTTGAAAATCTCTAACCTCACAGACCTGTAGCTGTTCTAATATGTGCTCTGTTCCCCCTGTCATTAGAGTAACCAATTCCAAGAATACTGCAATGGGATGAAACTGACGCAGCCACAGTATGACAGAAGTTACACCATCCATGAGTACATAAATACTGTTATTTCAACAATTAAAAGTGACTAGTCTTGTAACACGAGATTTCCTGTACCCTACAAGGAAGTTCTGGAGAAAGACAAGATTGGTAACTATTAAAACACACACACAAGTGTGTTTTAATAGTTCCCAAATCACCCAGATTTTTGCTCTAAGTTAAATGCAGCTTTGAAGTAGTCCTGGAATAGTAGGCCGTTCCTCAGTTGAGGATTACTGTGGTCCAGGAGGTTTCTAATGCTTTTAAGCATATAGGTTTTATAATGGTACGGCACATCCCATTTTGTGAGCCACGGAGCTACCTAAACATTGTTTTAATCACTAAGAAAGATTTCCTGGTTGTCCTTAGAGGACACGGAACCAGGAAAAGGGGGGATTAAGCAATCAAAAAAGTATCATACATTCTATTACTTTGACGCTTCATTCTGAAGAGATCTATTTAGATTATAGTTCATGCAAAGTGTTGGGATCACTCAAATTCTGCTGCATAATTCCCAACACTTGCCTTTAGTCTCACAAAAATCCAGTGCAGTGGCACTAAGCACCTCAGCAGTTACTGCCAGTGATAGAGGGCAATAGCAAAGCACAATTAGATACAGGTTCTCCAGTCCACAGTGTCATCTTTTTATAAAGGGCAGAGAAGTCACTGCCGCTACTTGAAACCGATGTTTAGGGCCTAAGATGTTTACATGTAACAGTCCAGAAGCAATTATAACAGTAAACTCACCTAAGAATCAAATATATGCAGAAAACTTCGGCAGAAGGCTTAAGACAACCCTCATAATAATGCTTTACTAAGTATAAATCTTACTGACCATGTCTAAGTGGCGCACACATGCTTACTGAATGAAAAACATTTTTCTAAGTTTCTAAAAGCAGCCTGGTGATCTCTCCATTAGTATTAATTCACACAAACAAACAAACCTCCTATGCCTTTCAGTACCTGAAAGGTTCTGCCATTCTTGCCACGCAAGGACTTCTTGGATTCTGACAAGTATCACTATTTGAAAGAGCTGATAGTTAAACCCTTAGATGACAAATGCTCCACAAATGAAAGACGAAGTTTTGCACATACCAGTTTCTCTTTTATTTTCCAAACCGTAAGTGAATCACAGTTCTCAACCTTTAAAATTTTGCAAAACAAAAGAAAAGGTAATCTATTGTGTTGCAAATGATGCGACCTTGATAATTACCTCCGAAGGTTACAACAAAGCAGTCATTTGCAGCCTCTGCTGGAGCACAGCTGTGGGGCCAAGAGCCCTCGAGAATCATCTTAGCTGTGGAAACCGACACAATTTTATGAAATGAAGCTAGGGAGCAGATAATTCAGAGATTCTCTCTGTTTCAAGTAAATAACTACAAGAAAGCAACAGTGAAACATGAAAGTTTTCTGATTTGTTATACGACTCATTTGTATAAGTATGTTCAAACAGCATGTACTTTCTCATGCTGGAAAAAAAATGCAAACAGGTTTCAAGTACGGGGTAACTAAGGGCAGAGCTGTGAGCTAAAGCAACTGCATGCCACTGGTAGATCAACCTTGCCACTCCGGGGTGAAAATCTAATGTACCTGGGATCCAGCACCGCAAACACGGCCGGTGCCAAGGCACTTTAACAGGCAGTTAAAACATTTGTCTTCTGAACTGCCTGTCCTTTGTTTCACGGTTCCCTGTTAACTTGAAACTTCCCCTGACCCAGTTAGCCAAAGCCTAAGGCACGGCTGGAATCCACCCAGGATGTGCCAACATAAAGATTTCAGGAATTCTCTGCGCAACAAAGGCAGCCCAAGCCCCCGACGGCGGGGGCGTGGGCTGGCCGGGGGACCCGCCCCCCCCAGCGCCCCCCCCCGGGAATAACCCGGGTAAACAAACACCCCGACTCGCCGGTGACATCTCTCCTACTTTCCACGTAGTATCGTGCTCTCCCGGAAAGTACTTATCACGGAAAAAGTCACCGAGAGCCGCTTAATCCCGTTAGAGAAAAGCCGATCCCCGGCCGAGCCCGGCTGTTCGCGCCGCCCAGGTGCGCGGCGGGCGCGGCACCGGCCCGGGGGCACCGGCCCGGGGGCACCGGCCCGGGGGCACCGGCCCGGGGGCACCGGCCCGGGGGGTGCGGCGGATCCGACTCCCGCGGACAAAGGCGGCAAAGCGCGCCTGAGGAGCGCAGGCGAGAGGGCGATAAAACCCAAAGCACACAAAGGAACGAGAAGAAGCCGGGCAGCTCGTGGCCGCAGCGCGGCCCCCGGGGCGGGGAGCGGAGGCACCGGCCGCGGGGGACAGGGGGTGCCGGGGGGCACCGCACCTGCCCGGGGGGAGGAAAGCGGCGGTGAGCGCGGGTTCGGGGCGGGGATATCCCGCGGGGATACTCGCCTGCTCGCGGCGGGCGTCTGGCAGCGGGAGCAGAGGTCCCAGAGACGCCCCGGCGCTGGGACTGTGCCTTGCCCTGCGTCGCCGCCCAGGAGCGGGCAGCGACTGGGGCCTCGAATCCGAGTGCGGGGCCGAGGCTGGGACTGGGGACGAGGCTGAGGCTGGGTCCGGGTCCGCTGTGGCCGCTCCCGCCTAGTCGGGCGATTTCCTGCGGGGCGCGGGCGGGGGCGGCGCGGCCACGCCGGGGCGGGCTCCCGCCGCAGGTGCCGGCCTCGCCCCCAGGTGGGGAGGAGAGGGGAAGGATGGGGAGGGCAGGGGACGGCAGGGGAGGGGCGGTGGCGGCCGGACGGGGCGGGCGGCGCACCCCCTCTTTAGACGTGCCCCACCTGCGGCTGCCGCCCCTCCAGTCCAGGGGTGCCTTCGCCCGGCTACCCCGGCCCACGCCCGCACACACCAACACCCGCGGCGGCGGCAGGGGAACAGGAAATACCGGTCGCAGCCCGGTGCTCTGCGCCGCTGAGTCACCGCGGCGAGGCCGCCCCGCCCCCCGGCTTTTCTCTGCCCGTCCCGTCTCCCGGCAGGGGACCCCGGCTCTGCCCCCCAGGTCTGCTCCCCGGCTCTGCCCAGGCACCCCGCGCCGCGCCCAGGCAGCAGAGCGGACCTACAGACGGGCACGGCGGAGCCCTGTCGCCGCTGGCCGGGCGCACCGTCACCCAGCCCAGCGCTGGGGTGTGTTTTCCGTTTACATCAGTGTTGTTTGGAACTTGGGATCACTGCCCATCTGAACCTTTCTAACGGGAAGACCTCTGAGACAGCCTTTAACACCACAGCTCAGTGTTCCACGTACGCCTCTCAATCTGCTTTTCCCTGCCCTTTATCACAGAATTGCTGCGGCCGCTTTATTGACAGCTCGAGAGAGCTCTGTTCACATTATCACTCTCAGCTGAAATACCCAGGATTAGCAGAAGGCAGAGTAGCTCCATTTCCAGGCTGGAACACCCTGCGTCACTCTGCAAGTCCACCAACACTGTTCCTGAAACTGTAACATACCATGAGAGAAATAACACTCCAGGCTGGCATTCCACAGGTATCAGCTTTCGGCATCACTGCTGTCCTGCAGCTGAGATGAGAAAGGCAAGGCCAAACAGCCCTGGCAGGATTCTTTGGAGTCATATTTCTTTTGCATTGTAAAGCACTAAATGTCACCAGGAATTCCTTATCTGCTGTCTTATCTGGTGGACAGTTAAACCCCTTGCAAGCCCCTCTAAAATTAAACAGCACATTCCCATCGTATCAGGCCTGCAGAACAAAGACTACTTAAAGTTTATGGTTTGTTGCTATTTTCAGGTGAGAAATATACTAGATTCCCACTGCATTTCTAATTCAGATAAATTTCTTCCTCAATAGGTACAGTTCATGCATACAGAAAGTAAGATAAGGAAGGCAAACAAGTATTCATGAAGAGGCTGGACTTTGGAAGGAGGCCCTGAAAGAACCTATTTTATTAGAGCAAATATGAAACTGCATTCAGATATTGTATGAAAAGGCCTGCTTCTAGCTATTGTTAATAATTAACATGCATGTGCATACACTAGCCTTCAAGTACCTATTTCAGTCTAAAAGCCCCAACAGCACAAGTCAGAATGAAAAAAAAAAAAAAATAAAAAAAAAAAGAAGAAGAAAAAAAAAGAGACTAATTCAGGGCTAATTTATAAACTTGGTGTTTTCAGTCTCCTACAGACTAATTCTATGATCAGCACATAATGCAATATTGCTTTCAGGCAGAATCAAGGCACAAGAAATGGAAAATTAGTTTTACTTCCAGGTATGTGTCAGATTACTTGGTCTACACTGGGCCCTCCCTAGGCTCTCCCTCTTTTTCCTTAATGAATGTTTTAAAACTTCATCTGTTAGTTCTCAAAATCTTTTGTAACAGTGGCCTTAGGATGTCTGGTTAATGCTCCTAAAATGCTGTTGAGTAACACTATGGACACATTAAATATATAACTGATTTCTTTTAGAACAACAGTAGAGAACATTGATGGCTAGCAGAAGAGCCTACATCTGGAAAGCAACAATGCTTGCAACATTATTCACTGTTACTGATCACTTTACATAATTACCGCAACACAAAAAATTTTTAAATCAATTTGGCAAACTGGAGAGGGCAGCAACATTATATGCCTTATTTTAAACATCTATTGTTTTCTAATCTAAACTTGTCTGTCTTTCCTTAACCTAAACTGAAAAAAAAAAAAAAAAAGTTTGCAGTTTAGGAACTGTTTAGAATACTTTTATTGTTCATGGCTATATAATTATGGCTGATGTTTATCCTATCAGCAGCAAAGCAATCTTCACTGGTCACCTCCCTCGGTAAAAGGCATGAATACTGTCTTTGTTCTACAACTGCCAGCAGTACAATTTACATAAAAGACAGTTTGGGAGAGAGATGGATGTAAGTCCACACAATTTAAATCTTTATACAGGAATGAAAAAAAAAAATCTCAATAGTAAAATGGACTGGAAGATGTTTGATTGGTTACAATTACAAACAGTGGTATGGAATATATTTAAAACACCATTCTCTACAGAACCACATGAAGCAGTTTGCCCCACATCTCTCCTTGCCCTGCCAATGACATCAGCGACTGGGCAAAGGTAATTTCTCCCTGATAGACTTTGATTCTGCACCTCCCATGCTTCCTTTACAATTTTGAATGTTCTTCCAGGTTTTCTGGCAAGCCTCTGCCTTCCTTCCCAGGACTTCCACATATTACAAAGCTGGTTAGCACAATCGCGGAGTTCAACCACTAACCAGAAGCTAAAATAAACACAAACCTTCCTGTAAACCCCCTTTCTTTTATTCTAATACCTCCTCTTCAGGACAGGCCTTTATCCCATTTATTGAAGTTGCCAAAAGACACTGGGAATTTTAAGGAAATAAGATGTAATGATTTTATCACATGGATCAATCCGCAAAGAGGTAATGTTTTCTTACAAATTACCCACAAGTGGAAAAGAAAATTTACAAACACCAGACAGGAACTTTTAGGTGAGATTAACAGTTGGTGAAAATTCTGGTATACCTAAAAAGCCCAACACATCCCAATTTATGTGCTGAGCTTGGGCAGCCAGTAAAGCCATGAAATGGCAACTTATCCTTCCAAAATATTCTGCATGTTCTCTTTCACCAACAATGGAGCAACTGTATTGTGGGAAAAAGTAATGCCCATAACAGAGTGGTTCGTATTAATACTATCTGTGCATAGTCTATATTTAATGATTGTCCTTCAGCTATTTCAATTGGGAGAGGTGAAGCAAGAAACTATTGACATGTCAGGTGTGAAACTATACAACAGAATTCCACAAGTTACGGAAGTAAAAAATCAGTACAGAAGTGTTACTTGTCTTGGGCAATAAGCAGTCTGACATTAAGATCAGAGATCGTTCTGTGTCTCCATAGTACAAGTGTGATGGCTCATGGGAGTCCTTGCCCCCTACTTAGAATTTGATGCAAGTATTAAAGCAAAAAATGAGTCATGTCCTATGATTCATTTTGCACATCGAGATAAAACTCATTCTAACTTGCTGACTCTATTTATCTTCAGCGAAGATTAAATCCATTTGTTATTCAGATACCTAAACCCATGAAATAGTTTGCATAAATAGCAGTAGTGTTACAGATGAAGGGCAAGGCATGTAAACTGTGAAAGCTGAACTGCTCTCACAAAATTCATGTCAATTGGCCACTGGCCACACTTGGGACAGAATCTTTCCAAGATGTGTTTTAAGAAACAGAAAGAATTCAAAAGTATGCACATATCTGTGGCCTTCACCCTTATCATCAAACTCTTGAATCACACCTTTACATAATGAATTAAGAATTTCACATGCAATTTTATTTTTGTATGAACATTTCTACCAGACGTAAGGGAATGGAAAATGAAACTTCCAGATATGAATCAGATGCATGTCAGTGGTCATACTGCATGCAAATACTTAAGAAAATAATTTTTGGAGAAGTCAATTGGAAAAAATAATTTCATGTGGTCAGGCAAAGGAATAACTAGGTATACTTGATTCAAATATCAAGTCATGAACTTCTACACAAACTTGTTTAAATTACTATCTAAAATTGTAGGAGATTGAGCTAAATATTATAAAAGTAACTACATAAAAATACATTATTTCCATATGCTATAAGTTATCTTCACTGTTCTAAATTCAGAACAGCAAAAACATATTCTATTTTTACCTTCCTGTACTTTTTTGAAAACACATGCTTTACTGTTATATTCATGAGGTCTGGGAGTCATTGTATTTACCTCATTCAGTAGAGCTGAAATTTATATTGATTGCAAAACATACACACAGCATGAACAATTAACCAAGAGTTACTTCCATTGAAACATCTCTCTGTTTAGTAGTGAGAAATAGCAGGTAACAATGCTTGTACTCTAAATGCAAATACTGGGCAAGAACACGTTACAGTTATTGTTTTTCAATGACAAAAATCAATCCTTATTTATCAAGCTAGCTAGAGAATCATGCCAAACTAACCACAGCATCAGAGAAACCAAAAAGAAAAATATTGTGCACTGAACATCTTTTCATAAAATCCGCAAGACTGTGGTACAATTTTTCCCTCATGCATTAGTCAACAATTTGGTCCTTCCATAGGAAGGCAGCTAAAACCTGCAAGCTGTAATATTACAACAGTGCAACTGCTGAAGTATTGCTGTTCATGATTTCTTTTAAATGTTTCTGTTGTAAGATCTGGAGTATATAGTTTATTTCCTTCACATATTTAAAAGCCTAATGAAGACAGCTTCATCAGGCTAAGAATAATACTTGATTCTACGACATTTCTCCATCAGCACAGTACCACGGGGAGACTTGCTGTATCATGGTGATAAGATAATCTAAAACCACTGAAGAAATGTAGTAGAATAAAATTAGTGCAAATGTTTATGAACTTAATTTTGCTCAGCTCAAAAAAAGGTGTTTTTAATCTCTGAAGAACAAAAAGGTAGAGAAAGAGAAATGCACAGTAACAGAATTAAATGTTTGTGAGATATTGCTGTGCAGCTTAAGCTTCACATACTAGCTTTTCCAGTTCCATATCATGCTCAGAGCCACAAAAATGTCTAAGTAATTTAAAGTTTAGCTAAAAAAAAAAAAATTCTGAGGTGAAAAACACTACAATTTAGAATTTGGAGAATAGCAAGTTCTGCAATACTAAGGAAAAAACTGTCATTACATGCACTATGACATATTAAATGTGACTATGATGTATTACAATAGCCATAAATTTTGAGGCAATACATTCACAGTACCATAATTTATGTCAATGTAACTGACAGGCATTTCTTGTTTTAGGTGAATGTTTCACCAAGAACAGTTCAGTGTTTGTGTGCTGGTCAGAAGTCACCAGGTGGTTAGTCCTTACATGCAAACAAGTCTATAGAAACCAAAAATTCATTACTTTTACAGGAAGAAAGCAAGAAATGAAGTGACAGACGTGGGTGACCTCAACCATGTGTACTGCACAGATTCAAAGAGCACACAGAAATCCAAAGACTGAGCACTGGAGAAAAAATATATTATTTTCATTTTTGTTGCACAATACATTGATGCCAAGAAAAACAAGAGAATTAAGTTCAGGTACTTCAGCCTAAGAAAGAGCTTGGCGTGAAGTTAAGTCTTTAAACTTCCATGAGGTAGAACACAATCAAGTATCTTCTTTTCCAGAATATATTAAGGAGGACAAATCCAATTTAGTTTTTAAAGCTGTTGAAAACTCTTTTGATAGTAGTTCATGAAGAGATACTCTGTCATGAGAATACACCCAATTCCGTCCAGTCCAGTCATAGCGCTTGGGCCCACTAGAAAAAAAAAACACAACAGAACATCACACTCTGTGTAAGTACACATTATTTCAGGAGACCTGCTGGAAGCCTGTATGCATACTGTATGCCATAGAGTGCCCAGGAAAACGAACAGACAGCATGGAGAACGGCTGGTGGGCAGTCTGAGGAAGTGGAGCAGAAAAGGCCTGATATGTCAGGAACTACTGAGCCATCAAACAGATATATCTGAAAGGTGACAAGATACATCAGTCACTCCTAGGGGAGACAAGCACTTTCCCTTCCTGCTTTTGGCACTGATTTCCCCACAATTCCTTCCTTTATCCCAGTTTTCCCTCACAGATATAATTTTCTTGCACACAAATATCACAACAGGTATTTGTATAGTGCTGAATTAATGACACTGATTAGTTCTTGCAAATATTCTAAGCACAGCAAAGCACAGATAATTTCCTTTTAGATGCAACAAAATAATTTAGCCCCTGAAAGCTAATATATTGGCATGTGGGAGATTTATAACTAAAATGCTATTTTTCTCTTTTTGTGCTATTATATTGTAACTGGCTTGGTTTTTCCAGGCCTACATTAAGTATCGAAAAAGAAATTTGAACACCTGGGTTCTACTCTGGACCTTGCTATCCACCCAGTTTTCCACCAGTCAAGTGGGAAAATGACTGAAAGGTACTCACTGCTGTTAACATTAGATAAGCAAAGAAAACAGAAAGGAATTAAATTATCATCTGGGATAAATGGAGAAACCCTTGATTTTTTAGGACATATACCTTGGAACTCAGTCAACACGCAAAGTCTGCTAGAAAACAGACTATCCTGTACATACATAAGAACAATCTGCAGGTTGTCTCTCTACAAGCATAAGCACTGATCTGAAACTTGACTATCCTGAGTTACTCACAACAGTCAAATGAAGAACTTTCCAACCACTGCTCAGTGTGTAAGAAGTTACAAAGGCAAGCACAAATCCAAGTCACTTTCACTGAAATCTCACTGTCTGTATCAGAAGTAGTAGCTGTTTAAATCAGTGTTATGTGCTCCAGTTATTTTACTAAGTATTTCTCACTTCTCTCACTTCACCTCTGCAGCACAAGATTATGTTTATACTCTCCTGCACCTAGAGAACGATGGAATGGGATTCTGTCATTCATGAAAATCAGGTTAAGAGAGACATTTAATCAATGACAAAGAAATATGTATATTATCTGAACTGCTTTTAAATGTTATGCAGTAAATATCAGTGATAAGGTTAACACATTAAACACCTTCATAGTTATATGAATCTCCAAAAGACTGTACAAATGTGACTTCCAAATTAACAGCTGAAGCAAAGATCCGGGGAATTCTATTAAATGCCTACCAAGTTAATTATAGATTAAGTGTATTTCTCATAGAAAATCTGCATATATGTTTCAACCATAAGAGAAAAGAACTAAAATATTGCATTAAGGTATTGCTAATATTCTGTAAGGTTGAAAAGTCTTTTCAGTCAGGAGCTACATTAAATTACTGCAATCACACTGCTGGCTGGTTGCACACATCCCCTCATGCTCCTTTTTTTATAAGCGTCAACTAAGTAAAAGTTTTCACTCAGGTGTACACATACTCAATAGCAAACAGATGGCCAAAACAAAAATTCCAAGAAAAATGTGCCACATCTTGACAAATTTGTCTCCCTTGGGATATAAGACTACAGGTCAACGTTTAGTGTAAAAATGCGCCAAACCATTCAATGCAAGCAATTACTGGCAGCAACATTTCCTTCTTTCAATTCCCACCATATTGCAGTTAAAAAGATGACAGTTCAGATCATACAATATTTGCTGGAGTTGCCTTTCAGAAGTTAGGAAATAAGAGAACACATAGCATCATGTTCCAGGAAATACCACTGTTTATCTAATACCAATTAAGGGAGTATAAAAAGGAAAAATTTTTTTTTTTTCCTCCAACTCTATATTCTGGCACACGTATGTCTTAGCTCGCCTGGAGCTAAACAGGCAGGAATTATCTGAATTTTGGTTTTTATAAAGATATGAAGCCTGTGTTTCAGTGACGCAAAAATGTTATAAGCTAGTTCCTTCACCATTAACACTTATCAGCTCCCTGGGTTCTTTTCCAGGGATAGTGGCAAAGAATACAGATTTTGAGGGGGGACAGCTACAGCATTTTCCCACTTATCTGGCTGCCCTCCTTGCTGAAATCAACCACAAAACCAGAAATGGATCAAAATACATCAATAGGAAAGGCAGAGAAAGCAGCTAGCTCAGGCTCCTGTGAAGTGCAGAGGCTTGACAAAAACAACCAGTGTGGGCATACATAAACATATAAAGCAGGAAATCCCACAAGCTTAAAAGGGAAGGAGACACCCTGTTTAAAACACAAAGAGAGGTTTAGATGATGACATCATCGCTCTTTTTCCAACAGAAGCTTTGTTTGTTTCTTTTTAATCATTGCTGGTTATATTTCCTATGAGTAAGCTATATTCCTGTAGGCAGTGGTTTTGGGCTGAAACAATGTATGAAAATTCTTTTTTACATATTTCCTGTATTAATTTAGGTGTGCCAGTAATACTGCAGCGTGCCCCGAAACCCATACCAACCATTACTGAACGCTTAGATTATATCACATTTTGAGACTATGCAGAGTAGAAGGGTTACTTATGAAAAAGATATTACATGATCGTGCCATGCTATAAATAAGAGGAAGTACGTTTCCACCCAGTCTGCAGATATTACGTAACTAACTTACCTAGTGGGTGAGGACAGCCAAATCTGCCGGTTTGGTGTTTGCTTATTGATTACGTATGTTCCCATGTCTCCACCCAATTTAACTGTTAGTACTCCACTCTTAAAAGACAAAGAAAGTGAGAAATATAAAATTTGTATCGTGTTACTTTGACAACAGTTACTTCATCTGCATTGGCAGAAACTTACATACCTGTATCAGATTCTCAACCTTCTCCCAGACAATAATAGTTAGGAGAATGCTCATTACACCTAGCATATCTTTGAGTCTGACCTAGACTTTAAAACTTCTGGCCAGAGTTTGATTTTTAGTGTGTTTGTATCATTCACAATGTTCCTACTTAAATAATACTCTTGAGCTTGGACCTGGCATCCTGAAAAGACCAGACCATTGCAATGCATTTTGCAATGATTAAAACATCATCCAGTAACAACTTTTCTATACTAATGAACAGTGTAGAACTGGTGTGGTTCAAAGTCAAGAAGCTTTATGTGTCATTGCCAGATTTCTGAAACATGCAATTTTACCTTACTTTTCTTCAGTAATGGTAATGGAACAAAAACATTTTTTCCTTGATAAATTCTGATTCATATCTGAAAAAATGTTCCAGTTCTAAATCCCATTATTCTGGTTTTTCATGAGTCTGGTTTTGCTTTGGTTATGCCACCTTTAGACCATTATCCTGGTGAACATTTATTTTCTCTTTCTTGCTCACATTTCTTACTGACATGATTCATGTTTCTTGTAATGGAGAAAAATATTTTCTGTTCTGACTTTAAGAGGGAAAATACAACAATATTTGGACTAGAGTTGATCTGAATGATACTAGTTAAAAAGGGAAATATTTCTACAGAGTGCAACGTGATGATTCAGATAATAATTTATTTAGTTTGCAGCATCTCAAATACTTTAAGCCCTATAGCACAACAAAGCTTCTTTAAGGGTATCATACCTTTCATGCTTTAGTCAGAAGATACTACTAGAGCTACCTGTCATTGCCCGGGCAATTTGCTATGTATAAACACTCACTATGGGGAAAAATACTTTCAGGTATGAGTACCTACTGCCTGCCAACATACTCTGTAGCACAAGCAGCAACTCAAAGCCTCCTTCCCTTACCAAGTAACTCAGGGGAGCATATCTCAAGTATTACTAGGCATAAAATAATACTCTCAGGATCTGATTTTTTACCTTGGCTTCCATGCTGTTTCTGTGCTTAAGGTATTTATATCTGTGATCAAAACAATAAAAATAAAAGGGCCTTCTGGTTAAAAGGGGCCTTCTTTGTCCCGCCAGTTATTTCTATTGGACATTAGTACAGCGCACAGAAGTGCAAGAACAAGCTACCTCTCTGGTTGTCAGAATTTCAAGTTTTCCATATCTCATGGTCTTGGAATTTTAGAGATACAGCAGCATAAGAACGGGATGGAGGATTAGGCCTGCATAATGATATACAGGTTCTGTATATAGCATTCTTCTATGTGGTTTGTAATGCCATACTAAATATTCAGCATGATGTTATGCTACATGTTTCTACAGACACACTATAAGTACATAGGTTTCCAAAGCGTTAACAAAAAAATTATACTATTATTTATACCACGTGTCAGCTGTTAGAAAGTACTGTTGCTCTATCCTTACAAAGTAAATAGAGGTTAACCTCTACTGCTGTGTTGAAAACACTTTCTCATACATTTTACAGTACTTCTGAAATACTAGAATATACAATTTGAATGTTTTAAAGAATTTAAATTGCAAGATACTTTTACCACATTTTAAGAAATACTGCTGTATGTGTTTTGTACTACTGGATGAATGTTTGCTACTTCCTGGTAACAAAAATATTCTTCTAAAGATATTTTTTTTTTTCCTGAGCACGAAAATATAAATTGCTCAAAGCAATGACATTTACAACAGGCACAGCAGATCTTTATCACATTCGCCACCTTGTGGTTTCCTGCAGCACTGACAGGGTTTGTTTAGAATTAAAACCTGGGCTGTTTAACCTTCTGCTTTCAACAGAAATTACAACATATTATTAATTGTCATCATCCTGTCTATATAGTAAAGGACCATTGGTAAAAATTAAGATGTAAAAGTACTACCTCTTGAGCTTCACAAGTCAATGTCAAACATAATCCACCATACAGCAGACGGAGAAAAAAATTATGACTCATCAGCTTAACATAATGAAGTGTTTAGGAATACTAAAAAGGTAAATTTCAACCATTGCTTATTTTTGTACTAGGATAGTTACATCAGGATAATAGGTGCTGATATCGTAAAACATACTGAAGAGTAATGTTTAAACAATGCTTTTACCAGAAAAGCAATTAGCTGTAACATTATCTATATACTTAATTAAAGCAACAAGTAGTATTTGCTAAACAGGAAGCTACTGGCAATATGTCATTTTATATCCTAGCTATCAGAAATACAGAATGAAAATTATGATGACAAAGCTACACATAAGAACGTCCAAAAACTACAGACTTTTGTTTTGGTTTTGTATTTTGCACAGTGAAAACCAAACCATCGGATTCAACATCCTGGAGTACAAAACCTTAACTGACAGTGCCAGTAGAAAGCAAATTTGTTGTGGTAAGACATGAAGAAGGAGCGATAGTTATGTGACCTTAAAAAACTGCAGTATTGAAAAACCTGCGTAGCAGACAGTAGAGTAGGGAGAAACAGCACTCTTCTCCAAGTCATGTTTAGGCCTGTAACACATAGATTACTTCAGGAACTGAATTTATATAAAAACTAATAAATTCCCTATGCAATTAACACAGACATTTTTGTTCTGTGACTCCTGTATTTGAGCAACTGACTTCTGAAGGCTCCAGCCATCCAATGTCTCCTGTGACAGTAGCCTCCTCCCCATGTACACTCCCGTCTCACTTCTGCAACACCTATCCAAACACGGCACTCTCCTGCTGCTTCTCTCCACTGCAGGCTGTCATCATTGAAGCCAGGACAAACATACACTACCTGCTCAATACAAATGCTGCTTGTCTGTATTCAGGGCAACCAGAGAAACTGCTCTAACAGTTACATGTGATGTACTATGCCATGTAGTACACCAGAAGGGAACTGATTGCTATGCCAGATATCTGTGCCTGTTTAGGAAAATTTATAGATCAGTGTGAAATTAGAAAACAGTTTCCATCTCCTCTTGTGCTCGTTTATTATTCTCTATTATGTTTTTCTCTAAACATTTTGAAAACTTTAAAAATTTTGAATCCCTAAATCACATAATGGTATGTGTTACTTTTCACCAGAATTGTTGCCTCAGCCAGTATACAATAAAGGTGTAAGAATTAATTGTATTTTCAGTGTCAGCACTAAGGTGACTAATTTAAAAATCTCCTTCAAATAATAGGAAAAAAATCCCCTACAATAATTACTGTGGTAATATAATGTTTAAAACATACCCCTAGAGAGACATCATAATCTTCTGGGGTAAAAGGTTTATCTGCCAAGTCCTCAAAGAAATCTGCTAAGGAGTCCAGTGTTTCTTCAGCCAGCTTCTCATAGGTTGTCTCATCTAAAGAGCTACAAACAACATAGAAGTCCATAATTAGGAGGAAAAGCATGGAAGACAGCATTTTCCCAAAAATAAAAACATACAAAGACCACAACTTTGGATGAAACTGTAACCATAACATGATATTATAAAACAAGAAGTTCATTTTTCTTAAGGTGATGTAACTGACAAGCCACCTTATAAATGGAGGTGAAATTTCAAAATTAGTTGCTATTAGAGATCTCTTAACTGGGGAAAAGGTACTTACTTCCTTAGATATACTAACCACATTTAGTAAACAGCATCAGATTTCAAAGCAAGGCATTTTCATAATAGGACTTTGTGTAAATTTTGCTTAGTTTTGAACTCTACAAATAGAGACAAAAGCGTCTCCCATTTAGAAATATATGTCATTTGACTCTACAAAACTTGCTGTAGCTATACACAGTTTAGAAATGTCAGTATCACATGTCATGTTTATGCACAGCATTTGTCTCCTCAACTGGAATTACCCATGCAACCTGGTAATTAGATGTTATTTAAACTGTGCTTATGAACTAACACTTATGAATTACAGACTACTCCAGAGTCTCAAAGCACCCTTGTGGCCATTACGTCAGGCTTAAAGCACCTGTGAGACCAATTCTCTTTTTAGTGGAACCAAGTGTAGAACAGTTTAATTAACAAAATGTAATTAAATCACGTAAGCTGTTCCATCTCTATCAGTGTCAGCTTTCAACTGAGTGTGTAAAAGGGTCTCCCTACCAACAAACACTTCAGGAAAATAATCTCAGTTTTTACTAATGCTTATAGCAATGAAACAGTTACTACGGGCTGAATATATACCAGTTGGTAATAGAAACTTTTAAAAAAGTTTCTTATCCAGTTACTGAAATATGCTCTATGTCACTTATATGAGGGACACCACAAAATGCCTTGGGGCATGGAGAACAGAAAGCCTTTGGATCGGGCAGGATTCATGTACAGGCTCAGGGTCCACTTCAGGCACTTAAAGGCAAGAGCCATTTCAGACATCTGCCACAATCCTTTACTGTGTCCCCAGCTGCTGCATCAGAAGCTGCACAGCTCCAACAGTTGCTGTGTCACGTTCTCTCAGAAAAAGCAGAAATTTCACATCCTCTGGCACGTGTGAAATGGTGCTAGACACCTGCATTTAGGTACACAAGTTATCTGCTAAGCAACTTCGCAAATACACACAAAATGCTTTTAGCTGAAACTTAGTTGTCCTTTACATCACATCAACATTACATTAGTTTGGTAGTATTAGTACGTATACAAGTTATTCTAAAATACATAACCAATATTTTCATATGAATATCTCAAAATGTATTTTTACCTTGTGTCACTCAGAGTTCCTGCATTTCTCAAATTCATGAACCAAGCAGTCCTGCTCTTCACATCTGAAGAATACTGTAATTGCTGTTTAAAGTAAGCAGAAACAAAATGGAATTAAAGTTAAAATGTAATGAATTACAAACTACATACTTATCATATAAGTTAAACAGCTCCTTTAAGTCCTTTCCATCCTCATGGAAAATGTTCATATTCTATATCGCAGGGCTAATACGGAAGGAATTATGCAGCTTTAGTCTTTGTATAATTGAAGCAATCTAGAATTATCGTTGTCTTCATTATGCAAGCTAATGGAATAAAGCCCCACACCCCCTCATTCACAGAAGAATGAATTAGGAAAAGAGAACTATTCTAACTTTTCTATTGCTCTACCACAGAATTACTGAGCGGCTTCAGACTATTAAATGGCTTAGGCTCAGAGTGTCCTAAGTATCCACTACTCAAACGCTGCACTACCAGCTGGAAGTCAGGAACGTATTAAGCTGAAACAAACACAAACCCTGAATCTTCCTTATGTACAAAGAGCCAAAAAACACTTCAGATTCCAGATTTCTAAATTACGGAAAAGCTGTATCCCCAGATCAAACACAGTAGCAGAAGTATTCATGTTATCCAGCAGGAGAGGAAGATGGCATGATTTTCGTTTTCTTCCTAACTGGCGCTGACCTTTCGGTTTAATGGCAGAACAGCATTGATGATTGCTTTCTGTGTACTCATGCAAGGTTCTGAAAACTTCAGACGGAGTTGAAAAGCAAGTGACATTTGCAAAGGAGCTATGTCAGCCTCTCTTCAAGCACGGAAGAGCAAAACACAGGCCGATCTCTCTCCATGTGGAGTACCACCCATCCGCAGGTATTACCAATGAGCTGCCTGCTAGTCCAAAACCACGACACAGGCAGCAAGAAGGGCGACACAACGGTACAGGCCGACAAATACACCACGCTGCCTGTATGTCTGACTGAACCCCTTACCCTACAGCATTTTATACACGCTTAGAATGAAAAGCTACAACACCACGAGCACGTTCACGCTCTGTCCAGGCTGAGAGGCTCTAATTCCACCAGTGTGTACCCATATTCCGTTTGTGACTGGAGGCTGCCAACAGCGGTGCCAGCACGCAGCCAGCACCTGCCTCCGCGCACCTCACCCGGCCGAGGGCGGCCAGCACCGCCGTCTGCGCCTGCAGAGGGGCAGCAGCCGAATGCACCGGCCGCGGTGTGCGCCAGCTCCCGAGGCACGGAGAGAACGAGAAAGGAGAAGGCAGGCGGGAGAGAGGGAAGGAGGGAGTACGCTGCCGGCCGGCTTGCGAGGAGGCCCGGCGGTGGCGCTGGCTGCCCTGGCTGCCGCAGGCTGACACAGACCTGCTCAGAGCCGGCAGCCACCTCGGGAATCCTCACCCGCCGCCCTTCCCTCCGTCCCCTCCCGCCGCCCCAGCCGGCGCTCGGCCACGGCCGCT